>NC_064628.1:212529347-212838722 GCF_023864275.1 Schistocerca cancellata
GGAGACAAAAATTTGATAGGCATGGGGAACTGGAATTCGCTAGTAGGAAGAGAAAGAGACAGAAAAGTAGTAGGCGAATATGGTCTGGGGAGGGGAGGAGGGGGGGGGGGTTAAGGAATAAAAGAGGAAGCCACCTGGTAGAATTTTGCACAGAGCATAACTTAATCATAGTTAACACTTGGTTTGAGAATCATGAAAGAAGGTTGTATACGTGGAAGAGGCCTGGAGAAACTGGAGGATTTTTGAGATAAATTATATAATGGTAAGACAGAAATTTAGTAACCAGGTATTAAATTGTAAGACATTTCCAGGAGTAGATGTGGACTCTGACCAAGATTTATTGGTTATGATCTGTAGATTAAAACTGAAGAAACTGCAAAAAGATAGGAATTTAAGGAGATGGGACATGGATACACTGAAACACGCAGAGGTTGTAGAGAGTTTCAGAGAGAGCGTTAGGGAACAATTTTCAAATGCAGGGGAAAGAAATACAGTAGAAGAAGAATGGGTAGCTTTGAGAGATGAAATAGTGAAGGCAGCAGAGGATCAAGTAGATAAAAAGACAAGGGCTCATAGAAATACTTGGGTAACAGAAAAGCTATTGAATTTAATTGAAAGGAGAAAACATAAAAATGTGGTAAATGAAGCAGATGAAAAGGAATACAAACATCTCAAAAATGAGAATGATAGGAAGTGCAAAATGGCTAAGCAGAGATGGCTAGAGCACAAATGTAATGATGTAGAAGCAGATATCACTAGGGATAAGACAGATACTGATGACAGGAAAATTAAAGAGATCTTTGCAGAAAAGAGAGCCACCTGTATGAATACCGAGAGCTCAGATGGAAAACCAGTCCCAAGCAAAGAAGGGAAAGCAGAAAGGTGGAAGGAGTATTAGAGTGTCTATACAAGGGCGATGTCTTGAGGGCAATATTATGGAAATGGCACAGGATGTAGATGAAGATGAAATGGGAGATATGATACTGCGTGAAGAATTTGACAGAGCATTGAAAGACCTAGGCCGAAACAAGGCCCCAGGAGTGACAACATTCCATCAGGACTATTGATAGCCTTGGGAGAGCCAGCCATGACAAACTCTTTGATCTGGTGAGCTTGATATATGAGACAGGCAAAATACCCTCAGACTTCAAGAAGAATATAATAATTCTAATCCCAAAGAAAGCAGGTGCTGACAGGTGTGAAAATTACTGAACTACCTGTTTAATAAGTCACTCTTGCACAATACTAACACAAATTATTGACAGACAAATGGAAAAACTTTGTAGAAGCCAACCTTGGTGAAGATCAGTTTGGATTTCATAGATATGTTGGAACATATGGGGCAATACTGACCCTACGACTTATCTTAGAAGATAGATTAAGGAAAGGCAAACCCACATTTCTAGCTTTTGTAGACTTCGAGAAAGCTTTTGACAATGTTGACTGGAAAACTCTCTTTCAAATTCTGAAGGCAGTGGGGTAAAGTACAGGGAGCGAAAGGCTATTTACAATTTGTACAGAAACCAGAGAGTCGAGGGGCATGAGAGGGAAGCAGTGGTTGGGAAGGGACTGAGACAGGGTTATAGCCTATCCTCGATGTTATTCAATCTTTATATTGAGCAAGCAGTAAAGGAAACAAAAGAAAAATTCGGAGTAGGAATGGAGAAGAAATAAAAACTTTGAGGTTCACTGCTGACATTGTAATTCTGTCAGAGACAGCAAAGGACTTGGAAGGCAGCTGAACGGAATGGATGGTGTCTTGAAAGGAGGATATAAGATGAACAAAAAAAAAAAAATGAGAATAATGGAATGTAGTTGAATTAAATCAGGTTATGCTGAGGGAATTAGATTAGGAAATGAAACACTTATAGTAGTAAATGAGTTTTGCTATTTGGGAAGCAAAATAACTTATGACTGTCGAAGTAGGGAGGATATAAAATGTGGATTGGCTATGGCAAGGAAAGCATTCTGAAGAAGAGCTATTTGTTAACATTGAGTATAGATTAAAATGCCAGGAAGTCTTTTCTGAAAGTATTTATATGGAATGTAGCCATGTATGGAAGTGAAATGTGGATGATTACTAGTTTAGTCATGAAGAGAATAGAAGCTTTGGAAATGTGGTGCTACAGAAGAATGCTGAAGATTAGATGGGTAGATCACATAACTAATGAGGAGGTATTGAATAGGATTGGGAAGACGAGAAGTTTGTGGCACAACTTGACTCAAAGAAGTGATCAGTTGGTAGGATATGTTCTGAGGCATCAGGGAATTACCAATTTAGTATTGGAGCACAGCGTGGAGGGTAAAAATCATAGAGGGAGACCAAGAGATGAATACACTAAGCAGATTCAGAAGGATGTAGGTTGCAGAAGGTACTGGGAGATGAAGAAGCTTGCACAGGATAGAGTAGTGTGGAGAGCTGCACCAAACCAGGCTTTGGACTGAAGACCACAACAACAACGTCAGTTTCTCACCGGTCTGCTCAATAATACCCCTAGTAAAGAACTATCTGCTGTGTGAACTATCATTGCGTTGCTAACTGTCTGGAAACTCTTACACCACCATCAAATACACAGTTTTAATCTGCCAAGAATGTCAAAACTATTCACCCTGAAATGCAGAGGAAAAGATTCACTGGAAAACATAAGAAACGAAAGAAGGTCAGAGCTTATCACTGAGCTAATTAGAGGAGGAGCACTAGCGCGGTGGCCCACAAATAGAGAAAGAATTCACTTAAGCCTTACATAAATAATCAATCCAGAATTTATCTGCTTTTATGAAAACATTAAAACAGCTAAACTAGGATGACCAGAAGGCAAAGTGAAATAATCCACATGAATACATGGTCAATCTCTTAATCATTGAAATGTGCTGCCCAGTCCCTTGCCAAGATAAATTTTGTTGATATTACCTGATAAGGTAAAACTGTCCTCAAGCATAAGGTAAGTCTTATCATCACAGTACTACACTATGCATGATCTTGAGCTGGTATGCCCATTCCTCTTTCTGAATTTTGAACTGACTTTATGAAGTCAGTTATAATGGAATCTACAGTTTAACATGAATTCTGAATCATAGTGTAGCTTGGAATTTTCAAATACAACTCGCTGACATATGGGAAAAATGATACACGATAGGAAAAATCTTATTGCTGAATGAGGATTGAGGCTGAAAGCTTTGGACTTGTAATCTGCTACATATGCCTCATAGAATAGGAAGAGTTTGTATCCTATCAAACAAATGAAATTAATTACTTTAAAGGTAACATCCATGTTATTGTGCTTCATATCAATGTACAAACACCAAAAAAAGTTTTGCAGCACCTCGGTTCTGTGAGTTCTGGAACCTGTACAGAAAACTGGAACAGAGATCAACATAAACATCATTTCCACCCTTTTTATTGCTCATGATAACCACACACTGTATGTTGTGCCACCAACAGCGAGACCTTCAGAGGTGGCGGTCCAGATTGCTGTACACACAGGTACCTCTAATGCCCAGTAGCACACCCTCTTGCATTGATGCATGCCTGTATTCATTGTGGCATACTATACACAAGTTCATCAAGGCATTGTTGGTCCATTGTCTCAATCCTCAACAGTGATTCGGCGTAGATCCCTCAGACTGGTTGGTGGGTCACTCATCCATAAACAGCCTTTTTCAATTAATCCCAGGCATGTTTGATAGGGTTCATGTCTGGAGAACATGCTGGTCACTCTAGTCAAGTGATGTCATTATCCTGAAGGAAGTCATTCACAAGATGTGCATGACAGGAGCAAGATTGTCATCCATGAAGACGAATGCCTCACCAATATGCTGCCAATATGGTTGCACAATCAGTTGGAGGCTGGCATTCACGTATCGTATAGCCATTATGGCGCCTTACATGACAACCAGTGGCGTTCGTTGACCCCACGTAATGCCACCCCAAAACATCAGGGAACCTCCATCTTGCTGCACTCGCTGGTCAGTGTGTCTAAGGGGTTCAGCCTGAACGGGTTGCCTCCAAACACATATCCGATGATTGTCTGGTTGACGGCATATGCAATGCCCATCAGTGAAGAGAACATGATGTAAATCTTGAGCAGTCCATTTGGCATGTTGTTGGGCCCATCTGTACCATGCTGCATGGTGTCGTGGTTGCAAAGATGGACCTCGCCATGGACGTCAGGAGTGAAGTTGTGTATCATGCAGCCTATAGCGCACAGTTTGAGTCATAACATGACGTCCTGTGGCTGCACGAAAAGCATTATTCAACACGGTGGCATTGTTGTCAGGGTTTCTCCAAGCCATAATCTGTAGGTAGTGGTCACCCACTGCATTATTAGCACTTGGGCGGCCTGAGACAGGCATGTCATCAACAGTTCCTGGTCTCTGTATCTCCTCCATGTCTGAACAACATCACTTTTGTTCACTCCGAGATGCCTGGACAATTCACTTGTTGAGAGCCCTTCCTGGCACAAAGTAACAATGCGGCCATGATTGAACTGTGGTACTGACTGTCTAGGCATGGTCGAACTACAGACAACACAAGCTGTGTACCTCCTTTCTGGTGGAATGACTGGAACTGATCAGCTGTTGGACCCCCTCCATCTAATAGGTGCTGCTCATGCATCGTTGTTTACATCTTTGGGCAGGTTTAGTCACATCTCTGAACAGTCAAAGGGACTGTGTCTGTGATACAATATCCACAGTCAATGTCCGCCTTCAGGAGTTCTGGGAACTGGGGTGATGCAATACTTTTTTTTATGTGGTACATAATAATGCTTTTATGCCTTTGGCAGGCCCATTTGCTTACTGATGTCAGATTCTCATAATACAATTTTTTACACCAACAAAAGTCTAGAAAATCTTTCTCTGCTGTTTTTTTGCAGATGTTAAGACTCAAAGCTTTGATAAAATGTTTTTGAGTTTGAATTTGCTATCTCAAAACAAGATTTTTTAAATTGTGTGTTTTATTTAAATAGCTTCTGTAAACAATATACAATTTATTTTTTCAAAGCAGAAGTTATCATAAATTATCAAAGAATAATTGTATTGAAGAGTCACAACATTTGATGGTTCAGATATATGAAAGATTCTTTCAGTAATCAAACCCTATGTGAAGATGAAGCCTTTTCTTCATGACAGTCTGTTTTTCAATAGTACTAGTCCAATACGATATGTAGAAAAAATTTCTTGTGGGTTTGAAACATAAGAGGGAGGTACTGGTACAGATGACGCTATGAAGACCGTATAGATCAGTCAATAAGATAATTACCTGCAAAAGCAGTTTCATTGTCTCAACAAGTTTCAGCATAGTGAATGAGCCATTGTGTAATCAATCTTTTGGCACATAAAGCTCTTCCTTAAATGATGCACAAGATTGGCACTATTTGAGGCCATTACTTTGGTGGCAATTTTGTCAGCGTGCCTGGGAGTGCAGTCCCCTATTTCTGTCATTTATGTTTAACCTGATTAAATGAGGTTAAGTCTTGAACAATGAATACAGTCATCTCTCAGACTTACTCTTTCTCCCGCTTTCTGTCTTCGTTTCTTTTCTTTTTTAGTCTGCACTTGTTTTTGCAGCTGCGTTTTGTTTCCCATCTGTTACTGTTTCTCTTTTTTACTGTTGTACCCTCTCTATTTTATGCATGCTCACATCGTCTTCCCTGATCTACCTAACATTGTGCTCTTAACATTTCTAATTATCAAATCTCATGCTCATTATGCTCTATCTTATCCCATTTCACTTTATCTCCATTATTCTCTGGATCAGGATGACTCTGCTCACTAACTTATGAGAAATTCAATTTTATAACAGACTATTCTCTGTTATTAACTGAAGGAAGAAGTTCTAAAACGAGTGTTTCTTATAGTAGCTGTTTGCTAACTAAACAAACATGTGAATAATAGCAACAACAAAAACACATTGATCCTCTTTCTGATTCTAACACAGATGTCTGTTCTTCCTTTGGCAGTAACCTTAGCATATAAATATTCTAAGCTATACTATGTTCTTGTCTAACTTATTGTTTCTGTCACAACAAATGAGGCATGCTCTAATTAGGATGCACAATTTTAGACTTTTTGGGTAATGTGAGATAGTCAGGATACTCTCAGATTAGAAGAAGATTTTTCATTTCCTAGAACTACCACTGAAAGAGTGTTCTCTGTAAAATATAATATTTCCCCATATTTACCATGGGCTCTCAATGAATAATTTTTATTCAGACACTAATTTGATGCAAATATCTGTATTCTAAATTCAACAATTGTTTTTATTTTGAGTATAAAAAGGGATTATGATTTCCAGAAATAAATATAACAGGACAAAAATATCCATATTCATTTGGTTGAGACAGTCAGTGAATAATTATTATTGTCCTCTTGACAATTGCTCAATGAATGTGGAGATGCAATAAACTTTTCAGTTCTGTTCTAAATCAATCCATCAATTAAACAATTTAAGTTAGCAACAGACAATATTATTTATTACTTACCTTTCGCAGTTAGTAAGTTAAGGAATGTGTCTAGAGGTGATAACCTATCTGCAGAAGGAAAGGCAGCGAGACCTGATGATATGAAATACAAACACTATTACTACAGAGAGTCATGCAGACTTCATAAATACAGTACACCAGCACAAAGAAAAACAATGAATATAATTACAATTTAAAACATCATCATCATCTTACCATCTCCATAAAATGTATCCACCACCACCTCCACCATCACCACCACGACCACCGTCACTATCATATGCTCACAACTTTGCAATACAGACCATCCAAATTCTTCTCTGATGCACCAACTCTTATCTTTCTTTATTTTAACTCCCATCTTCTTCTTTTTCAGTTTTGCAATTTTAGTCATATCTAGACAGGGTGAATTACTCCACTGCATAAATTTCTGCAATCTTTAGAACTTTTCTCAGTTTCTGATAGCTCTACCTCCATCCAGTTTATTTTACCTTCTTTGTTCATTCAGCAGCTTTCTTCACTTTTGTGGCTACCGATTTCTACATTGAGTTTGAAAGTAAAATTTGCTTGTGCATGTTCTGTGGATATTCCTTAAGGTACCCTTCACTCACTATCGTTCAGTTTATCTATCTCATCAACCAAAAAATGTTCAAGCAATGACATATGTTGCTGTCTGCCTCATATTTACATCTGTGTTCATACGCACAAGCCTCTGTACATCAGTGTCCTCAATTTCTTTCTATTTATTTTCTCGTTTTTATATTGTGGTTCCTCATGTGTTTTCTTTCATATCTGTAACTTTGCATTTTTTAGGCTAGTTGTACCAGAAGTGAAGATTAAATTACGTGACAGAATGAAGCCTAACATCAAATATGATAAAAGCATACATCTTTTGATTTATTATCTGACAATTAATCACAGAATGAGAAAATTACAAACTTAACATCAGAACCGCACTTTGCTGTTTAATTTTTATTCGTTCATTTACACACTGCATACCTTAAACCCAGTCATTAAGGAGAGCATTCAGGGGTACAAAACAAGTCAAAGTTACACTACTCCAGCATTAAAATATTTAATTCCCCACCAAGTTACATCAAAGGCCTATGTAGGAACAGTGCATATTTAAAAATAAAGATATACGTACTAGGTAAAGTATTTTATTCATCTGATAAATTTTTCAACACAGAAGTAGAGATTTTTTATGCATATACAGGGTGAATAATCATAAAACCAACAAATGGCAGGTATGGGTCCCTGATTGAAAATGGAGGAAAAAAGGTCCTACAAACACATGTCTGGAAAAGTGTTATTGCCACAGTAAACGGCACTAATGAATGAAAGTTCTTATGACTACATGCCATGTGTTCCTTATGCATTGCAGGGTGGGTTATTGATGCAGCATACTGTAAGCAGCAGAATGGTCTGGTATTGATGTCGGGAACAAGCCAGATGGAAATGGTTGAGAGGCAGCACAACTATACCAAAATAAGTACCCTCACAGACACCAACCACATCACACAATATTTCAAGCTCGTTTTGGGCGGCTGTGTGATCAAGGGTCCTTTGAGACAGATGAAAGTGCAGGGAGGCAGTGACTGTGCATACACCAGGTTTGGAAGATTGGGTTCTACTGGATATTGAGACAAACCCTAGTACAAGCTCCAAGCAAGTGGCCTGTCATCATGATGTAAGTAAAAGTATGATTATGTATGTCCTACATGAAAACCACAACTAACCTCCCTATCACTTGCAACAAGTGCAAGGAGTACCAACAGTGGATTTTCTTCTATAAGAAGGATTTTGTCGATGGTTTTTGCACCATACCATCACAATTATGAGATTTCTGTCATCAGTCCTCTTTACCGATGAAGCAAACTTTACCAGAACTGGCATCATCAATCTTCATAATTACCATTTTTGGGTTACAGACGGCACATGGTCAGAAGAACTTTCATTTGTCAGCACTGTCTACCATGGCAACAATGCATTTCTGTGCGCATTTTCGAAGGACCTTTTTTTCTCCAGTTCCAGTCAGGAATCTGTCCCTGCAGTTTGCCAGTTTTATTAGTGTTCACCATGTATTTCTGCTGTTTGTTTGAGAGGTATTGTATAACATAGGCTAATGCTTGTATGATGTATTTTTTCCATTGTGCTTCTGCTTTGTTTTAGTTTTATGTTTTTATTGTAATCGCAAATTGTGATGAATTATAGTTTATTAATACTGATATATTTATATATGTACTTCATTATTATGAAAACAAGTACCTAACTTGAAAAAAATCTAGTGTTCCTCCACTCACATTACTCAGCTGGCATATTTATCTACTACTACATCCAGAGGACACAATCAACTGCCTGCCTAGTTGAAAAGTTAAAACCCAGTTCAATACGAACATTATTTTAAACGAAATGTGTATGCTAGAGTCCAAATACTCTGATAAGTCATAGGAATGGTTAATAAGGTGCTCTTCTGTTTTGTTTTCAAATGCCTGGTGTCTGCAAATAACCAATAATGGACTTTTGCACCAAAATATAAAACTTCATTTCCAAAATTCATTGGAAATGCATATTTATTTATTTATTCATTTGTAAATTAGCTGTAGGGTGTTCCATGTAATTTACGTTCATACATTTATAACTCATTCCACAGCCTAGTACCTCACATGCATAAAATGTTCTATGGAATATGTGTGTAAATAAAAAAATAAAATTTTATATAAAACGGCAGAAGCAACCACTGCATGGAACTTCTACAAGTATCCTATGAACAAACTGTGAGGAATGCTAATTTATTCACATATATATATTTATATATGTAAATCTACATTAGGAAAACAAGTACCTAACTTGAAAAAAACTCTACTGTTCCTCCACTCACATTAAGCAGCTGCCACATTTATCTATTACTACTTCCAGAGAACACCACCACCTATCTACATATTGGAAAAGTTAAAAACCAGCTCAATACGTACATTATTTTAAATTAAATTTGTATCCTAGAGTCCAAATACAGGTATTCTGATAAGGCACAGGAATGGTTAATAAGGTACTCTTCCGTTTTGTTTTTGAATGCCTGTGGATTTTCTGTTTCCTGCCTGATGTCTACAAATAACCACTTACAGACTTTTGCACCTAAAACTTCATTTTCAGAATTCATTAGGGATGCATATTCATTAATTTATTCATATGGCTCACATGCAGTGTACAAGAATAGGTATATAACATTAGTATATGAATATAACAAGAATACAGAAAGACAAATCTATATACAAAACTACCTAAATGTCAATATCCAAGTTTCTAATCCATATATAGGAGTTGTATTGTCAGCTTTCGTGATGTTGCTCCAACTCCCCTGATAGGAATGTAAGGGGCATTCATCTCGAATGTGCTTGATTGTCTGGTTCGGAGCCCCACAGTCACAAACCGAAGACTCTGTAGCACCCCATTTAAAAAGTGAGTCTCACATGCCAGCAATATCACAGCTAAGCTTTCAGAACCACTCATGCTCTTTGGTATTTTCAATAAGCTGACAGTTCTGATCCCACAGGTCTTTCACCTCGATATCCCTGGCATCTAGCTGTTCTGCTTGTAGTAACAGTGGGTTTCTTGAATGGAGTCTATTTTGTCATCCACTTGGTATGCCTTCCTGTATGAGTAAGTCCAGGTTCTCCCATAGCTTGTGGTATTCTCTAAGGAAGGCCTTGCTTCTATGGATTGTGGGTGGATAAATGTTGCTCAGCAGAAGAAGCCAATAAATGAGTGTTTGTTGGATTGTTCCAGTTATTAACTGCATAGTGTAGTTTAACTGGATGTCAATCAAGTTGGTGTGG
Source organism: Schistocerca cancellata (assembly GCF_023864275.1). Taxonomy (NCBI): domain Eukaryota; kingdom Metazoa; phylum Arthropoda; class Insecta; order Orthoptera; family Acrididae; genus Schistocerca; species Schistocerca cancellata. The sequence goes on from NC_064628.1 coordinate 212,539,645, forward strand.
CAGCTGTTTAGCTAAACCATAGCATAATGCTCAGCTGCTCAGAAGACCAGTGCAATGGACGATTTGTTGCAAGGTACCTGCTGAAGCTCCCCATGTCATTCTACACATGTGCACTCTGGGTAATGCTAAATGAGCTAGAATGAATCAGCAGCCATACCAAATATTGAATGTCCTGGCTACAAACAAGCAGACAAATCAAAATCAAAAAGCCTTAAAAACAGACCTACTCAGGACCAACTGATTAAAAGACTAGGGATGCCCGGTCTATAGCAAAACTATTTTTATTTCTATCATTAAAAACAAACATGCTTTCAACCCTCATTGGAAAATTCTGTTAATATTTTAACTTCTAGTATTGTGGTTGTGAATTGCATAAATTTAAAAAAAAAATTCTCTTAACAACGAAATACACTACCTGACAAGAAAGTGAAGAAACCAGAATGGGAGGAGAAGACAGAATGAATCTTGATGGGTTGAGAGGGTATTTGATGTTATTTATGTTATTAGAACTGACTCAATTTTACAGAGAACTTGGCAGTATGAGCCCATTTATCAATACAGTGTTGCACTCTCCCTGGCCTGGATGCATGCGATGATTTGAATGGGAAGGATCTGATAAAGCTGTGGTATTCCCTCCTGAGGCAAACTGGTCCACATCTGTTGTAACTGGTCTTTGATATCCTGGATACAGATAATGGGACAGAGTTGACACAGGGCTGGTTCCATACATGTCCTATTGGGGACAGATCTCGGAGTCTTGCTGGCCACTGGAGTACCTCAACATCATGCAGACAATTCACAGGGATATGTACTGTGTATGAACAATCATGGCTATGATGAAAAATGGCACTATGATACTGTCACATGAGAGGTAACGCATGAGAATGCAGGATGCCTTTGATGCGCAGTTGTGCAGTCAGAGTTCGCCCTGTCACTATCAGCTGTGACCTGAAGTCACACACAATGTCCCCCCACATAATGACACCAGGCGTAACACCACTTTGCCTCTCTAAAACAGTGGAGAATGAGACCTATCACCAGGTTGCCACCATACTCACTGTTCATGGATGGCAGGCATGGATGTGAAGGGTTTACAAAGTGAATCTCTGTAAGGTACTGATAACACCATCTCACATGAGTATACACAATCTCCATGTCCTTCACAATAATCACTCAACATATACCGCTGTTCATGCCTCTTATACACCCTGCCAGGGCTGATAACACCAATAAAGACACACAACATTAATGCAATCTGGTGACCATTCTGTCTGCCACACACAATTTTAGCTCCCAGTTTGTTTCATCAGAACATTTGGGGTGCAAGATAAGGTAGACATGCTGCTTGTATATCTACAAGATGTGGAAAATTCTGGATTCATTTATGTTCTGTGCCTCTCTGAATACCATGTAACCATGTGGATAGAGAAGTTACGGTAAATATATATATGGGATTATAGACTAGCATAATTTTAGTCAGTACTGTTGGGCCTTTAAGGCCTGTTTGAACTGTGTTCATTCATAAATTTCATGTAGAGTTAACATGAAAAAAAGGGGAGCTGTGACACTTGTAAAAGTTGGACATAAAGTCAAAAATATTGAAACAAGCAGTTTTCATGTGGATTAGAACTTAGAAGGATGTGCTTGTGAGTTGTTACTGCAGAATACTTCTCTTTTATCAGGTTACAGAGCCCCTCTACAAAACTTCAAGTTATTTGTGAGAAATTTATATGCATTATTTAACTATCCGTCAGACAAGAAGAAACAGTTAGTAGTTTATGGAGTAGAGTGAGTGAGTGAGTGAGTGAGTGGTGTGTGTGTGTGTGTGTGTGTGTGTGTGTGTGTGTGTGGGCACGTGTGTGCGTTGTCTGCTTTGGATGCTGGACTTTTGGCCTAAAGCTTACAAGTACTGGCTCACACACGAAAAACGCCTTGGAAATATTTCCAAGCTTTTGGAGTCACTGACCCCAATGTGCATAAGGATTTCTTTCTGTCATGGCTCTGTCCTTGTGTTAATCACCTTTTGTGTCAGCTAGCTCCTCTTCAGGAATCTGCCAGTCTCCTTTTTGATGAAATGTATCAGTTACTCTATTTATCACTGCAAATGTACTCATGTTATTACTGCTCTCATTGAGTTCTACCTTTGTCAAAAGCAGCTACATCAGTCATACAGAGCTTTCTCAGTGGAGCTTCACAGGCTTAGCCATCATTGCGAGTTTGTTACTCAAGCTCACTGGGATTCATATGCTGATTTGATGTTTCACGATGCTTGGCCCCTAATAGGGCAGTTTGTGAACTTGCTCAACAATCTGAAAATCCCTCTCTCACAGCAGTTTTGATGTTTCCCAATCTTTTGAGGTATCTAGAGACACTGGAAATCAGATAGAAGCTCAGTGTGACATAGCTGCCATTGCTTCTCCTGCTCAGCCACCATTGGTTAGCTCCTGGGTGGAAGACAATGTTGTTGCTGAGCAACCACAATCTTCATGATGCATGGCACAGTGCCATGCTAAACAGCAACAGCAGTCAGCATCACAACAGCAACTGCATTCTCCTCTCCCACCATACATGTATTGTTTTGTTCAACATGAGTGAGCCACATGCCCAAACTGTTGGGGGATGTTTAACCACTGTAAAAAAAAGTAATAAATAAATAAAAATAAAAAAATAAAAAGGAATATATTGCATCAGTGTGCAACTCTCAGTCTCCTTCATCAGACATAAGCACAGATGTGAACAGTGTTTTTCAAGTGATACTAGTCCCAAAAAAACTAAATATTGAAATATGTGTTATGGACAAGATGTTAAAAATGCAAGGGGCATGGGTGCAACAGTGGCTGTTAAAATCTCAAACCTATGTGGACTTTGGACCACCAGCACTGTCCCCTGTCTCTCATTCATTGGTGAGTTACTACAATCAACAAATACACATATTGGTTAAGTTTTCTGCTCCCATAGTGTATAAATCAGTTGTTTGGCCTTTGATCTTCTAGTAGTGGATGATACCAACACTAAAAATTTATTTCGATTAGATGGCTTCGAAATTTTTGGTTTCTCTATTTATGGTAGTGCATTTGGTATCAGGTCAAGTTCTGCACCAGTAACTGGATGGACTATGCTCAGAATATTTCTCCCTGTTCTCAGAAGGTCTAGAATTGCTAGCAATTTCAAGGCTCACGTCATAATAAAGCCAATCGTATGCACTCATTTTTTCCATGCCCACCCAATCTCAATAGCTTTACAGGAGCAGGTCAAATTAGCACTTGGCAGACTTATGTCTTTGAGTGTTATCATGCCTGTCTCCTCTACTCCCCTGGTGATAGTTGTAAAACCTAAGGATAACCTTTGGCTCTGTGGTGATTTTAGAAAGTATGTAAATTCGCGATCTATTATTAATACCTATCCCTTTCGACATAAATGAACTCTTAGCATGGCTTTCCGGGGGCCAATATTTTTCCAAAATAGATTTGTTGAAGGCCTACATGCAACTGCCTCTGGATGATGATCGCTAATGTATCGTTGTAGTGAATACTAGCACCTGCCATTTAGCATAGCTAGTGCTCCTGCTATTTTCCAATGATTTCTGGAGCAACTCATGGCCTCTGAGTCGGGGTGCATTAACTACGTGGATAATATCATGATCTCTGGTTCCTCAACTGAAGAACCCTTGTGGAATCTTTGAGCCTTGTTCATGGTGCTGCAGGCTGCCAAGTTGAAATATAACTAAGAGAAATTGCATTTTTTTCCCAGTCACTTATGTCTATCTGGGTTCTGAAGTATCATTTGCTAGCATCAGGCCTTTACACGACCATGTCGATGCCATCATGACTTTGCCATGTTCTACTAAAGTCAAAGAGTTGCAGGTCTTTCTTGGAAACATTGCATACTACCATAAATTTCTTCCGGATGCGGGCACTGTGGCTCAGCCCCTGCACACTCTCTTACGTAAAGGTGTTTCATTTCACTGGTTGCTCACCTGCAATCATTCTTTTACCCTTTTGAAGTCAAAATTACACTTGGTAACTTACTTGGTTGCCTTCTAACTGGGCAAACACCTTGTTTTGGCCACAGGTGCCTCCCAGTATAGCCTTGGGGCCATTCTTGAACATAAATACACAGATAGTTACAAATGCTCTATTTTTTATGCTTCCAAAACCATGAATGAGGCACAACAGCACTACTTGCAGACAGAAAAAGACGCCCTTGCTACTACATATGCACTAAAAAAAACAAGTCTCCTGTTTTCCTCTGCAGTTCTAAATTTTATTTGGTTACTGATCATAAACCTCTGGTTTCTCTGTCCCATCCTTTGGTATCCCTACCGGACAAAGCGACCTATCACCTGCAATGCTGAGTTATGTTTTTGTCATGCTATAATTACAAGATTCATTTTTGCGACACACCACAACACGCTAATGCAGATGCTCTTTCCTGATTGTTGATTGGCCCTGATCCAGCATCTGATCAGGATGAACTGTTGTGTTTCCATTTTTATGTCAAAGCCAAAAACACTATGAATGGTTTTCCTGTTACAAGTTCTTGGATTTCGGCACTGTTGCAAGTGATCTTGTCTTACACCAAGTTGTTCAATTTGTCCACCACAACTGGCTGGACAAACCACTGGGCTGAGCATCAGATCCCTTGCATAATTATTATGCTATCTGACACTGTCTATCCATTCTTGATGGTGTGCTACTGTTGGCTACTGCAGAATCATTGCCCAGGGTTGTGATCCTGCCCGCAAAGTGGCGGGACATCGTGTGCTTTCTCCACCTGCCCACTGGGGTGTTTCTCGTACAAAATTGATGACCCACCACCATGTGTTTTGGCCAGGTATTGACAATGATATTATATGTATTTTTTAAGCCTGCCCTCATCATGCAACACAATGGGTCTCTTGTTCCCTGTGGCCCATCACCCAGTGCCCCTGTGAGTATTCATGGTGATTTTGCGGGTCTCTTCCTTAACTCCTTTTGGTTGGTAGTAGTTGAAGCTTTCTCAAAATTTCCTTATTTGGTTCATTGCTGACCCACATCCATGACGGCTATGTTCGTGGCCCTCGCAATAAATTTTTCATTGGAAGGATTGCCATATACACTTGTGAAAGACAACAGGCCACAGTTTTTGGTTCAGGATTTTGAAGATTTCTGCACAAAGAGTGGCATCCAGCATGTTGTATCCTCTCCATTTCACCCTCTGTCCAATGGTGGGGCACAGCAGCTGCACTGTACTTTCAAAACTCAGATGAAAAAATATATCACTCAATCTCCTGAGGAGGCTTCAATAGGTTCTTGAGCTCTGATAGGTTCACTTTAGTTGGTGCCCATAGCTGGTGGAGTAACTTCAAGGCCTCCAGCTCCATATACTGCTCCATCTGCTCTGGCTGATGCCTGGCCACCCATCAGGCCACCCATCAGCTTCCACCTCGCAGCAGTTCTGTTCAGACTATGTCATCTGGGCCTGCGGGTTTGGCCAGCATCCTAAGTGGATACTAGAGGTTGTCCATCACAGTCGAGCCAATGCCTCTGTGTTGTGCCCATTTCCAATGGCTTTGTGTCATGACACTATGATCATCTCCACTCTGATTGACCACGTGCCAGAGTCCTTGCTGCTCCCGAGGCTGCCTCCACCATCCACACTGGACCCCATAGTGCAGTCTGCACCCACTCTGGCTCCTGTGCCATCTTTGTTCTGGTTGCCGCTGCCACAAGCCAGGATGGTTAGTGCTGGGCTGCCTCCATCTCCGCAGCCAGATGCCGCCTTTGTCTTTTCTGCTGCTTTCATCATTGAGTGCCTGCCTGGATGAGGATATGGACACAATGCCTCCATCACTGGTACACCCTTAAAGTAGAGTGGGCACCACACCTGTCCATGCCCATGCCATATCAGATTTTATTCTCCTGTGACAACATGACAACTGCTCCAACAGTCATCCCCTTCAGAGAATGACATGGACATCTCCACAGTGAACATTTTTCTCCAAAGGGGAGAACAGTGCGTGCCACAGCCACCCTGAAGAGGCCTCTGTGCATTGGCACAGATGGCAACATAAGTGCTACCCCATATGCTGAACAGTCTTATATAAGCCGGTGCACTGGCTTAACTTCTTGTTAATGTATGTCTTGATTATGTGTGTTTGTGGTAAGTATTACTTCACTCAATGTCTAAGTATATCCCTGCATCTGGAAATGGAATAAAAGTTAAGTTATTGGTTGGAATTCTGATATTGTGTTTGTACAATGTTACAACAGAAATGTGCTTAGTGACATATGTAATACATCACTGCTACAAGAAATTTTTGCAGACAGATTAAAATATTCTATTGTTAAACCTCTTTAAAAGAAAGGTAGCAATAAAGAATTAAATAATTATCAATCAGTTTCCTTAGTGACATCTTTTTTCCAAAGTGTCTGAAAAGTAACATATTCAAATATAGTCGCACATTCAAATAAAAACATTTTCTTTGCACATCAGAGTTTGAATTCAAGAAGGGCTGCTGAGAATATTGTTTGTAAAAGTTCTGTTCAAAAATTCTGGGAGATTCGTAATTTTATGTCAATGGTGTGTTGGAGCGAAATGTGGTTGGTATCCCTGCACATGCCTGTGTTCAATGTGTAACAGTCAGAACTTTCATTGTTGTATATCTGTTAGTTACTGTTCAGCTCTGTATCGAGTAGAATGCTGTGTTGCACAGTTTGTAAATTTCGCGATGGCAAAGTTAGAGGAGCAACGCGTCTGCATTAAATTTTGCATGAAACTCAAGAGAACCTTCCAGAGACACACCAAATGATGCAAGAAGGCTACTGTGATGAAATCTTAACCCTTACTTGGTGTTACAAATGGTTCACATGGTTTAAATATGGCCGGAGGTAAGTTAAAGATGATCCTTGTTCAGGACGCACTTCAACATCTAAGGATGATAGAATGAGATTTTGACTCTGCAGCGGAGTGTGCGCTGATATGAAACTTCCTGTCAGATTAAAACTGTGTGCCCGACCGAGACTCGAACTCGGGACCTTTGCCTTTCGCGGGCAAGTGCTCTACCATCTGAGCTACCGAAGCACGACTCACGCCCGGTACTCACAGCTTTACTTCTGCCAGTATCTCGTCTCCTACCTTCCAAACTTTACAGAAGCTCTCCTGCGAACCTTGCAGAACTAGCACTCCTGAAAGAAAGGATACTGCGGAGACATGGCTTAGCCACAGCCTGGGGGAGGTTTCCAGAATGAGATTTTCACTCTGCAGCGGAGTGTGTGCTGATATGAAACTTCCTGGCAGATTAAAACTGTGTGCCCGACCAAGATTCGAACTCGGGACCTTTGCCTTTCGCGGGCAAGTGCTCTACCATCTGAGCTACCGAAGCACGACTCACGCCTGGTACTCACAGCTTTACTTCTGCCAGTATCTCGTCTCCTACCTTCCAAACTTTACAGAAGCTCTCCTGCGAACCTTGCAGAACTAGCACTCCTGAAAGAAAGGATACTGCGGAGACATGGCTTAGCCACAGCCTGGGGGAGGTTTCTAAGGACGATGTTCATCTTACGAATATCAACAAAGTTGTAAATGACAATCGAAGACTGACTCTCCAAGAGACTGCAGAAGAATATAACTTCTCAGCTGGATCATGTCACAAAATCCTCACATAGCATCTCAAATACATCGTGTTGCCCCCCCCCCCCCCCCCCCCCAAGTTCGTCCCATGCCTCTTGAGTCAAGACCACAAAGACCTTCACCTTGCAGTCTGTGAAGAGCTGTTGGATCACACAAATGAGAACAAGATGATCCTTAACACTTCGCCATCCACACATCTTGTACAAATTTATTCGCTTGGTGCCGGCAGTGCTAATTCGGATTACTTGGTTTGTCGCTGGACGCTTGTCACCTTTCCGTTGCTGACAAGCTTCAAACACATTGACTTTTGCGCACTTTAATTTTTCCAGAAATCCTCCATTTTGCCCATATCATTCCACAAACTCAAATGTTCTTTTCAAGTACCTTATCTGCTAGTTCTACACTGTTATAATAATTATCCATGCAGAGGTGATGCCACTTTCCATAAGAAGGTGTCAATAGTTCCATCACTGTTTTTGCTAAAGGTTGTTCAGCACCAGAATATATCTTGAATGAGGAAATGTATCCTGTATTCGAATCACACAGCATCTGAATGAGTATGCCGTATTTTGTAATTTTCGACGGATTGTAAACTTTAAAATTTAACTGTCCATGTCATGGTATCATTCCTTCATCAATTGAGTTGTTTTGACTTAGATTAAATGATTCTTTCAACTTTTTGGAAAAATAATCAATTATGAATTGCACTTTTAAAATTTGGTCAGCATTACCTGGTTTATTGTTGTTGTCAGATAAATGTAAAAATGATAATATTTGTCTGAATCAGTTGCAGGACATCATTTTGCGAAATATCGGTGTGACTATCAATGGTTTCGTTGACCAGTAATCATTGATCCTTGCTTTTTTTACAATTCCCATACGGATAGCAAGCCCAAACCATTTTCTAAGTTCGGATCCCGTAACATTGACATATTTGGCTTTTTTTTTTTTTTTTTTTATCCAGTTTCCTTCTATTGCAATTTTGACTGTAATACTTGTTGGCTTCATTGCTAATATATTCAAACAGATCATTCCCAATATATAATTCTACTTTATCCACAATGCTCTGTCTATCTTTGGGAAATATGTGTGGACCCAGAGATTCTTCAAATTTATTATTGGTCCTCAGCAAATCATATTCTTCTTCATCTGAATCAGTTGGCAACCATAGCATTCGCCGAATTCTTCTTGGATGTATTTCACTATCTTCTGACAATTCTTCTTCACTTTAATTTTTTTTCATCCAATATCTTCTTCCCAATTGCCCAAGTCATCCAGAACATCAGACATGACGTCTGCGCATTCATCGTAAATAATTGTATCGTCTCTTTTGTCTGCCATGATGAAAGTGCACAAGTACTTATAAAAACAAAAAACTTGTTGACATGTGTAACTTATTGTTACCTAAACAAAATACCAATAGAATGCTGTCACCGGCCACTGCGAAATACTATGCTCACAATACCACTGTGGTGTCGCTGGATGACAAAGTGTTAAGAGAATCGTAACTAGTGATGAGATGTGGGCCTAGAGTTATGATGTTGAGACCAAGGTACAATCTTCACAATAGGTTGGAAAAGGTTCTCCAAGACCAAAAACAGCTTGTCAGTCAGGCAAAATGTCAAATCCATTCTGATATTTTTCTACGACTTTGAAGCATTAGTTCATCATGAATTTGTACCACAGGGACAAATTTTATTTTATTTATCTACACGTAAACTTCTCTACGAGCAAATTTTCAAGATCATGGAATGTGTCAGTACATGAAATTACAACATGAATACAATACCATACAACATAAGCGTATGAAAATAAGCAAAGTAGACTAATTTTCGTGATGAACTATCACTCACTTCAGATACCGTTGAAATAGTAAAAATGGCAGCATTAAGTCTTTGAACAAGATCCTGAACATGGGCTTTCCATGACAGTTCACTATCTATCTCACCACTAGAAATTTGAACTGTTCAGCTTCACTAATCATATGCCCATTCTGTGAAATCAAAATGCCAGGTTTTATTGAATTGTGTGTTAGAAACTGTAAAAACTATGTCTTACTGTGATTTAGCATTAGTTTATTTTCTACAAGCCATAAACTTAGGTCATGAACTGCGCAATTTGAAACTGAGCCAATGTTGCACACAACATCCTTCACTACCAAGCTAGTGTCATCAGCAAAAAGAAATATTGTAGAGTTACCCGTAATACTAGAGGAACAGGAGTGGCCCCAACACTGATCTCTGGGGCACCCCCCACTTGACTGTACCCCATTCAGACCCCACACCATGGCCATTCCCAACATTGTGAATAATGACCTTTAGCTGTCTGTTGCTAAATTAAGAGATGAACCAATTGTGAGCTACTCCCCATATTTCGTAATGGTCCAACTTCTGGAGCAATATTTTGTGATCAACACAATCAAATGCCTTAGTTAAATCAAAAAATATGCCTAGTGTTCTAAACCTTTTTCTTTTAACCCATCCAGTTCCTCACAGAGAAAAGAGAATATAGCATATTCAGTTATTAAATGACTTCTAAAGCTGAACTCTATATCTGATAGCAAATTTTGTGATATAAGATACATACATACACAGCCTTTTCAATAACTTAAGCAAACATTGATGGCATAGAAATAGGTCTAAAATTGTCTACATTATCCCTTTCTCTCTTTTTATAAAGTGGCTTTACTACTGAGTACTTTAATTGTTCAGGAAACTGACCATCCCTAAAGAAAAAATTATAAATATGGCTAAATACAGGGCTAACATGTGCAGCACAGTACTTTAATATTCTGCTAGCTACTCTGTCATATCCATGAGAGTCCTTAGCCTTCAGTGATTTAATTATTGACTCAATCTCCCCCTTGTCTGTATCACAGAGGAGTATTTCAGGCATCAATCTCGGAAAGACATTTGCCAAGAGAGTTATACGCTTCCCTGTAAATTTTTATTTAATTCACCAGCAATGCTCAGAAAATGATTGTTAAATACTGTAGATATGTCTGATTTATCAGTGACAGAAGTATTTTTGCTGCGATCTGACTTTATATCGTCGACCTTGTACTGCTGACCAGACACTTCCTTCACAACTGACCATATGATTTTAATTTTATCCTGTGAATTAACTATTCTATTTGCATACAACATTTTCTTTGCTTTCCTAATAACATTTTAAGCACCTTACAATACTGTTTGTAATGGGATACTGCAGCTTGATTGTGACTACTTTTAACATTTTGATATAATTCCCGCTTTGTTCTACATGATATCCTTATCCCAATAGTCAGCCACCCAGGCTGCCTTTTACTGCTAGTACCCTGTTTAGAACATTATAAGGGAAAGCAACTGTCAAAGAGCATGAGAAATATGTTAAAGAAAGCATTATATTTATCATCTAAGTTATCGGCACTATAAACATCCTGCCACTATTGTTCCTTGACAAGGTTTAAAAAGCTCTCTATTGCCATTGGATTAACTTTCTTACATAGATTATAATTATATGTGACATATGTTTGGGTACAAAAGCCTTTTTGTGTTAAAATTTGTGCATCATGGTCTGAAACACCATTCACCCTTTTACTAACAGAATGCCCATCTAGTAATGAAGAATGAATAAAAATATTATCTATGGCTGTGCTACTGTTCCCCTGCACCCTAGTTGGAAAAAATACAGGCTGCATCAGATCATATGTATTTAGAAGATCTACTAACATCCTTTTTCTTGCACCAACATACACAAAATTTATATTGAAGTCACCACATATAACTAGTTTCTGGTACTTTCTACAAAGTGAATCAAGAACCCTCTCTAGCTTGAGCAGAAATGCTCTGAAGTCGGAGTTAGGAGACCTATAAACAACAACAATTAGAAGTTTAGTTTCACTAATTCAACTGCCGCTGCACAACATTCAAATATATGTTCAGTGCAGTGTCGTGATACATATATGGACTCAAATGGAATACCATTTTTTACATACATAGCCACTCCGCCACCCCACAAGAAACTCCTTGAAAAACAGCCAGCTAATCTGTATCCTGGTAAAGGAAACCTCTGAATTATCAAATTATTTAAGTGGTGCTCTGATATACCAATACTTCAGAGTCAACATCTGTAAGCAGTTCACTAATTTTATCTCTAATACCTCTGATGAAATATGCTAATTCCATCTCTACTTGGAAACATGACATCCTCTGAAGGTGTGTCCTTAGGTAGAGGGACTTCCTCTAAGCTGGCATACCTATCAGCTGACTTCAATCTAAAAAAGATGCACCTCTAACACCGACTACTATAGGCATTTTTCCACGAGTGATCCCACCAACACCCACTACACTGCCACCTAGAAGCTTTGCCAGCCTCCCCTTCCCATACCGATTGAGGTGCAGGCCTAGTGAAACCTGATCTGCTGATAGACGCAACTGGCACCACTGAAATGTGACCCACGCCCTCTGCTATCAGCACCATCTCCAATCCCGTGTTAATGTACCTAACAACCACATTAAGATGAGGCCGATCATGACACTGAAACAGCTGTATGAAATGCACATTAGTGCCACCAGTTTGAGTAGCTATCTTTACCATGTCACCACCTACATCATATTCCCCGTCCCTATCAAGACTGTTCCCTGCTCCACCCACTATCACTACCTGATCCTCCTTTGTAAAATTACTACATAAGTCCCCTGTGCTGTCAGTCATCTGAGCCAGCCCTGCACTAGGCTTCACAGTGCTGGTGACCTTTTACTCAATCCCCAACACTTCCGGCAACTGCTGGCCCACACCTCTACTGTGTGAACTACCTAGCAGCAGAACCTTATTCTTTCTGTTTGACTTTACAACTAACCTAGGCCTCCTAACTGCTGAGGACTGCTGCATGTTACAAGAGGCTCCTCTCCACTCAACTCTGACAGTTGGCCAAATCAATTCCATATACACAAAGTATAACTGTCTGAATACCTCCTCCTAGCTGCCTTCTTGCCAACAGCCAGTTCCCATTCCCCACCACCCTTCACCCTCCTCAACCTATCTAGTTCCTCCTTTGCATGTTGTAACTGCACCTGAAGGGCACAGATCTTATGCTCCTACTCCTCTATCAACTTATTTCTACTACAGATTCTGCAGGATCTCACTAGAACGCCCACTAGCTTCCCCACTGCATTCCCCCCAATGAAAAACTTTGAACAAATCCCAAACTGTAATCCACTACTCACAAACCTATGACAGAGCCTACACTTCTCACTTGTGATAAAATTTTACAGTTACTGAAAAAAACTATACATATATGTTACCTAAGTTCAGTTACACCAGCAGAACTATTTATAAAACTAACAATAGCGGCCTGAAAATTCTCTGTCTACTAAGAAAGCAACTACTTGTACCAATACTGCTACACCACAGCTAATACCAATACCAGCAAAACTTCACAAAATTATTAGCTAAAACCAAAAATTCAAGCAGCCACTGGAACACTCAATAAAGTTACAATACTGAATGAAAATTTTACTGAAATATTTCACTGGAAACAATAAAAAATGTCAGCTGAAAACTGAAGCACAAGATTTACAAAATGACTTCTACGCACAGAAAACTCTAAAAAGTGAACATTTCTAAAAGTTTATTAAATTTTTATTTCACCACAAACAGCATGAAACACCGTTGAAAACTATTAAATTTAATAACAGTATAACAGTGCACAAATAACTATGCCAGTACTTAGCTTTATACCCGCTACAGCTGCAACTGCACGCCGCAAAATGTAAATACACTATTGAGGCGAGAGTCTTGGATGAACGACATAAGCACACTCATGAATAACAGACTACTCGAGTCAATAACACAGGAAAAAAGACTGAGATTAATGAAAATCCACTAATAAGTTGCTTTTGCAGCAAATATTAACACAAATAAACTTTAAAATAAGTAACTGAAGACTAAAACTTTATAAAATATTGATGAGCAACTTCGACAGCAGTCCAGCACGTGTTGCTGTTAATCGATGGTACTATCGAAACATGTTGTGATGCCTGATAGAAAATATGAGAAGGAAACAGCCTGAAATGTGGCAAAACAATTCATGGTTTTTGCATCATGATAACACCCCCGCACATTCACCCTTGTTGGTGTGTGACTATTACACAAAAAACTAAATCAGTGTACTGCAATATCATCCATACAAGACCTGCCCCCTTTGGTCTTTTCTTCACTTCTTAAGTTGAAAAATCAGTTGAAAGGATGAAGATTTGCAATGATAGATGAGATAAAAGAAAATTCATAGGTTGCAAGAGGCAAACCAAGACTGCTTCTGGAAGTGGAAATGGCATTGAGAGCAGTGTATCAATTGCGGAGGACAGTTTGTCAGAGGAGACCATGCACAATAAGTAAAAGGTAAACACAGAAAAATTTTATGGAGAATATTCTGGAATTTTTTGAACAGACCTCATACATTGACTCACCAAATATTAAAGCTGGAAATAATAAAACCTCATCAGTTGGTATTTTTTATGATCTATCCAAGGTGGTTAACTATAAAGACCATGTTACTCTCATAGAAAAACTTAAATTTAACACAACTGATGGCTTTGTACGCAGCTGATCTGAATAAATGCAAACAGTTGAAAAAACTGTTATGAATAATTTAAGAACTGTTAAAGAGAGAAAATTTTAGTGGTTGGGGAGAGAAATCACAAAGAGAGTCCTAAATGGTCCACTTTTGAGTCCATTCCTATTCCTTGTAAGTGAATGACCTCCCACTTAAAACTGATCAAGCAGAACTGGTACATTTGCAGATGATACTAGTGTTAAAATAAATCCAATAGAGAGAATGCAACAGAAGCGATTGTTAACAATGTTTTTCAAAGAATTATTATGTGTTTCTCTGAAAACAGACTTCCGTAAGTTTGAGAAAACACGCTATATTCAGTTCTGCACAACAAATAGAGCCTCACCAACAACTGATGTAGCGCATGAACAAGAGTCAGTAGACAGGTAGAAGGCTTAAAAATTTTGGGTATACATACATATTGCTGAAAACTTGAAGAGGAAGAAGCATATTACTGAACTGCTGAAACAATTAAGTTCAGCTACTTTTGCTCTTTGTGTAACTGCTAGGCTTGGAAACAAATGAATCAACCTCATGACATATTCTGCATATTTCCACTCAGTCTTACAAAATAATTTTCTGGGGTAATTCATTATTTAGAGAGAAATTACTGATTGAACGAAAGTGCTCTGACTTCAGAGCATTTCTGCTCAAGATAGAGAGGGCTCTTCATTCACTTTATAGGAAGTAGAAGAAATTAGTTATATGTGATGACTTCAATATAAATTTTGTTTATGATGGTGCAAGAAAAAGGATGTTTTAAAACTTCGTTAAGGAACAAGAGTGGCAGGATGTTTATAGTGCTGATAACATAGATGATAAATATAATGCTTTCCTTAACACATTTCTCATGCTCTTTGAGAGTTGCTTTCCATTAGAATGTTCTAAACAGCGTACTAGCAGTAAAAGGCAGCCCGGGTGGCTGACTAGTGGGATAAGGATGTCATGTAGAACAAAGCGGGAATTATATCAAAATGTTAGAAGTAGTCACAATCAAGCTACAGTAGCCCATTATTACAAACAGTGCTGTAAGGTGCTTAAAAATGTTATTAGGGAGGCAAAGAGTATGGGGTATGTAAATAGAATAGCTAATTTACAGGATACAATTAAAACCATATGGTCAGTGGTGAAGGAAGTGTGTGGCCAGCAGTACAAGGTCGACGATATAAAGTCAGATCACAGGAAAAATATTTCTGTCACTGATAAATCAGGTATATCTACAGTATTTAACCATCATTTTCTGAGCATTGCTGGTGAATTAAATAAAAATTTAGTTTCTACAGGGAATCATATAACTCTCTCAGCAAATGTCTTTCCGAGACTGATGCCTGAAATACTCCTCTGTGATACAAACAAGGGGGAGATTGGATCAACAATTAAATTGCTGAAGGTTTAAGGATTCTTGTGGTTATGATGGAGCACCTAGCAGAATATTAAAGTACTGTGCTGCACATGTTAGCCCTGTATTTAGCCATATTCGTAATTTTTCCTTTATGAATGGTCAGTTTCCTGAACAATTAAAGTACTCAGTAGTAAAGCCACTTTATAAAAAGAGAGAAAGGGATAATGTAGGCAATTTTAGACCTATTCCTATGCCATCAATGTTTGCTTAAGTTATTGGAAAGGCTGTGTATGTATGTATCTTATATCACAAAATTTGCTATCAGATATAGAGTTCAGCTTTAGAAGTCATTTAATAACTGAATATGCTATATTCTCTTTTCTCTGTGAAGTACTGGATGGGTTTAAAAAAAAGGTTTAGAACACTACCGTATTTACTCGAATCTAAGCTGCACTTTTTTCCGGTTTTTGTAATCCAAAAAACCGCCTGCGGCTTAGAATCGAGTGCAAAGTGAGCGGAAGTTCTGAAAAATGTTGGTAGGTGCCGCCACAACTAACTTCTGCCAACGAATATATGTAGCGCTACACAGGCATGCTTTGTAGGCACAAAGATAAATACTGGCGCCAAAAACTCTGTGTCAGTAAATAAATTGAAAAAGAGGTGGAAGACGAGCTTTTTTTTCTCCGCCCCGAGTTTAGACCACTGCATTTTCATACATTATCCAATGAAGTAAATACAAATTCCGTATTGTTCATCTCCGAATGTAGTAGAATTTCAATGTACTATGAAAATCCGACTGGCAAGACTGGGATGTTTTTCAATATGGCCAACTCTACGTTCTGAATTTTTTCCTAACTGTGAAAAGAGATGGTTGCTAATAGTAACCTGATGAAATGTGAATCACAAGCAGTATTCTCTCCCGTGTTTGTTGCTATCTCATTTAAATCCTGTCTGCCTAATAAACTACGAAACTAGAGTGAGACAACAGCAAACACTGAAGAATATACTTATCGTGTCATGTTGATATTCGTATTATTCTTATGCCTAATAGTGATACAGTCAGAAATGAAGCACGGCAACTGACTAGATTTTTAAATCTAAGATGACTCTAATTTCTGTGCAGAATTTGATGTACTAAAGAAGCGGCCGCAAAGATTTTCAAACGGAGAAAAATTTTCGCCTAACTCTCGTTCAGAATGTGTTCTACCATACGCAGCCTATTATTTGGTTCTTGTTGATCATTCTCAAAGAAAGCAGCAGTGTAAGTAACAACTTGACATTGCTTCGCTAATGAGATGATTCGCCTCTTTTTAGTTGTAAGCGGCACTAGCGCGCACAAAAGCAAGCCATGCCGCGAGCGGCGACAGGCCGTAAACACACACTATCAGAATGCGACAAACAATGCTTGACACAGTACAGTGATGCATTTTCAACTTAGAGTGACGTAAACACCTATAACAGAGAAAACGGCACTTATCAGATCAAAGCAAAATAAGCAATCGATTCAAACCAGACAAAGCACGTGAAAAAGGAAGGGTACCCATATAAATACGGACGGAGCACCTGACGCATAGCAATGGCTACCTGGTAAAGCTTAACTGCTAAGCTTACGACTCGAACCAAACTACTGTAGCTGTATCGTCATTCATTCGACCTAAATTGTGTCTCATATTACAATGGACCAACTTTGTTTCGATTTGGAGGTGTGGCCTAAAACCTTTTTCTCCCATTGAATTTCGAGTCTCAAATTTCAGGTGCGGCTTAGATTTGGGAAATTTTTTTTCTTGATTTCGAGTCTCATTTTTCAGGTGCGGCTTAGATTCGAGTGCAGCTTAGATTCGAGTAAATACGGTAGGCATATTTTTTTGATTTAAATAAGGCACTTGATTGTGCTGATCACGAAATATTGTTCCAGAAGTTGGACCATTATGGAATACGGGGAGTAGCTCACAATTGGTTCACCTCTTACTTTAGCAACAGACAGCATAAGATCATTATTCACGGTGTTGGGAATGGCTGTGATGTGGGGGTCTGAGTGGGGTATGGTCAAGTGGGTGGTGCCCCAGGGATCAGTGTTGGAGCCACTCCTGTTCCTTATTTATATAAATAATATGCCCTCTAGTATGCCAAGTAACTATAAAATATTTCTGTTTGCTGATGACACTAGCTTGGTAGTAAAGAATGTTATGTGCAACATTGGCTCGGTTCCAAATGGTGCAGTTCACGACCTAAGTTAATGGCTTGGAGAATATAAACTAACACTAAATCACAGTAAGACATAGTTTTTACAGTTTCTATCACACAATTCAATAAAACCTGCCATTCTGATTTCACGGAATGGGCATATGATTAGTGAAACTGAACAGTTCAAATTTCTAGCGGTCAGACAGATAGTGAACTGTCATGGAAAGCCCAAGTTCAGGATCTTGTTCAAAGACTTAATGCTGCCATTTTTACTATTCTAACAGTATCTGAAGTGAGTGATCATTCAATAGGAAAATTAGTCTACGTTGCTTATTTTCATATGCTTATGTTGTATGGTATTGTATTCTGGGGTAACTCTCCCATTCTAAAAGGATATTTTTGGCTCAGAAATGGGCAGTTCGGGCAATAAACAGTGTAAGTCCACGAACGTCTTGTCAACCCCTGTTCACAAGTCTGGGTATTTTGACATTGGCCTCTCTCTCTCTCTCTCTCTCTCTCTCTCTCTCTCTCTCTCTCTCTATATATATATATATATATATATATATATATTCCTGATGAGGCAACAGTATGTTGCGAAAGCTTGAATTTTGTGTGTAGGTTTGTGTTCGTTTGTGTGTCTGTCGACCTGCCAGCACTTTCATTTGGTAAGTCGCATCATCTTTGTTTTTAGGTATATTTTTCCTACGTGGAATGTTTCCTTCTATTATATATATATATATATATATATATATATATATATATATATATATATATATATATATATATAAATAGAGGGAAACATTCCACTTGGGAAAAATATATCTAAAAAGAAAGATGATGAGACTTACCAAACAAAAGTGCTGGCAGGTCAATAAACACACGAACATACATACAAAATTCAAGCTTTCACAACAAACAGTTGCTTCATCAGGGAAGAGGGAAGGAGAGGGAAAGACGAAAGGATGTGGGTCTTAAGGGAGAGTGTAAGGAGTCATTCCAATCCCAGGAGCGGAAAGACTTACCTTAGGGGGAAAAAAGGACAGGTATACACTTGCACACACACACATATCCATCCGCACATACACAGTCACGTTGACGTTGACCTCCACCTGTCCAATGGCCAGCTTCACACGTCCGTCCACATCAAACCCACCAACAAGCAACAGTACCTCCATTATGACAGCTGCCACCCATTCTACATCAAACGGCCCCTTCCCCTACAGCCTAGGTCTTCGCGGCAAATGAATCTGCTCCAGTCCGGAATCCTTGAACCATTACACCAACAACCTGAAAACAGATTTCGCATCCCGCAACTACCCTCCGGCCTGGTACAGAAGCAAATAACCGGAGCCACTTCCTCATCTCCTCAAACCCGGAACCTCCCACAGAAGAACCCCAAAAGTGCCCCCACTTCTGACAGGATACTTTCCAGGGACTGGATCAGACTCTGAATGTGGCTCTCCAGCAGGGATACGACTTCCTCAAATCCTGCCCTGAAATGAGATCCATCCTTCATGAAATCCTCCCCACTCCACCTACAGTGTCTTTCCGCCATCCACCTAACCTTCGTAACCTCTTAGTTCATCCCTATGAAATCCCCAAACCACCTTCCCTACCCTCTGGCTCCTACCCTTGTAAACCGCCCCCGGTGTAAAAACCTGTCCCATGCACCCTCCCACCACCACCTACTCCAGTCCTGTAACCCGGAAGGCATACATGATCAAAACTCAGAGCCACGTGTGAAAGCACCCACGTGATTTGCCTACACTGTGAAGCCTTCTATGTGGGAATGACCAGCAACAAACTGTCCTTTCGCATGAATGGACACAGGCAGACAGTGTTTGTTGGTAATGAGGATCACCCTGTGGCTAAACATGCCTTGGTGCACGGCCAGCACATCTTGGCACAGTGTTACACCGTCCGGGTGACCTGGATACTTCCCACTAACACCAACCTGTCAGAACCCCGGAGATGGGAACTTGCCCTTCAGCATATCCTATCTTCTCGCTATCCGCCAGGCCTCAATCTCCGCTAATTTCTAATTTCAATTTGCCGCCGCTCATACCTCACCTGTCTTTCAACAACATCTTTGCCTCTGTACTTCCGCCTTGACTGACATCTCTGCCCAAACTCTTTGCCTTTACAAATGTCTGCTTGTGTCTGTGTATGTGCAGATGGATAAGTGTGTGTGTGTGTGCGAGTGTATACCTGTCCTTTTTTCCCCCTAAGGTAAGTCTTTCCGCTCCCGGGATTGGAATGACGCCTTACCCTCCCCTTTAAACCCACATCCTTTCGTCTTTCCCTCTCCTTCCTCTTTCCTAACGAAGCAACCGTTTGTTGCGAAAGCTTGAATTTTGTGTGTATGTTTGTGTGTCTATCGACCTGCCAGCGCTTTTGTTGGTAAGTCTCATCATCTTTGTTTTTAGATATGAGATGATGAGAGTTACCAAACAAAAGAGCTGCCAGGTCGATAGACACACAAACATACACTCAAAATTCTAGCTTTTGCAACCAACGGCTGCTTCGTCAGGAAAGAGGGAAGGAGAGGGAAAGACGAAAGGATGTGGTTTATAAGGGAGAGGCTAAGGAATCATTCCAATCCCGGGAGCGGAAAGAATTACCTTAGGGGGAAATAAGGACAGGTATACACTCGCACACACACACACATATCCATCCGCACATACGCAGACACAAGCAGACATTTTCCTCTCCTCCTTCCCCCCCCCCCCCCCCCCCCCCCCCTCTCCGACGAAGCAGCCGTTGGCTGCGAAAGCCAGAATCCCGTGTGTATGCTTGTGTTTGTTTGTGTGTCTATTGACCTGCCAGCGCTCCTGTTTGGTAAGTGTCATCATCTTTGTTTTTAGATATATTAGTACATATTTACATCTAAAAAGAAAGATGATGAGACTTACCAAACAAAAGTGCTGGCAGGTCAACAGACACATAAACAAACACAAACATACACACAAAATTGAAGCTTTCGCAACAAACCGCTGCTTCATCAGGGAAGAGGGAAGGAGAGGGAAAGACGAAAGGATGTGGGTTGTAAGGGAGAGGGTAAGGTGTCATTCGAATCCCGGGAGCGGAAAGACTTACCTTAGGGGGGAAAAAAGGACAGGTATACACACACACACACACACACACACACACACACACACACACACACACACAGTACATATGTACATCAAAGAGGGAAGGAGAGGGAATGACAAAAGGATGTGGGTTTTAAGGGGGAGGGTAAGGAGTCATTCCAATCCCGGGAGTGGAAAGACTTACCTTAGGGGGAAAAAAGGACAGGTATACACTCGCACACACACACATATCCATCCGCACATACACAGACACAAGCAGACATTCGTAAAGGCAAAGAGTTTGGGCAGAGATGTCAGTTGAGGTGGAAGTAAAGAGGCAAAGATGTTGTTGAAAGACAGGTGAGGTATGAGTGGCGGCAACTTGAAATTAGCGGAGGTTGAGGCCTGGCGGATAATGAGAAGATAGGATATACTGAAGGGCAAGTTCCCATCTCCAGAGTTCTGACAGGTTGGTGTTAGTGGGAAGTATCCAGATCACCTGGACGGTGTAACACTGTGCAGAGGTGTGCTGGCCGTGCACCAAGGCATGTTTAGCCACAGGGTGTTCCTCATTACCAACAAACACTGTCTGCCTGTGTCCATTCATGCGAATGGACAGTTTGTTGCTGGTCATTCCCACATAGAACGCTTCACAGTGTAGGCAGGTCAGTTGGTAAATCACATGGGTGCTTTCACACGTGGCTCTGCCTTTGATCGTGTACACCTTCCGGGTTACAGGACTGGAGTAGGTTGTGGTGGGAGTGTGTATGGGAAAGGTTTTACACTGGGGTCGGTTACAAGGGTAGGAGCCAGAGGGTAGGGAAGGTGGTTTGGGGATTTCATAGGGATGAACTAAGAGGTTACGAAGGTTAGGTGGACGGCGGAAAGACACTCTTGGTGGAGTGGGGAGGATTTCATGTAGGATGGATCTCATTTCAGGGCAGGATTTGAGGATGTCGTATCCTTGCTGGAGAGCCACATTCAGAGTCTGATCCAGTCCTGGAAAGTATCCTGTCACAAGTGGGGCACTTTTGGGGTTCTTCTGTGGGAGGTTCTGGGTTTGAAGGGATGAGGAAGTGGCTCTGGTTATTTGCTTCTGTACCAGGTCGGGAGGGTAGTTGTGGGATGCGAAAGCTCTTTTCACGTTGTTGGTGTAATGGTTCAGGCATTCCGGACTGGAGCAGATTTGTTTGCCACGAAGACCTAGGCTGTAGGGAAGGGACCGTTCGATGTGGAATGGGTGGCAGCTGTCATAATGGAGGTACTGTTGCTTGTTGGTGGGTTTGATGTGGACGAACGTGTGAAGCTGGCCATTGGACAGATGGAGGTCAACGTCAAGGAAAGTGGCATGGGATTTAGAGTAGGACCAGGTGAATCTGATGGAACCAAAGGAGTTGAGGTTGGAGAGGAAATTATGGAGTTCTTCTTCACTGTGAGTGCAGATCATGAAGATGTCATCAATAAATCTGTACCAAACTTTGGGTTTGCAGGCCTGGGTAACCAAGCAGGCTTCCTTTAAGCGACCCATGAATAGGCTGGCGTACAAGGGGGCCATCCTGGTACCCATGGCTGTTCCCTTTAATTGTTGGTAGGTCTGGCCTTCAAAAGTGAAGTAGTTGTGGGTCAGGATGAAGCTGGCTAAGGTAATGAGGAAAGAAGTTTTAGGTAGGGTGGCAGGTGATCGGCGTGAAAGGAAGTGCTCGATCGCAGTGAGGCCCTGGACGTGCGCAATATTTGTGTATAAGGAAGTGGCATCAATGGTTACAAGGATGGTTTCCGGGGGTAACAGACTGGGTAAGGATTCCAGGCGTTCGAGAAAGTGGTTGGTGTCTTTGATGAAGAATGGGAGACTGCATGTGATAGGTTGAAGGTGTGACCAGCAACAAACTCTCCATTCGCATGAATGGACACAGGCAGACAGTGTTTGTTGGTAATGAGGATCACCCTGTGGCTAAACATGCCTTGGTGCACGGCCAGCACATCTTGGCACAGTGTTACACCGTCTGGGTGATCTGGATACTTCCCACTAACACCAACCTGTCAGAACTCAGGAGATGGGAACTTGCCCTTCAGTATATCCTCTCTTCTGGTTATCCACCAGGCCTCAACCTCCACTAATTTCAAGTTGCCGCCACTCATACCTCACCTGTGTTTCAACAACATCTTTGCCTCTCCACCTTGACTGACATCTCTGCCCAAACTCTTTGCCTTTACAAATGTCTGCTTGTGTCTGTGTATGTGCGAATGGATATGTGTGTGTGTGTGCGAGTGTATACCTGTCCTTTTTTCCCCCTAAGGTAAGTCTTTCCACTCCCGGGATTGGAATGACTCCTTACCCTCCCCTTAAAACCCACATCCTTTTGTCATTCCCTCTCCTTCCCTCTTTGATGTACATATGTACTAATATATCTAAAATCAAAGATGATGACACTTACCAAACAGGAGGGCTGGCTGGTCGATAGACACACAAACAAACACAAGCATACACACGGGATTCTGGCTTTCGCAGCCAATGGCTGCTTCGTCGGGGGGGAGGGAAGGAGAGGGAAAATGTCTGCTTGTATCTGTGTATGTGCGGATGGATACGTGTGAGTGTGCGAGTGTATACCTGTCCTTTTTTCCCCCTAAGGTAAGTCTTTCCACTCCCGGGATTGGAATGACTCCTTAGCCTCCCCTTAAAACCCACATCCTTTTGTCATTCCCTCTCCTTCCCTCTTTGATGTACATATGTACTAATATATCTAAAATCAAAGATGATGACACTTACCAAACAGGAGGGCTGGCTGGTCGATAGACACACAAACAAACACAAGCATACACACGGGATTCTGGCTTTCGCAGCCAATGGCTGCATCGTCGGGGGGGAGGGAAGGAGAGGGAAAATGTCTGCTTGTATCTGTGTATGTGCGGATGGATACGTGTGAGTGTGCGAGTGTATACCTGTCCTTTTTTCCCCCCTAAGGTAAGTCTTTCCACTCCCGGGATTGGAATGACTCCTTACCCTCTCCCTTAAAACCCACATCCTTTCGCCTTTCCCTCTCTCTCCCTCTTTCCTGACGAAGCAGCCGTTGGTTGCGAAAGCTAGAATTTTGTGTGTATATTTGTGTTTGTTTGTGTGTCTATCGACCTGCCAGCGCTTTTGTTTGGTAAGTCATATATATATATATATATATATATATATATATATATATATATATATATATATATATAATAGAGGGAAACATTCCACGTGGGAAAAATATATTTAAAAAGAAAGATGATGAGACTTACCAAACAAAAGCGCTGGCAGGTCGATAGACACACAAACAAACACAAACATACACACAAAATCTAGCTTTCGCAACCAATGGTTGCCTCGTCAGGAAAGAGGGAAGGAGAGGGAAAGACAAAAGGATTTGGGTTTTAAGGGAGAGGGTAAGGAGTCATTCCAATCCCGGGAGCGGAAAGACTTACCTTAGGGGGAAAAAAGGACAGGTATACACTCGCACACACACACATATCCATCCTCATATACACAGACACAAGCAGACATTTGTAAAGGCAAAGAGTTTGGGCAGAGATGTCAGTCGGGGCGGATGTACAAAGGCAAAGATGATGTTGAAAGACAGGTAAGGTACGAGCGGCGGCAAATTGAAATTAGAAATTAGCGGAGATTGAGGCCTGGCGGATAGCGAGAAGAGAGGATATGCTGAAGGGCAAGTTCCCATCTCCGGAGTTCTGACAGGTTGGTGTTAGTGGGAAGTATCCAGATAACCCGGACGGTGTAACACTGTGCCAAGATGTGCTGGCCGTGCACCAAGGCATGTTTAGCCACAGGGTGATCCTCATTACCAACAAACACTGTCTGCCTGTGTCCATTCATGCGAATGGACAGTTTGTTGCTGGTCATTCCCACATAGAACGCTTCACAGTGTAGGCAGGTCAGTTGGTAAATCACGTGGGTGCTTTCACACGTGGCTCTGCCTTTGATCGTGTACACCTTCCGGGTTACAGGACTGGAATAGGTGGTGGTGGGGGGGTGCATGGGACAGGTTTTACACCGGGGGCGGTTACAGGGGTAGGAGCCAGAGGGTAGGGAAGGTGGTCTGGGGATTTCATAGGGATGAACTAAGAGGTTGCGAAGGTTAGGTGGACGGCGGAAAGACACTCTTGGTGGAGTGGGGAGGATTTCATGAAGGATGGATCTCATTTCAGGGCAGGATTTGAGGAAGTCGTATCCCTGCTGGAGAGCCACATTGACAGGATACTTTCCGGGACTGGATCAGATTCTGAATGTGGCTCTCCAGCAGGGATACGACTTCCTCAAATCCTGCCCTGAAATGAGATCCATCCTTCATGAAATCCTCCCCACTCCACCAAGAGTGTCTTTCCGCCGTCCACCTAACCTTCGCAACCTCTTAGTTCATCCCTATGAAATCCCCAGACCACCTTCCCTACCCTCTGGCTCCTACCCCTGTAACCGCCCCCGGTGTAAAACCTGTCCCATGCACCCCCCCACCACCACCTATTCCAGTCCTGTAACCCGGAAGGTGTACACGATCAAAGGCAGAGCCACGTGTGAAAGCACCCACGTGATTTACCAACTGACCTGCCTACACTGTGAAGCGTTCTATGTGGGAATGACCAGCAACAAACTGTCCATTCGCATGAATGGACACAGGCAGACAGTGTTTGTTGGTAATGAGGATCACCCTGTGGCTAAACATGCCTTGGTGCACGGCCAGCACATCTTGGCACAGTGTTACACCGTCCGGGTTATCTGGATACTTCCCACTAACACCAACCTGTCAGAACTCCGGAGATGGGAACTTGCCCTTCAGCATATCCTCTCTTCTCGCTATCCGCCAGGCCTCAATCTCCGCTAATTTCTAATTTCAATTTGCCGCCGCTCGTACCTTACCTGTCTTTCAACATCATCTTTGCCTTTGTACATCTGCCCCGACTGACATCTCTGCCCAAACTCTTTGCCTTTACAAATGTCTGCTTGTGTCTGTGTATATGAGGATGGATATGTGTGTGTGTGCGAGTGTATACCTGTCCTTTTTTCCCCCTAAGGTAAGTCTTTCCGCTCCCGGGATTGGAATGACGCCTTACCCTCTCCCTTAAAACCCAAATCCTTTTGTCTTTCCCTCTCCTTCCCTCTTTCCTGACGAGGCAACCATTGGTTGCGAAAGCTAGATTTTGTGTGTATGTTTGTGTTTGTTTGTGTGTCTATCGACCTGCCAGCGCTTTTGTTTGGTAAGTCTCATCATCTTTCTTATATATATATATATATATATATATATATATATATATATATATATATATATATATAAAAACAAAGATGATGTGACTTACCAAATGAAAGTGCTGGCAGGTCGACAGACACACAAACGAACACAAACATACACACAAAATTCAAGCTTTCGCAACAAATGAGTGGCGGCAACTTGAAATTAGCGGAGGTTGAGGCCTGGCAGATAACGAGAAGAGAGGATATACTGAGGGCAAGTTCCCATCTCCAGAGTTCCGACAGGTTGGTGTTAGTGGGAAGTATCCAGATAACCCGGACGGTGTAACACTGTGCCAAGGTGTGCTGGCCGTGCACCAAGGCATGTTTAGCCACAGGTTGATCCTCATTACCAACAAACACTGTCTGCCTGTGTCCATTCATGCGAATGGACAGTTTGTTGCTGGTCATTCCCACATAGAACGCTTCACAGTGTAGGCAGGTCAGTTGGTAAATCACGTGGGTGCTTTCACACGTGGCTCTACCTTTGATCGTGTACACCTTCCGGGTTACAGGACTGGAATAGGTGGTGGTGGGAGGGTGCATGGGACAGGTTTTACACTGGGGGCGGTTACAAAGGTAGAAGCCAGAGGGTAGGGAAGGTGGTTTGGAGATTTCATAGGGATGAACTAAGAGGTTACGAAGGTAGGGTGGACGGCGGAAAGGCACTCTACAGCCTAGGTCTTCGTGGCAAACAAATCTGCTCCAGTCCGGAATCCTTGAACCATTACACCAACAACCTGAAAACAGCTTTTGCATCCCGTAACTACCCTCCCGACCTGGTACAGAAGCAAATAACCAGAGCCACTTCCTCATCTCCTCAAACCCGGAACCTTCCACAGAAGAACCCCAAAAGTGCCCCACTTGTAACAGGATATTTTCCGGGACTGAATCAGATTCAGAATGTGGCTCTCCAGCAGGGATACGACTTCCTCAAATCCTTCGCTGAAATGAGATCCATCCTTCATGAAATCCTCCCCACTCCACCTACAGTGTCTTTCCGCCGTCCACCTAACCTTCGTAACCTCTTAGTTCATCCCTATGAAATCCCCAAACCACCTTCCCTACCCTCTGGCTCCTACCCTTGTAACCGACCCTAGTGTAAAACCTGTCCCATGCACCCTCCCACCACCACCTATTCCAGTCCTGTAACCCGGAAGGTGTACACGATCAAAGGCAGAGCCACGTGTGAAAGTACCCACGTGATTTACCAACTGACCTGCCTACACTGTGAAGCGTTCTATGTGGGAATGACCAGCAACAAACTGTCCATTCGCATGAATGGACACAGGCAGACAGTGTTTGTTGGTAATGAGGATCACCCTGTGGCTAAACATGCCTTGGTGCACGGCCAGCACATCTTGGCACAGTGTTACACCGTCCGGGTTATCTGGATACTTCCCACTAACACCAACCTGTCAGAACTCCGGAGATGGGAACTTGCCCTTCAGCATATCCTCTCTTCTCGCTATCTGCCAGGCCTCAATCTCCGCTAATTTCTAATTTCAATTTGCCGCCGCTCGTACCTCACCTGTCTTTCAACAACATCTTTGCCTCTGTACTTCCGCTTCGACTGACATCTCTGCCCAAACTCTTTGCCTTTACAAATGTCGGCTTGTGTCTGTGTATATGCGGATGGGTAAGTGTGTGTGTGCGAGTGTATACCTGTCCTTTTTTCCACCTAAGGTAAGTCTTTCCGCTCCCGGGATTGGAATGACTCCTTACCCTCTCTCTTAAAACCCAAATCCTTTCGTCTTTCCCTCTCCTTCCCTCTTTCCTGATGAGGCACCCGTTGGTTGTGAAAGCTTGAATTTTGTGGGTATGTTTGTGTTTGTTTGTGTGTCTACCGACCTGCCAGCGCTTTTGTTTGGTAAGTCTCATCATCTTTCTTTTTAGATATATTTTTCCCATGTGGAATGTTGCCTTACTGTCATTTATTGTTAACAATATTAGCTTATTCCCAAGAATAAGCAGCTTTCACTCAGTTAATACTCAGCAGAAATCTAAAATGCATTTGGATTGGACTTCCTTAACTCTTGTGCAGGAAGGTGTGCAGTGTACTGCTGCATCCATTTTCAATAAGCTACCACTCGAATTAAAAAATCTTAGCAGTAATCCACGCGAATCTTAACTGAGTAGTTTCCTCATGGGCCACTCCTTCTATTCTGTCAAGGAGTTTCTAGTAAATTAAGCTCATTCTTGTTGTATTGTTGACTGTGTTTACTTAATCTTATGGCTTGACTTTTTTTGGGTTCATTAATATTTTATTTTATCTGTTATTACTTTTATGTTGTAATTTCATGTACAGACACGTTCCATGACCTCGCAGATTTGCTCCTTAATATGGTCCTACAGAACTTGACATGTAAATAAATAAATAAATGTGCACTAATAATAATATGGGGTGTTCAGTCACAGTTGTCAAGTCGGCACCTATTCATGGAGTTAACCATTTTAACTGCACCATCACAATACATATATTTGCTGATAAAATTCGTCATAAATAATTCATCATAATTTGAGAAGAACAACAATGTCCACATCTCTACATTGATGTCCATACCTACAACACTAGAGGGAAAAGACCTTTATTATCCTTTATTAAAGCTGTCATTAGCTCAGAAAGGTGTTCCATATGCTGCAACAAAAATTTCATCATTTTCCCAATAACGTAAAAAATCTGACAGGTAGCAAAGCAAGTTTTAAATATAACCTGAATACATTTCTTCTGGACAACTCCTGGTCCATGGATGAACTTTATTTAAAAACTGGTAGCCAGTAAAAAAACATAAGAACGTAGTTTTTAAGTGCAGTTGCATGAGTAGTAATAAAAAAATATGTCAACTAATGTTAACACTAAAAATGTAGACTGACTCATTCAACATCATTTCAATAAAAGAATCATTCAAATGGTCTATGGAACATGTAACTAACTAACTAATCATTTATACACTTGCTGATGGTGTGTGCTTGTACTATGTTACATTGGCATTTGACCATTTGTTCTGGCTGCTTCACGTTTATCCCAGGCATTGTATTTGGCATGTTATTGTAAGAATCCTTAGGTTACTGTTACTGAAGATGTTTTTCTAAGATGTTCAGCTATCAGTGTTACATGATATTCTTACTGCATACACTGCATTGTTCTAGAAGGTGATGTTACAGGGCAGCACTGAATCGAAGTATGCAGAAGATGTTAGCAATCCACTCTGCACATCAAACATAATGAGAGAAATTTGTAAGTGCAAAACAGGGAAGAACAAAGCTTTTTGTTGGTTTACTCACACTCTGGGACAACTTCACAAAAGGAGTTTCACACAGGGTTTGCCCACTGATCTCTATCTCTTGTACCCATAGATCGTTTTTATTTGTTTGGAAATGCATAACTTGATTCCCTGTAAGATAGAGGGTTAAGCTGTTTGCCATCAACCTGTTGTAAGCTCATTCCATTATTCTCCGGGCTGTGTCTGTTATGGATGTTTAGGCCCTTTATCAGTTTACTCATGTCATCATATAACCATTAAACATCACAGTTTTTAAAGAGTCCTCCTGTGTCACAGGCAAATCGTGTATGTCAAAAACAGGACTCGGCAACGCATAAATTTAGTGGGATATCAGACTTAATGTTTTCTCAGCCAAATGTTGTCTTGTCCTGTGGTATCATTTATTAATGTGAAAATTTGTTTTCTATTTGTAATGAATGGATCGAGAAGCCTTTTGCACTGTAAGATTTGAATTTCCCTGGCAGAATTTTATGATAAACACAACTAAAGTCTTTCACAAACATGAAAAATGTGAACGGGGTAATTTTTATTGTGCAGTTTACCAAGTTCTTCACTGCAGATGAAGTAACTGGCACACCACTACGTCTACTGGCCTCATATGGACAACAAAGTTGCACAAGTAGGTCTGACAGTGTGCCATCTTCCAGGCACACTAGCCAGACTCACACTAGTCATTATGGTACTGGATAGTGCTGTCAGCCAGAGTTCATGCCACCTCTGTGGGCCTTTTCTTGAGGTTGTGAAGTTAATCAATGTGGACTACTCTGCCAGCTGCTCTCATGTCATTTGCCTCCAGCAGACAAAAATGGTTGATTCACAATACAGGGTGCACCCCACATGCCAGTGACTGACAATGGTCCCTCATTAAATATCAATCAATACTAGTTTTGGCACCCTGGTCAGCGACCTCCCTCACTGTGGAGCCCACCATCTTCACAGTTGCAACCACATTGTAGCCCTGTCTACTCCCAGGTAACACAGGATAGCTGCCTGGTCCTCCTTTCCTGCAAGCTGATGAGCACACCCTTGGACAATGATACAGCTTCACAGACAGTTGAATCACCAGACCTCTCACATCCCACCTGATGTGCAAATGGAAGATATGGCTGTACTGATAAGTGTAACATTTCCCACATCTAAGAAGGGTGCATGTGGTGGGAACACTGTCAGTATCAAAGGCTGGTGACATAAACTACTATAGCAGGCTGGCAGTACACAATCTTTCAGTTATATTGTCCAAAGTGAGCCACGACTGCTACGGCTGGTTACTTGGACTGATTTAGACATGTTGCATAGTGTTTCGACTTATGAGGGTGTGGTTTCCACCACTGATAGGCTTAACGGAACTTTGCTTAATATCATACTTGCAATGTGTGTGCACAGTGAGTCAGAAGTGCTTGATGTGTATCAGTATCAGTTGTGAACTACTGCATATTAAATTTCTATCTGAAACTATGGCTTATGTTAAATTTCATCAGAACTATTGTTGTTTGGTTTCATGGAATAATAGACAAATTTAATCTGTTGCTACAGGAGCTGATTTGTGTTCAATATCCATTGTTGGCTCTAAAGTGAAAATTACAACACATTTCATTAAAAATTATTGTTATTAATAAGTACAATGATGCTGTTCCATAAAAACATGGGAGAATTGCCGTAAGTCAGTAACATCTTGCCACGATATTTCGGCACAAAGTCTTTTGGCCATCTTCAGGTGAGTACAGCTGGAGAAGTACTGGCGAATACGCGCTGAGCTCTGCTATTTAAAGCCAAAGGGGCTGCATTGCGCATGCGCTGCGCATGTACTGTTTAGTGTGCGCGTTCACAATTCCATGCGCTGCGCCTGGCGCCCCCCGCGGTGAAAACTTGCCATTTCGATATCAGATTGATCTTCATCTTTATACCGATAACTATGTTGACTACGAAGTTTCTCTACAATGGGATTCCAAGCGGAATTTAACTGGTAACTGCTATCTCGATTGATAAGAGTCTCGCTGTCTGACAATTTTATTTCTATGGATTCATTTATAATTGAACTCCAGAAATTTGATGTTTGAGCCACAATTTTTGTATCATTGTAATTCATAGAATGGCCAGTAGAAATGCAATGCTCAGCAATTGGTTGGGGGTTGGTGGGTTGGAGAAGGTGAGTATGCCGCTGGTGTTCCATAATACGTTCCTGCACCGTTCTTGTTGTCTGCCCTATATATGACTTGCTGCAATCACACGAAATCTTGTAGACACCTGATTTATGTTGGTCCAGGTCATCCTTAACGGATCCCACCAGTGATGATATTTTAGGAGGAGGGCAAAAGATGACTCTAACTTGATGCTTCCTCAATATTCTACCAATCTGTGACGAGACGTTCCCAATAAAAGGTAGATAAGCCGTTGAGCTGAAGACCTCTTCTTCTTCCTTGTTGCGTTGTTTGTAGGACTGCATAGCTCTGTTCACTTGCTTAGTTGAAAAGCCATTCATCAGGAATACTTTTTGCAGGTGTTTCAGTTCCACTTCAAGACTGTTGACGTCAGAAATAGTATGGGCACGGTGGAGTAAAGTTTTAAGGACACCCATTGTTTGTGCCGGATGGTGGCAACTGGTAGCTTGCAGATACAAATCTGTATGGGTCGGGTTCCTATACACTGAATGACCAAGTGTGCCATCATTCTTGCGCCGTACCAGAACATCTAAAAATGGCAAACAACCATCTTTTTCAGTTTCCATAGTGAACTTAATATTTTCATGTATGGAATTCATATGATGTAAAAATTCCTGAGACGGTCCATGCCATGAGGCCATACTATAAAGGTGTCATCCACGTAATGCCAAAACACTGTCAGTTTAAAAGTGGCAGAGTTGAGAGCTCTCTCTTCAAAATCTTCCACAAAAAGATTTGCCACCAGGGGAGACAAAGGACTCCCCATGGCGACACTGTCGGATTGTTCATAAAATTCATTGTTGAATGTAAAATATGTAGAAGAGAGAGAGTGTTTGAACAACGTTGTAATATCTGCATCAAACATGTTACCGATCAGGTGTAATGAATCTATAAGAGGCACCTTGGTAAAAAGAGAAACCACGTCAAAGCTGACCAGCAAGTCATTATTTTGCAGCTGTAAAGACTGAATACGGCTGATAAAATCACTAGAGCTTTTTATGTGATGAGGGCATTTGCCTATAACTGGTTTAAGCAGTGATGCCAGAAATTTTGCTAGGTCGTAAGTGGCTGCCCCAATGTTGCTCACGATCGGACGTAATGGTACATTTTCCTTATGGATCTTAGGCAGTCCATATAGCCTGGGAGGAACCGCGCTATTTGGTTTCAATCTCTCGATGACCTCCTTTGGTAGAGAACTGTTTGACAACAGTTCTGCTGTTTTTCACATAACTCGGCTCGTGGGGTCCTTATCAATTTTGTGATAGGTGGAATCACATAATACAACATTGATCTTATTGACGTAACCATCCTTTGTCATAAGAACTGTAGAATTTTCTTTGTCCGATTTTAAGACAACTGTATCCACATCTGCTCTTAAATTACGGAGAGCTCTCCTTTCCATAGGTGAGATATTACTCTTCATAGGTGCACCTCTAGTCAGCACACGACAAGACTCACGTCGGACTTCCTCCACTTTATCTGTATCAAGACGGCGTGCAGCTTCTTCAATGGCACTGACGAAGTCTACAAATGGCGGTGAAACAGGTGTGGGGGCAAAATTCAGACCTTTTTCTAACACAGACATAGTCGCATCATCAAAATCTTTCTCTGTCAAATTAACAACAGATTGTCGAGGAGCTTCCTGTTGCATCTGTGTAGAAAGTCTATTAATCTTGGCTGTTTGCCTCGTCACAGCCTTGTCATGGCTCCAGTTTGCTTTAGCCCATATCACACCGTCGACCCAATCCCATGACAGAGAAGATAATCTTGCTGCCAATTCCAGATGTATATAGAATATATCCTTTGACACGGCATCTAATTCATGCCGACTGAAACGAATCCGTTCTCTGACCAATGCCATGCTTGCTTTACGTTTGATGTTGTTAGCAGCAGCAGTATTTAAAAAATGCACAATTCTGGCAAAAGTAGGAATAATGCCTTTATCTCTACAACTTACAAAAAAATTTGAGGAGAGAGCTCTCAACTCTGCCACTTTTAAGCCGACAGTGTTTTGGCGTTACGTGGATGACACCTTTATAGTATGGCCTCATGGCATGGACCGTCTCCAGGAATTTTTACATCATATGAATTCCATACATGAAAATATTAAGTTCACTATGGAAACTGAAAAAGATGGTTGATTGCCATTTTTAGATGTTCTGGTACGGCACAAGAATGATGGCACACTTGGTCATTCGGTGTATAGGAAACCTACCCATACATATTTGTATCTGCAAGCTACCAGTTGCCACCATCCGGCACAAACAATGGGTGTCCTTAAAACTTTACTCCACCGTGCCCATACTATTTCTGACGTCAACAGTCTTGAAGTGGAACTGAAACACCTGCAAAAAGTATTCCTGATGAATGGCTTTTCAACTAAGCAAGTGAACAGAGCTATGCAGTCCTACAAACAACGCAACAAGGAAGAAGAAGAGGTCTTCAGCTCAACGGCTTATCTACCTTTTATTGGGAACATCTCGTCACAGATTGGTAGAATATTGAGGAAGCATCAAGTTAGAGTCATCTTTTGCCCTCCTCCTAAAATATCATCACTGGTGGGATCCGTTAAGGATGACCTGGGCCAACATAAATCAGGTGTCTACAAGATTTCGTGTGATTGCAGCAAGTCATATATAGGGCAGACAACAAGAACGGTGCAGGAACGTATTATGGAACACCAGCGGCATACTCACCTTCTCCAACCCACCAACCCCCAACCAATTGCTGAGCATTGCATTTCTACTGGCCATTCTATGAATTACAATGATACAAAAATTGTGGCTCAAACATCAAATTTCTGGAGTTCAATTATAAATGAATCCATAGAAATAAAATTGTCAGACAGCGAGACTCTTATCAATCGAGATAGCAGTTACCAGTTAAATTCCGCTTGGAATCCCAT
Source organism: Schistocerca cancellata (assembly GCF_023864275.1). NCBI lineage: Eukaryota > Metazoa > Arthropoda > Insecta > Orthoptera > Acrididae > Schistocerca > Schistocerca cancellata. The sequence continues at coordinate 212,574,065 of NC_064628.1, forward strand.
TGTAGAGAAACTTCGTAGTCAACATAGTTATTGGTATAAAGATGAAGATCAATCTGATATCGAAATGCCAAGTTTTCACCGCAGAGGGCGCCAGGCATAGCACACGGAGTTGTGAATGCGCACACTAAACAGTACATGCGCAGCGCATGTACAATGCAGCCCCTTTGGCTTTAAATAGCAGAGCTCAGCGCGTATTCGCCAGTACTTCTCCAGTTGTACTCACCTGAAGATGGCCAAAAGACTTTGTGCTGAAATATCGTGGCAAGATGTTACTGACTTACGGCAGTTCTCCCGTGTTTTTATGGAACAAACAGTACGCCGGGAAAATTTTATACAATGATGCTTCTCTACATTAGTTAATTGCAAACTTACTCTAAAGGCAGCCTCTCAATTATGGTGCAAAATACACTGAAGTGCCAAAGACCTCGTATAGGCAAGCGTATTCAAATACAGTGATATGTAAACAGGCCGAATATGGCACTGCATCAGCAATGCCTATATAAGACAACAAGAGTCCGGCCCATGTTGTTAGAGTGGTTACTGCTGCTACAATGGCAAATTATCAAGATTTATGTGAGTTTGAACTTGGTGTTATAGTCAGTGCTTGACCGATGGGACACAGCATCTTCGAGGTAGTGATGAAATGGGGAATTTCCCATATGAACATTTCACGAGTGTACTTTGAATATGTGAATATCAAGAATCTGGTAAAACATCAAATCTCTGACATCACTGTGGCCGGAAAAAGATCCTGCAAGAACAGGACCAATGATGACTGAAGAGAATCGTTCAACATGACAGAAGTGCTGCAGATTTCAATGCTGGGCCATCAACAAGTGCCAGCATGTGAACCATTCAATGAAACATAATCAATATGGGCTTTTGGAGCCGAAGGCCTATCATGTACCCTTGATGACTGCATGACACAAATCTTTATGCCTTGCCTGGGCCTGTCAACACTGGCAGTTGACTGTTGATGACTGGAAACATGCTGCCTGGTCAGACAAGTCTTGTTTCAAATTGTATCAAGCAGATGGACGTGTATGGGTATGGAGACAACCTCATGAATTTGTGAACCCTGCATGTCAGCAGGGGACTGTTCAGGCTGGTGGGGTGTGTGCAGTGAAGTGATATGGAACCCCTGATAAGTCTAGATACAACTATGACAGGTGACACATACATAAGCATCCTGTCTGATCATCTGTGTCCATTCATGTCCACTGTGCATTCTGATGGACTTGGGCAATTCCAGAAAGACAGTGCAACACCCCATACATTCAGAACTGCTACAGAGTGGCTCCAGGAACATTTTTCTTAGTTTAAACACTTCCGCTGGCCACCAGACTCCCCAGACATGAACATTGTTGAGCATATCTGGGATGCCTTGCAATGCACTGTTCAGAAGACATCTCCACCCCCTTCTACTCTTACAGATTTATGGTTCGCCCTGCAGGATTCAAGGTACCAGTTCACTCCAGCACTGGTTCAGATATTAGTCGAGTCAATGCCAAGTCATGTTGTAGCACTTCTGCATGCTCGCGGGGGCCCTACTACATGATATTAGGCAGGCGTACCAGTTCCTTTGCCTCTTCAGTGTAGAAGAGATGTTAAATTATTTCTTCTAAAGAATTTTTGTAACATACCTTTTGAACCCAACTGAATATTCTTTGTCCTCTGTGAAGGATGACCTCGAGCTTGTGCTCCTTCAACACCAGACAATATGTTTAAAGCATGTTCTCGAGCCCGCAACATTAAGCTTGCTGGATGTGTCCACTGATTCAACAAACGCTTTGCTCTAGATCTTGGCAGAAAAAGCAGCAGTCGCAACTTCCTTTTCACACCTTCCTTGGAATCATCTGTGTCTTCATTGGTTAAAATGGTTGAGTATTAGCAAGCTGAATTAACAATTGAAATACTAATACATACATTTTTTATAATAAACATTAGTGCTTGTGTCCCTGTTCAGTAGACATACTCAAACATAACTCTTGGCACGTAAGAAACAATGGAAATATGCTTTAGCAAATTTCTTTTGCTCTGCTTTATCATCCAACTTGAGTTAGTTCAAGAGAAGTGGGTATGTGAATCCCTATGGTGATTTCCTCACATTTATAAACAAGTTGTGCTTTTACAATTTTCAATTTCAACATGATAGTGAGACCTCAATGTTAGAGAACACTGTACTGTATAGATTTTACAATAAATGTGGTACTTCAGAAATGACCATTCATAACCACTACAGTTTTCAACTACCAGGAAGAAATGTTTAATATTTCCTTATGAAACTAAAAGATTATTTTCCTTCACTTTGTGGTATGACATTCCTTATAACATGTACCAATAATTACATTTAACATCATACAGAATATCAAACAATGGAAAATCCAGGATGAAATGTAACAATTTTATGAAAACAAAAGTTGCAACTCACCATATAGTGGAGATGCTGAGTCAAATATAGGCACAAACAAAAGACTGTTACAAATAAGCTTTCGACCAACAAGGCCTTCATCAAAAATAGACCTCTCTCTCCCTCTCTCTCTCTCTCTCTCTCTCTCTCTCTCTCTCTCTCTCTCTCTCTCACACACACACACACACACACACACACACACAAAAGCAACTCACACACTCATGACTGCAGTCTCTGGCAGCTGAAGCCACACTGTGAGCAGCAGCACCCATGCATGATGGGAGTGGCAACTGGGTGGTGGTAAGGAGGAGGCTGGGGCGGGGAGGGGTAGGGATAGTAGGGTGGGTGTGAGGGACAATGAAGTGCTGCAGGTGAGCATGCAGGGATGAGGTGGAGAGAGGGTAAGGCAGCTATGTGCAGATGGAGGGCAGGAGAGAGGTCAGGGTGGGAAGTAACAGAAATTGAGAGAAGTAAAAAGACTGTGTGCAATGGTGGAATGAGGGCTGTGTAGTGCTGGAATGGATGAGGACAAAGACTAATGAAGATAGAGGCCAGGAAGGTTATGGGAATGTAGGATATATTGCAGGGAAAGTTCCCAATTGTGCAATTCGGAAATGCTGATGTTGGTGGTGAGGATCCATCTGACACAGGCTGCGAAGCAGCCATTGAAATGAAGGATGTCGTATTGGGCAGTGTGCTCTGCAACAGGGTGGTCCATTTGTTTCTTGGCCACAGTTTGTCAGCGGCCATTCATGTGGACAGACAGCTTGTTGTTTGTCAAGCCCACATAGAATGCAGCACAGTGATTGCAGCTTACTTGTAGATCACATGACTGGTTTCACAGGTAGCCCTGCCTTTGACAGGAAAGGTTATGTGTGTGACCGGACTGAAGTAGGTGGTGGTGGTGGGATGATGTATGGGACATGTCTTGCATCTAGGTGTGTTACAGGGTATGAGCCATGAGGTAAGGGGTTGGGAGCAGGGGTTGTGTGAGGATGGACAAATATATTGTGCAAGTTCAGTGGACAGTGGAATACCGCTGTGGGAGGGGTGGGAAGATAGTATAGTGGGCAGGACATTTCTCATTTCAGGGCATGATGGAGGTAGTTGAAACACTGGCGGAGTATTTAATTCAGTTGGTACAGTCCTGGGTGGTACTGAGTTACAAGGGGAATGCTGCTAGTGGCCATATGGTGAGACTTTAGGAGGTAGTGGGAGACTGGAAAGATAAGGCAGAAGAGATTTGTTTTTGTACAAATTTGGGAGATAATTGTGGTCTGAGAAGGCTTCTATGAGACCCTTGGTATATTTTGAGAAGGACCGCTTGTCACTGCAGATGCGGCGGCACAGGTGGCTAAGCTGTATGGAATGAACTTCTTGGTATGGAACAGCTGGCAACTGTCAAAGTGGTTAGTAGGTCTGATATGGACAGAGGTACTGACGTAGCCATTTTTGAGGTGGAGGTCAACATCTAGGAAGGTGGCTTGTTGGGTTGAGTAGGACCAGGTGAAGCAAATGGCAGAGAAGCTGTTGTGGTTCTAGAGGAATGTGGATAGAGTGCCCTCACCCTCGATCCAGGTCACAACGATGTCGTTAATGAATCTGGACAAGGTAAGGGGTTTAGGTTTCTGGGTGTTTAGGAGGGATTCCTCTAGATGGCCCATAACAGGTTGGCATTGGATGGTGCTATATGGCTGCCCATAGCTGTACCCCGGGTTTGTTTTTAGGAAATGCCTTCAAAGGAGAAATAATTGTGAGTGTGGATGTATTTGGTCATGGAGACTAGGAAGAAGGTTGTTGGTTTGGAATCCATAGGGTGTCTGGAAAGGTAGTGTTCAATAGCAGTAAGGCCATGGGCATTAGGAATGTTAGTGTACAGGGAGGTGGCATCAATAGTGATGAGCAGGGCACCGTGTGGTAAAGGGATAGGAATTGTGGAGAGTCAGTGGAGGAAATGGTTGGTATCTTTTATGTAGGAGGGTAGGTTCTGGGTAATAGGTTGAAGGTGTTGGTCTATGAGAGCAGAGATTCTCTCAGTAATCAGCCACAATGAGGTATCCTGGGTAGTTGGATTTAGGGTCTTTAGGAAGCATGGAGAAGGTAGGAGTGCAGGAAGTGGTAAGGGTGAGCAGAGAGATGGACTCCAAGGAGAGGTTCTGGGATGGGCCTAAGGATTTGAGGAGTGACTGGAGATCGTGCTGGATTTCTGGAATGGGGTCATTGTGGAAAGATCTGTAGGTGGATGTATCTGACAGCTGGCGGGGGTCGTTCTGCCAGATAATCCTTACGGTTCAAAACAACAGTGGTGGAGCCTTTGTCTGCAGATAGGATTATAAGGTTGGGATCAGTTTTTAGATGGTGGGCTGTAGTTCTTTCTGCAGATGTAAGGTAAGTTTGCATGTTGAAGGATTTGGGGAACAATGGTGAGGCAATATCCAAGGTTAAGAAGTTCTGGAAAGTTAACATGGGGTGATTTGGGGGCTACCTGTGAAACCAGTCACGTGATCTACAAGCTAAGCTGCAACCACTGTTCTGCATTCTATGTTGGCATGACAACCAACAAGCTGCCTATCAGCATGAATGAAACTGTGGCGAAGAAACAAGCGGACCACCCTGCTGCTGAGCATGCTGCCCAACATGACATCCTTCATTTCAATGACTGCTTCACAGCCTGTGCCATATGGATCCTTCCCACCAACATCAGCTTTTCTGAACTGCGCAGCTGGGAGCTTTTCCTGCAATATATCCTATGTTCCCGTAACCCTCCTGGCCTCAACCTTCAGTTGTCATTGGCCTCACCCACCCAGCCCCTTCCTTGTTCTGATTCCAGTGCTACACAGCCCTCATTCCACCATTACACACAGTGTTTTTTCCTTCTCTCCTTTTCCACTACCACCACCCCCATCTCTCCCCTGCCCTCTGCCTAGCCTCCAGACTGCACAGTTACCCTACCCACTTTCCACCTCGTCCCTGCATGTTCACCAGCAGCACTTCATTGTCTCCCATCTCTACCTTACTATCCCTCCCCCCACCCCCCTCCATCCTGCCCCAGCCTCCTCCTTACCCCCACCCAGTGCCAATCCCATCATACAATGGGGCTGCTGCTCACAGTGTGGCTTCAGTTGTCAGAGACTGCAGTCCTGTGTGAGTCACTTTTGTTTGAGTGTGTGTGTGTGTGTGTGTGTGTGTGTGTGTGTCTGTCGTCTGTTTTTGATGAAGGTATTTCTGGCTGAATGCCCATTTGTGACAATCATATACAATATGGTTCACAAATTATACTACTTTCCTGGCCTTAAAATTTTTCCTGTCCACCTGTCATTCCAGCACAGTCACACATTATTTTGTAACTTGCCAGTACACTAAATTTGTATCTTTTTCAGTAACATCTCATTCTAAATGGTTCCAATTTCTTCCTCTTCAATTTCCCCATGGTCTATGTTTCAGTATCATAGAATTGCAAGCTTCAGACATGTGTTTTCAGGGTCTTCATTGTCAGTTTCATATCAATATTTGATGCCAGCAGCATCTTTTTTTATTGAGGAAAGCTTACCATGCCAATCTACTTATGCTATTTTCTTGCTTCAGTCATTCTGTGTAATCTTACTTCTTAGATATGAATACTCTTTCACTTCTTTTACTTGAACGAGACTTCAGTTTTGATGTTAAACAAATCATTCCAATATACTTAGTTTTGTGTTATCCCTACCCACAATCTGTGCAAAGCATACTGTTGACTCCTTCGATCAGGTCTTCTATGTTTTCCTTGCTCTCGAGCAGAAAGGATATGTTTCTAATATCTGTAACCCTTGCAGTTTTATTCTTTCTCCACAATTTTCTTTCATTTGCTTCATTACTTTTCCAGTGTAACAATTAAGCAACAATGTTGAGAAGACTAATCCTGAATTTCAATCACAATCTTGCCCTTCTTAATATTCCACTTTTATAGCCATATTTGGTTTTTGTAGATGTTGCAGATTACTTATTTGTCTCCATACTTTGGCCCCTCTTGTCACATGATTGGAAAACTTTTACTGCAACTCAATTATCAAAACATTTCTCATCATCCAAAATGGAGGGTAGGTTTTTGTTGTTGCAATCTTCAGCCTGAAGACTGCTTTAAAGCAGCTCTCCATGCTACCGCATCATGTGTAAGCCTCTTCATCTCCAAATACTACTGCAACCTACATCCATTCAAACCTGCTTACTGCATTTGTCTCTTTGTCTCCTCCTATGATACCCCTTCTCTGCAATACTAAATCCCTTGATATCTCCAATCTCTTTCTTTAGTGAAATTATGTCACAAATTTCTTTTCTCCCTAAATCTTTTCAGCACTTCATCTGTTAAATGATCTACCCATCTAATTTCTAGCATTCTTCTGTTGCACCACATTTCAAAATATTCTGTTCTCTTCCTGTCTAAACTGTTTATCATCCAGATTTCACTTCCCTACAAGGCTACACCGCAGATAAATACTTTCAGAAAAGGCATCCCAACACTTAAATTTAAATTCAATGGTAACAAATTTCTCTTCTTCGTAAACACTTTTCTAACCATTTCCTGTATACATTTTATATCCTCTCTACTTTTGTCATCATTGGTTATATTGTTGTCCAAACATCAATACTCGTCCACTGCTTTCAGAGTCTCATTTCCTAATCTAATTCCCTCAACAGTACCTGATTTAATTCGACTATATTCCACTATCCTTGCTTTGATTTTGTTGATGTTCATTTTATATATTCCTTTCAAGACATTGTCCATTCTGTTCAACCTTTCTTCCTTTCCTTTACCTATGTTCTAAGAGTAGTAGTATGGCCAGCACTGCGTCATGTGTTCCTACATTACTCCAGAACCCAAAACTTATCAAGCTCCAGATCAGCTTCTACCATTTTAGCCATTCTTCTGTAAATAATTGGTGTTGGTATTTTGCAACCATGCACATTAAAATGAGAGTTCAGTAAGATTCACACTTGACAGCATCTGCTTCCTATGGAATTGGAATTGTTATGTTCTTGTTGAAATCTGAGGGTATTTCATGTGTCTCATATATCTTGGACAGAAGGTGGAATAATTTTGTCATGGCTGGCTCTCCCAAGGATATCAGTAATTCTGAGGTAATGTCATCCACTCCAAGGGGTTTGTTTCAACTAAGATCTTTTACTGCTCTGTAAAATTCTTCTCACAGTATCATACCTCCCATTTCAAATTCATTTACTTCCCCTTCTATATCTGTAAACTTTCTCCTGTTTCAATCATTGCTCATTTGAAATTCTCAAGAATTTCTGGTTCTTCCAACTTATTTAGGTCCCATCTCCTTCATTACCCACCTTTTTGCAGTTTCTTCAGTTTTAATCTACAGTTCACAACCAACCAATTATGGTCAAGATCCACATCTGCCTCTGGGAAGGACTTATGGTTTGAAATTTGGTTTTGAAATCTCTGTTTCACCATTATATAATCAATACAAAACCTTCCAGTATCTTCCAGTCTCTTCCACATATACAGCATTCTTTCATGATTCTGAAACTAAGTGTCAGTGGCAAATAAATTATCAGGTGCAGTGGTAGTCGGCATCTAAGGATACAACTGTGATGAATGTTTAGTTCATGTCTGTCTTGGCTATGCTAATGCATTCACTATGCTGTTCATAGAAGATTACTCACACTCCTATTGTCTTATTCACCATTAGGCCTTCTCCTGCATTATCCCTATTTGATAGTGAGTTTATAACCCTGTACTCAACTGACCAGAAGTCCTAACTGTACTTCACTAGTTCCCACTATTTCTAACTTCAAACTACCCATCTTCCTTTCTAAATTTTGTAACCTACTAATCTGATTAAGGGATTTAACATCCCAAGCTCCACCCTACTGAATGCCAGTTTTGTTGCCATCACCATTTAACCGTACAGTAGAGCTGTTGCCCATGGGAAAATTAGCGACTGTGGTTTCCCTTGCTTTTAGCCCTGGGATGGTAGCTTAACTTCTCTTTTTTCTTCTCTTAAGTACACAGTTATAACTGACCTCAATATTGTACTCCTACAGCATTGGACAGTACGTTCAAAGCATGTTCTTGAGCTCACAACATTATTTCATTTTCTATGAAATGGATCAGATATGAAATAGAGCAGACACTTGGACATTTTACATGACAGTCAGAAATTGATTCTGAAAATTTTATACATTTTTGACTTAATTAGATATTATTTAATTTGTTACACTTAAGGAAGTTACAATTACCTGCCATAATAGCCTTCATGACATCAATCTGCAGTTCAAAAACGCTGCGCTGAAGGTATTGCAAAAACATAGAGAAAGACAACGTCCTGTATCCAAGGTACGTAAAAAAGGAGGTAAATCCTTGAGGCAGAGGAAAAGCTAATGATTCTATGGCATAGTAATAACGCTCCAAGAGGACAAACATTACATTGCGTCGGTCTTCATCTAGCTGGTCTCTGTAAAATTTTAACTAACATCAGCACAATTTTGTAGACAATACAAAACTTGTATATGGAAAACAGAAGCAACAAAAATATTAAGGGTAAACAATTCAATGTGTTGAATCCAAAATGCAAGACAGGATAAGCATCATTCATTTTTCAACATGTCAAAAATATAAAAATTATAAACAGGAATAATGAAAGACACAGTGCCTATACTCACCAAGAAATACAGTTTGAAATCACAGTTAGTAATCATAAACATTTTGTAACATCTGGTATTGAACTAAGAGTTATTACTGTCATTTACAAGGAAATTTAATTATCTTTGTGTGTACTGATCATCTAGTGTTAATATTGAAACAATATTTAACAGATTAAACACAGTTTTTGACACAGTCTGAACCCCGAGGAAATTTTTTGCTGGGACTCCATAGCAGATGACCCCAACCGTATTTACTCAAATCTAAGCTGCACCTGCAAAAAAATGAGACTAGAAATCAAGGGGAAAAAAATTTCCCAAATCTAAGCCGCACCTGAAATTTGAGATTTGAAATTCAAGGGGAGAGAAAAGTTTTAGATCGCACCTCCAAATCGAAACAAAGTTGGTCCATTGTAACATGAGACACAATTTAGGTTGAATGGAAGAAGATACAGCTACAGTAGTTTGGTTCGAGTCGTATATTTAGCAGTTAAGCTTTACCAGGTAGCCATTGCTATGTCTGTATTTATACGGGTACCCTTCCTTTTTCATATGCTTCATCTGGTTTGAATCAATGCTTATTTTGCTTTCATCTGATAAGTGCCGTTCACTTTGTTATAAGTGTTTACGCCACTCTAAGCTGGAAATGCATTATTGTACTGTGTCATGTTTTGTTTGTTGCATTCTGATAATGAGTGTTTACGACCTGTCGCCACTCAAAAAAAAGAGGAATTGTCTCATTAGTGAAACAATGGCAAGAGACTGCTATTTGTTGTTACTTACACTGCTGCTTTCTTTGATAATTATCAACAAGTTTAGTGATAATTTTTCTCTGTTTGAAAATCTTTGCAGACACCTCTTTAGTACATTACATTCTGCACAGGAATTAGAGTCATCTTAGATTTAAAAATCTAGTCAGTTCCCGTGCTTCATTTCTGACTGTATCACTATTCAGCATAAGAATAATATGAATATAAATGTGACATATGTATATTCTTCTGCGTTTGCTGTTGTCTCACTCTAGTTTCGCAGTTTACTAGGCAGACAGGATTTAGATGAGATAGCAGCAAACACGAAAGAATACATGGCATAATGTTTACATTCACATTATTCTTATGGTGAAGAGAATACTGCATGAGATTCACAGTTCATAAAAGTTCCTATTAGCAACCATCTCTTGTCACAGGTAGGAAAAAACTCAAAACTTAGAGTTGGCCATATTGACATACATCCCAAACAGTCTTGCCAGTCAGATTTTTTCAGTAGATTTTGAGTGAGGGCTTCAAATGCAGAGTGTGTTGTTGTTGTCTTCAGTCCGTTAGACTGCTTTGATGCAGCTCTCCACGCTTTTGTATCCTGTGCAATGCAAGGTAGCAACACTTATAAAATAAGAATGAAAATAATTTAGAAATTAAACGCTGAAATTTAAAACAAAATTTTATTAGGTTTGTAATACATCTTATACAAAATGTCCGCCCCGATAGCTGAGTGGTCAGCGCAGCAGTCTGTCACACCAAGGGGCCCGGGTTCGATTCCTGGCTGGGTCGGAGATTTTCTCCGCTCAGGGACTGGGTGTTGTGTTGTCCTCATTATCGTTTCATCATCAGCAGTGGAAGGCAATGCGAAACCACCACTGGAATCACTTCCCTAGACGCTCATCTGGTGGACCTCTCTGACGAGGCTTCCCCCAAGACAAGACCTGCCGTAAGGCAGAACCTAAAGTCAAGTTATACGAAATATTTAAAATATCAGTCATGATTCTGAATCACTATCACTCAATTCTTTGTTGCTCATTTCTTCACACAGAGCATCGTCCTCCATACCATCTAGCGCATTGGAGATCAAACATTTTTTAAATGCTTGTTGCACAGTCTGATTTGGAACACACTTCCATGCATCATAAATCCATTGGCACACTTGCGACAAACTTGCGTGTTTTACATGCCCTGTTGGTGTCAGTTGTCTGTTTCTTTTCAAAAACCAGTCTGTGTACATGGGTTTAAGCTCATCCTTAAGTGGTTTATTCAAACAGATGTCAAGTGGTTGCAGAATTGACATCATCCCACCTGGAATTATTCTCAAGTCCGTTTTGCTTTCCTCTAATTTTCGTTTTACTGCAGGTGTTGTATGGCCTGCATACGCATCTAATACCAACGGACTGTGTTAACCAAGCATTGCACCAGGACGACGATACGACACACGCCCAATCCATTCCAGCACCATGTCCTCCGAAAACATCCCAGTTTTGTTTGCTCGTACAATTACAGTTTTTGGAAACACTTCCGATTTCGGTAAAGTCTTTCGCTTGAAAGCTATAAATGGGGGTAGTTTATGTCCATCAGCTGTGCAAGCAACCATGACAGACATCCGCTGTTTTTCACCCCCTGATGTAAGAACACTTATGTCTTTCTTTCCTTTGTCATCAACTATATAATTTGACAGCATGTCAAAAATACGGGAGTCTGGTCAGCATTTCCTATCTGACCAAGAATGTATCGCTTTTCTGTGCATTGCCTAATTATGAAGCACTGAAATTCCACAAGGCTTTCTTCATAATTTTTCAGCAGCTTCTGTGCAACTGAAGTATGCCTCCGGAGTGAAAAACACCAGCACTTCATAAACAGATCAATCCAGCTGCGACTAGCCTTAAAATTTTCGATTTTTTGCTCTCTAGCAATTTCAGGTGCCTTAATTTTTAAAATTTTGGCATTCACAGGCAGGAATTTCTGATGCTGTTCCTTAACAAATTCATTTAAAATCACTTCTAGTGCATGATAGTGGCCACACTTTGGCCCACTAATTTGTCTCTCTGGAGTCGCCATCGCCTGACATTACTCTCATCAGTCCCATATCGCAGACCTGCAGCACGATTAGCACTTTCTTCTGCAAAAGAAATAACTCCCCCCTTGAATTTGGCACTTTAATGAAAGTGCTTCATTATGGTTCACTAACACCAACAAGCACTTCACAAAATTCCACGAAGCAATAGGTGCTGTTACGCAAAATCTTAATGAGTCCCAGTGTATGAACTCGTGCAACAATCTTAAAGCCTTGTGCATTGTTAGTATTTTTGTATAAAGAAATTTATTTTTGTTGCTACGAATATTTGAAAGGCTGCTACATTCGAAGATGAACAATACGGAATTTCTATTTACTTCGTTGGATAATGTATGAAAATGCAGTGCTCGAAACTTGGGGTGGGGAAAAAACCTTGTGTTCTACCTTTTTTTAAATTTATTTACTGACACAGAGGTTTTGGCGCCAGTATTCATCTTTGTGCCTGCAAAGCATGCCTCTGTAGTGCTACATATATTTGATGGCAGAAGTTAGTTGTGGTGGCACCTACCAACGTTTTTCAGAACTTCAGCTTACTTTGCACTCGATTATAAGCTGCAGGTTACAAAAACCAGAAAAAAAGTGCGACTTAGATTTGAGTAAATACGGTACATGTTGTCATGTTGATTCAACGTCAGTTATGACTGCAGTGAACATTGAATCATTAACATTCAACATTGGATAATGGAAACGTGTCACTTGATTGGGTGAATCATGTTTGTTCTTACTTCAAGTTGGTGGTCATGTTTGGATACACTGGCTGCTCAAAACATACACTGCACCACAGATGCTGGCCAGTGGAGGCTGTATTACGCTAAAGGTGACATTCACATGGGCTTCCATGCAACCTGTGGCAGCAACTGAAGAATTATCATGGCTGTGAACTACATGAACATCATTTTGGACCACCTGCATCCATGTATGCTGGATGTCTTCCGTAGTAGCAGTGGCATCTTGCATCAGGGTAACTGTCCATGCCACAAGGCCAGAATGATACTACAATGGCTTGAAGAGCACAATTGAGTGCACCCTTTGCACTCGCAAACCACCAGCCAGCAATGTATGTGAGTTGTGTGATCTGTGCATAGACATATGGTGTCACACACCTCTGGAAACCTACCAAGAACTGGTCAAATCCATGTCGGGAAGAATTGGTGCTGTACTGAAATCAAAATTTGGACCAAATTAAACCAGTGGTCATATTATTTTGGCTGAAATTATAAAACCTATGGGATGTTTTGAATTAGCTGCTTCTAGACTTATCATGATGTCAAATTTTACCATTCATTCAGAGGGAATTAGGATTATCTGAGTAAAATACTAGCACCTAGCACACAATGGAATGAAGCTAAACTCATTTTCAAAATGTTTAATCTTAATCATGCAGATCTAGACATATCTGATGTACAGCATATGTTGAACATGCTTATTTAATTTTCAGCCAATATATGCATTCTAAAGGCTTTGTAACCAACATAGTGTACTTTGTACTGGACACTCTCTTCTACCAGTAAGCATGCCAGTGCCATCTGTTGACCAATGTTTGAACTTCAATCACACGCACAAAGTGTCGGACGTGCAAAGTTTGTGGCTAAGAGTTCAGTAAAAGTTCAGTAATGTTCTGATACGTGTTTCTTGTTGAAAGAGGTTTCCATAATTTCAAAATTAGTTACAACTATAAGTCAGCAGAATTGCAGATGCCATGGAAAAGTTTAAAAAAATCATTAGTCCTTTGTTTTCCTACAAAAATTCACATTTTGTTTGTGTGCCAGTTCTAAGTGTTTGTACCTTTTTACAATAGTTTGTTGTTAGTAATTAGTTGAAATGTTTTCAATAATGATCAGGAATTATAAAGAAAAAACTCAGCATGGAAGAGATTTTAGAACTTCTCAAAAATAGTGATGTATCTGATACTGAAGAACTTGAATATGATGCTGATTTTTCTTCAGTGGCTTACAGCAATGATGAATTTTACCAGAAAATGGATTATCTCAAGGAAGAAGATTTAGACTGATTTTGATATACTGATCCAGCCAGAAGGCAAAATGAACTACGGTGATTTATTCAAGAGCTTCCCAGCAATGATGATTCTGTAATCCTCACAAAGTGGTTTGACAGTAGCTCAGTCACTTTGAGCTCAAACTTCAAAGGCACTGGAATCAAACAAGGCTGTAGTTGTTGGGATAAGAGGGAAATATTTTACCATGATGTTCTGAGACTTGAAGTTGTGAAATTGTACAACATTACCATGGATGGTATTGACAGCTATGACACTTTTATTTCAGTTCATAGAATATTTATTAAAATATGAAAGCAGACACAATGCACGTTTGCTCTGGCCATTGATATGGCTGTAATATTAACCAATTCATGGCGGGAGTATGTGCTTGAGCAAACTGTCTTGGGCTTCCTGGAAAGAAAACTTTGAATCTACATCATTTTTGTCAGTCAACTGTAGAATCACAGATTATGACATGAAATCGAACTATGAAGAAGAGAGGCAGACCTACAAATAAGCTACCCCATTACATGTGCCTACAAAGCATAAAAATGAACTAAAAATGGTAGAGGACACTGGATATGATACTGTAGACCATTGCCATGCATTAGTGTAAATCAGCATCCAGATGCGAAAGTAATGAGTGAAAAGCTACAATGCACACGCAGTGTCCCAAATGCAAGTTCCATCTTTGTACAGCAACAGGAAACTTCCCAACAAGAAGTACATCGGAGTCCCAAACCATGATAGATAACATTTTTTTAGATGTAAGTAGACATCAGAATTATACTGTCAGGCAGGTTATAAGTGGGCTATCAGATCATGATGGACAAATTCTCACTCTTTATGATGTTAATCTGTTCAAAAAAACAATTTCCTCAATGGAAATTCACAGGAGTAATGAACGAAGAGGCAAAAGAAACGGTTGCAGCAAATGGATTGGTCTTTAGCATGTAGCCTTGATAATGTTGTTACTTAATTTAAATTAATTCTGTGCTCTTTTTGAAGAAATATTTCCAAAGAAATGGGTCAGAAACAGTGCTCCCAATTCTGTAAGTAAGCCTTTGATTACAAATGGTATAAAACAGTCATGTAAAACCAAAAGGGAAATTATGCTGCAATAAGATTATCTACAATGTAGAAAAATGGGAACACTATAGATTATACTCTAAAATTTTAAAGAAACTAATTCGGTAATTGAAAGCCCTTTATTATGAGAAGAAAATAGATAATTCTAATAATAAAATAAAAACAATTTGGAGCATTGTAAAAAAAGAAACAGGAAGAGATACAACAAGCAAAGAAGATGTAAATAAAATTAGATATGAAGTTACCCTAGTAGATACACCCAAAAGTGCGGCTGAGATTTGTAATAAACACTTCCTGTCAGTAACTCAACAGACTGGTTGCAAGCCCAATGTTGATGAAGCTTTAACTCTTTGTCAAGCTGTATATTCAAACACAATTTCGGAAATGCACCTTAGGATTGTCACTATAGATGAAATTCAAAAAATCATCATGTCTCTAAAAAGTAAGAACTCTGCAGGGGTTGATAATATTTCTAGTAATGTACTGAAATGTTGTCACAGAAGAAGCTAAGTAGCAATGTGGTGTAAAGGATATGATTCTAAACTGTTGCATTGAGGGTCGTGAGTTCAAAACTCACCTGGACTGTACAATTTTAATTTCTATATTCAGTTCGAGTACATTCTAGAAGTATCCACAAATGGCAAAAATCACTGTACTGGAATGTTCTGTAGCCATTTATGTACTGTATGTGTTCAGGCCAGAGGCAGTTCACTCTGAGCTCTTGTATGTGCAAGTGCTGAATAAACCTTATCGAGGATACAGTGGCTCCCATCAGGCCATGACAGAGCTGCCGTTTACGTGGAGAGAAACCTGAGTTCAAGCCATATTCAACAGATCACAATCTACCAGAGACAGAAGAAGAGGATGTTACGATGACAGCAATGGTGTGCCACCACACAAGACATCCTTCCGGGTTCTCTGGTGACGATTGCCAAGATCCAAACAAGTGGCTGAAGGTATATGAGCGTATAGTCAAATTTAACAAATGGGATGGCACCGTGTGTTTGGCTAACATATTTTTGTACTTGGAGGGCACTGCCAAGCTACAGTATGAAAACAATGAGGAGAAGTTCACAAGCTGGGAAGTATTCCAGGCAAAACTGCGCAAGTATTTTGGCAACACACAACGACAGAAGTGCAACGCTGAAGATAAATTAAAGTGCAGGGCACAGCATCCAGGAGAAACTACAGCATCCTACATTCAAGATGTCTTGGAGCTGTGTAAAATAGTGGATCCTAGAATGAAGGAGGAAGATAAGGTTGCACATCTCATGAAGGGTGTTGCTGAGGACATGTATCAAGCTCCACTCATGAAAGAGGTTGCGACAGCAGACGACTTCATAAAATGGTGCCAGTATATCGAGACAATGTATCAAAAAAGAATTACACACAAGAAGTTTGAACGGCTTCCAAACATTGTATCAATGTCTGTGATGGAGGAAGCAACTGATTTCACAAGTGTTCTTCATCAGATAGTGAGAGAGGAAGTTCAGATGGTACTTGCATTGTACAGTGAGCAAAAAACTGAGACACTT
The DNA here is from genome assembly GCF_023864275.1 of Schistocerca cancellata. Taxonomy (NCBI): domain Eukaryota; kingdom Metazoa; phylum Arthropoda; class Insecta; order Orthoptera; family Acrididae; genus Schistocerca; species Schistocerca cancellata. The sequence continues at coordinate 212,590,575 of NC_064628.1, forward strand.
CAAGAGGTCAAGAAGTGGAAAAGACATTGAACCCAGTCTCTTGTCCCTTTAAAAGAGTGAAAAAGTCAGCAAGACCAAGGTGGAGTTACGTTCTTACAATGCCGCATGAGGAAGAGTGATGTCTGAAGGACCCAGGATAACCAATAACCAACCAATATGTTCTCACTGTGGACGACCGGGACATGTGGTGCGCTACTGTTGAGAAAGGCAGCAGATATTTGATGATGTCCATGCCAGAAGACAGCAGACCGATCTTAGCCGACACCAACTCCGGGACGACGAAGATGAACAAGAAGATGTGGGTACAGGACGACGTAGGTCGCCATCGCCGCAAGCTAGCTGCTGGAGAGGACGCTCCCCAACATGCTGATCAAGGCCTCCATCACCGTTTAGAAGCTCCAACTGATCACATAGCTGCCACAACCTGGAAAACTAAAGGGTGCAACATTCCTTGGAGATGAGGCTACCAAAGAGAAAAATCCTCCGCCGTCGATCACTACAAAAATAATAGGAAACTACATCAATATCCTCATGGATGGCCAACCAGCCCAAGCTCTTGTGGACTCTGGAGCATCATATTAAGTCATTTTGGAGAAGTACCGTTGGCAGTTGCAGAAAACTGTATTCATCGACAACAAAACATCTCTGCTGAAGGTGGCTAATGGGAAATATGTAACATCCACAGGGAGATGTAACATTGGTGTGGGTATAAGTGGCCAAACACAGCCATCAGAATTCATTGTCTTACAAGAGTGTAGTCATGACATCATTCTGGATGGGACTTTTTGAAAGCTTCTCAAGCGATAATAGACTGTGGTCACTCAAAGATTATGCTAGACAAGATGAGATACTGTGGACAGAAAGATGTGCATCTGCGTGTGTGGAGACTATGTGTGCTGGATGAAGTGATCATTCCTGCAGTCAGCACTAGAAAGGTAGCTGTCACATGTCAAGCCATGCATCGACCCATGTATCTTGTAGTGGAATGTAAGAGAAGCATACCACTGAAGAATGACTTGGTCATCCCAGCCTCAGTCATCTCATTTAAGAACAGATTCGGTGAATTGTGGATAGTTAACTATTGCTGAGAAGTGCAGATCCTTCCAAGATGCACGTGCATAGCAGATGCTGAGCCATTAATTGAAGAACAGCTGAGTGTCATAGAAATCTCCCATGCCAAGTCTGGGGGTGAAATTAGCGCTACCACTACGAGACAAGATCTTCTAGCTCGACTATCACCAGATCTCACTAAGGAACAACAGAAGAAGCTACTTAGCATTCTTCAAGAGTTCTTTGAATGCTGCAATCCACTGAGCATACTGTTTGTCAGCAACAGAATGTTGAATAATTCGCAATGAGGTAGAGAAAATGATGAAGAATGACATCATTCAGCCTTCGCAGAGCCCATGGTCATCACCAGTGGTCCTCGTCAGGAAGAAGGATGGCAGTTGGTGCTTTTGTGTTGATCATAGGAAGCTTAATAGGATAACTAAAAAGGACTTTTACCCTCTTCCACAAACTGACGATACACTAGATTGTCTGAATGGGAGTTTTTCTCAACCATGGACATGTACTCGGGATACTGGCAAATCAAAGTAGATGAGGCAGATCGTGAGAAAACTGCATTCATCACCCCTGAGGGCCTGTATGAGTTTAAGGTAATGCCGTTTGATTTGCGTAATGCACCAGCAACTTTTGAACAGATGATGGATAATCTTCTAAGGCACCTCAAGTGGACAATGTGTCTTTGTTATTTAGATGACACTATAGTGTTCTCAGAGACATTTGATGAACATATAAAAAGACTGAGGGCTGTTCTTATGGGTCTCCAACAAGGCGGACTGAAACTTAATCCAAGAAAGTGTCTCTTTGGAGCAAAAGAAATCAAAATACTTCGACACCTTGTGTCAAACGAAGGTGTGCAGCCAGACCCAGAAAAGGTGAGATCTATAACGGAATTTCTTATTCCTAAAAGTATTAGAGATGTGAGAAGCTTTCTTGGATTATGTTCTTATTACTGTCGTTTTATCAAAGACTTTTGTATCAAAGCCAGGCCACTCCAAGAGTTGTTAAAAGCTGATGCTAAATTTATCTGGGGTGGTGCTCTACAAGATTCTTTCCATGTGCTGGGAAAAGTTCTGATGACTGACCCTGTACTTGGTCTGTATGACGAGAGCACCTACAGAACTACATACAGACGCCAGTGGGTATGGGATTGGGTACTTTTCTGGTGCAGATTAGGGATGGAAAAGAGAAGCCTATGCTTCCAGGGCACTTACAAAAACGGAGAGAAACTACTCAACTACAGAAAGAGAATGTCTTGCTGTAATCTGGGTCATGTGCAAATTTCGACAGTATCTCTAAGGAAGGCCATTCACAGTTGTTACAGATCATCATTCACTTTGTTGGTTGACAGGTCTGAAGGATCTAAGAGGATGACTTGCCAGGTGGGCACTATGTCTTCAAGAGTTTAACATTACCATACAAAAGTGGAAGAAAACACCAAGATGCTGACTGTCTCTCAAGAAACCCTGTGCAAGACCATCAAGACTTTGATGAAGATAGTGACTGTCTTGCTGCACTCTAGGATCTCTCTGCTGAGCAGAAGAAGGATGCCAAGATATCTCAAATTATGGATTACTTTGCAAGAAAAACTTTGATCCGTTTGGAAAGAGGTGGCTAGCAGTGATTCCTAAACACATGCGCTTAGATGTTCAACAGAAATTCCATGACACACCCAAGGCTGTACGTTTAGGATTTATTAAGACATACGATAGAATCCGCAAGAGATTTTTCTGGCCAGGTTTATTTAGGAGTGTCTGTCACTATGTGTCGCACTGTTGAGAGGCAGTTCCTCAGAAACCACCTGGCCGACTCATACCAATTTCACCAGCCGAAACACCTTTCCAGCATGTTGGGATTGACCTCCTTAGACAATTTCCAACGTCTGGTAGTGGCAATAGATGGATTATTGTTTGCACTGATTATCTGACACACTATGCCATTACAAAAGCTGTGAAAACAGCCGAAGCATCCGAGGTAGCCAAATTCATCGTGGAAGACATTGTATTAAAACACGGTGCCCCAAGGTCATTAATTACGGATCTAGGGAAAGTTTTTAATTGAATCTTGTGACAGAGATAAACCATCGGTGCAACGTTACTCATCACAAGAAGACTGCCTACCATCCACTAACTAAAGGGATTACTGAACGCCTTAATACGACCTTGGCCGACATGCTTTCAATGTTTGTCAATGTTGGGCAGAGGAACTGGGATGAGGTACTACCTTTCATGATGTTTGCCTACAACACTGCTAAACAAGACACCACAGGATTTACACCATTATTCCTGGTGCATGGGCGTGAGGCAACTACGATGATGGACGCTGTGTTTCTGTTACATCCTGATGACATGGACGACGACTACATCAGCCAGGTGTTAACCAGAGCTGAGGAAGCTCAGTAGTTAGCTCAACTCTGCATGCTGCAGGCTCAAGAAAACGATCGCCAAAGGTATGACATGAGCCACCGCTCTGTTGTCTATCAGCCTGGTGACCTCGTCTGGATCTTCACTCCTATTCGGAAGGTTGGTATCTCTGAGAAGCTCCTCAGGCGCTACTTTGGACCTCATAAGGTTGTAAGACAGTTGTCTGGTGTTACTTATGAAGTTGAAGTTTGTGTCCCCAACACAAGACGACAAAAGATCAGAGATATGGTCCACACCCTTCGAATGAAACCCTATAAGGATCCTGCAACCCAGGGTAAATTCGAAGCTCCAGCAACAGGCAACAAGCAGAAAGCTGATGAAGAGTATAGCGGCAAAAGAAGTTCTAAGAAGATCACCAACAGGGCAAGAATCAGTCATCAGGAGCCGGAGTATGCAGGACCGATGACTTGTTTCCAGATTAGGAGGACATAACACCGAGGCACTGTTCTCTTAAGGATGGAGCAATGTCACAAAAGAAGCTGAGTAGCACCGTGGTGTAGTGGATATGATACTAAACTGTTGCATGGAGAGTCGTGAGTTCAAAACTCACCTGGACTGTACAATTTTAATTTCTATATTCAGTTTGAGTACATTTTAGAAGTATCCACAAATGGCAAGAATCATTGTACTGGAATGTTCTGTAGCTGTATATATACTGTATGGGGCGGAGGCAATTCGCTCTGCACTCTTGTATGTTCAAGTGCTGAATAAACCTTCATTACATGAAGTTAGTATTCGTCATTCATCTAATTACAACTTCTTCTACGCTTGCCTACAACACCGCCAAACAAGACACCATAAGTGACATTCTCTGTCATATTTTCCATGTTTCCCTTCAGAAAGATGTTGTTCCCAGTAGACTTAAGTATGCCATTGTGAAGCCCCTGTACAAAAAGGATGATAAAACTGAACTAACTAACTATCGACCTATCTCTTTGCTGACAGCTTTCTCTAAAATTGCCACTGTGAAGCCCCTGTACAAAAAGGGTGATAAAACTGAACTAACTAACTATCGACCTATCTCTTTGCTGACAGCTTTCTCTAAAATTGCCACTGTGAAGCCCCTGTACAGAAAGGGTGATAAAACTGAACTAACTATCGATCTATCTCTTTGCTGACAGCTTTCTCTAAAATTCTAGAAAAGCTAATACATGTAAGAATTACTCATCATCTCGTGAAGAATGGAGTTCTCAGCAAGAGCCAATTTGGCTTTCAAAAGGGCCGTTCAACAGAAGATGCAATCTATGCACTTGCAAATGAAATCCTAGAAACCCTTAATGAAAAAAATGCTAGCACTTGGTGTCTTCCATGATTTGTCTAAAGCATTTGACTGTGTTGATCGCCAGACTCTCTTGCAAAAAGCAAAATTAGTAGGAATAAGTGGTGTTGCAGGCAATTGGCTACAGTCATATCTCCAAGACAGAAAACAAAAAGTTTTCTTGAATAGATCAGGTGGAGAATGTGATGTTTCTTCACATTCTGGAGGGAGTTCCATTACATGTGGAGAGCCTCAGGGCTCAATTCTTGGGCCACTATTATTCCTGATTTTTATAAATGATCTACCATCATGTACAAGCCTGCCGCGTAAATTTACATTATTTGCTGATGATACTACAATTTTTATGAGCAGTAGAACAGATAATAATCTTGAGGAGTTCATTCATCACATACTCTCAGATGTGGTTAATTGGTTCAAGGTGAATGGTCTCTCATTAAATTCCAGTAAGACCAGCTTTATTCTGTACTGTACAAAAACAGAAAAAGAGAGAGAGATAAGTGTGATGTGGTAATCAGCCAATAGAAAGAATGGAAACAACCAAATTTTTGGAGTGCACATTGACAAGAAAACGAACTGGTCTTCCTATATTATAGATCTTTGTAAGAGGCTTAGCTCTGCTACATATGCTTTACGGGTTCTCACTACATGGAATGAACCTAACACTGCAAAGTGGCATACTATGGCTATTTTCACTCAATCGTTGAATACGGCATTATTTTTAGGGCAACCGGCCATTAGCAAGGAAAGTGTTCAATGCTCAGAAGTGAGCTTTAAGAGTTATATGTGATTTTTCTCAAGAGACTCCTGTAGAAATAGCTTTTGAAAACTTAAAATATTCATAACTACATGCCAATATATATTTTTTCTCTCATGTGTTTTGTCTGTAAAAATATAAATATACTTCAACCAAACAGTAATTATCATGAGCATAACACAAGGACGAAGAATGACATACACAGCGAACACAGAAATTTGAGCTTGGCGCAAAAGGGTGTCCACTACACTGGAACAAAACTCTTCAATGCTCTTCCTCCTGAAATGAATACAGAGATTCATAACAAGAGTAAGTTTAAGAAAGCACTAAAAATATTTCTGCTAGAAAAAGCTTTTTACAGTCTAGATGAATTCTTAAACAAATAAATTGTAAAATTTTAATTTTATATAATACAAGTTGACATAATGCCACTAAGAACGTTATTTAACTTGAGCTCTGTATCTGTGTGTGCTCTGTATCTGTTTTTCCATAGTGCTTTAATGATTCTAAGAAAATATGTATCATCTTTTTTCTGTATTGCTGCTCAAAGAATTTACTGCATAAATTTTTATATAATTATGTACTCAAATGTCTGTATATGCTATAAGATTAGCATATTGTATTTGTAAAAAACTGACTTGTTCCAGATCCTTGTGAACCCAACACAGTTGGACCTATGGAACATAAAATGAAATGAAATTAAATAAAATCGACACAACTGCTTTCTACAATTCCATGCAAAATGAACTTTGTATGTAACCAGCTTCATTTAACATTCATAAAGCTTTCTTTAACAATTTCGTGTAACTATTTTATGAGAGTATTACCTAAATGTTCCATTTCTTAAAAAAGGTCACAATAAGTTTTGCCATTAAATATACACAATAAAAAATTCTGAAAACTATGAAGAATATGCATGTAACTCACAGGTCCTTTGTACTGGATCATCCACAATTTGGGTTTGGATACACCAATTTTGGTTTCTGCTATATGAAAAATGTTCTAGAAATAAGATCTGCTTGGGTACCAAATTACAAAATTTTCATCCCAGAAATGAAAAAACTGACTGAAAGAGTTAACAGGGAAACTGTAGTATATCAGTGTTAGTTCAAAAGATTTTACACAGCAATTACTGAGGAATAAGGAGAAAGGGGGACCAATGTCAACTGATCTAAGATTTTCTTCTATTCTACTTACATGAGAGCAAATCCTTTCTCTTGCTCTTTGTACGAATCAATGCCAGCACACTGGCATAACATAGCACACAAATGTTTTGAAACTTCTAGTTGAGCTGCAACATAGCGTGTTGCTACAACATGGACATTCATTGGAGTTTGCCTGCTCCCATTCTTTAACAAATGCATGCTCAGTTCTCGAAGATTCTGCAAGGAGTGAAACAAAGAATTTCATTCTATATCAGAGTACTGCTAGATCATTTAGAGTTCATCAAATTTCAACAAAGTTTAAGATACTAATAATACTTGTCTTCATCAGTTTTACTTCAGTAAGCTAACAGCTTATATATTTTCCAGGGTCCGAAATGGATGCATCTATCCAAGTTTCACCATGATGTCAGGTTTTCTACCCTTTTTTTCTTCACAAATTACAAGTTATGAATTTTCCTGCATCGCATATTTCTGTATTAATCGTTGTTGGATAGATCAAGCATTAAGAACAATTTTGCACCATCACACCAAGTTTGTTTCAAAAAAACAGAAATGCCAAGAATTTTATGTGTTGTTTGAAAACATAGTACCTTAATGCATTTTTATTCATTATAGATGTATATAAGAACTGGCTGACATTTAAAAAAAGTTCGGAAATGAACAGACATATTTTACTACTGTCATGACTCCCAAAGAGAGGATAAATATGTCAGACTTTTTATCTTAGGCTCATTATGCATATTTTGAGGTTAAATGCTCTGCACGACATATAAAATGTTAAATATCTGTAAAAACTTCAGATAGTCAAATAGAGGACAGAGAAAAAGGTTAAGTTTTGAGTTCCAATGGTGTGGTGGGAACAGTAAAATTGCTAAATTCTACTTCAAACCGTGAATTTTAGATAAAACTGCCAAATATTAATGTACAAAATATTAGAAAAATCTTCACAAAACAACACACAGAGAGTAAAACATAATTTTCTTTTGTTGTAGGTTAAAGAAGATTCAGTGTCGAATAAAAAATCTAGTGGCAAAAAAATACATTCAGAATTTAAAAACAATTAAGTCCTGAGTTTGCAAATTATGTTAAAACCTATAAACACATTTAAGAATGTTGTAAAGAGAAGAAAGGAACAGCAAAAATTAAATTCATTCAGAAACAAAGAAACAAATCAAATGCAGTTTAGGTAGTTGTTAAATCACAACCTGGAATTAAAGACAATAATCAGGAAATATCCAAAATTAAGATACAATATACATTAACTGCAACTGTTCAGTACCAGAATATGTAACCGATTTTGTTATAAATGCAGCAAAATATGTAAATGAAGAACATTACCTAGAAAATAAACAGTTACTTCTTTTTAATTAAAATATGACTGAATGTTTACATAAAGTTGATAAAGTGGCCCACAAAGAGGTAGAAAAAGGAACATTACCCTTAAAAAAGAGGGATGGGATGATCTCCCCACTGAGGTCCTTAAAGCAGCTTCCAGTATAATAGAAGGACCACTATCCATGGTCATAAATCAATGACTGGAAGAGGCATACTTTTTAGATGCTAAACTGAACCCAGGTCCAACCCTAATTAAAAAATGGCTCCAAAGAAGACATGAGACACTACTGTCCCATCTCTCTTCTTCCCGTGTTTTCTAAAATCTTTGAGAAACTTGTTACAATACAAGTTGTAAATTACAATAAAAGATACAATAATACAGTCTCAATAAATTAAACTGGTTAGCAAAACAGCAGAAGCACAATTTATGCTATTGACAATTCTGTGAAAAATAATAATTCATGTACTTACAAGTCTCAGAAATCTACAGGAATTTTCTGAAACTTTACTAAAGCCTTTGACAGTGTAAACCAACCTTTATTCCTGCACAAATGTTAAAACTAGGGAACGGATAGCTACATTTTAAAATTCTTCAAGTCATACCTAACAGATAGAAAATCACTCAGCAAAAAATATTTTAAATGGAGTTTCACAATGCTCCATATTAAGGCCAATCCTATTCCTTTTTTATATAAATGACCTATCATTCAACATAAATTCCTATTCAGTACAATTTTCAGATGATACACCAGTTCTGGTTGAAAATAATAATGCAAAGTTCCTGAAAATATCATAGGTGGACTAGAAAACTTAAGATACCTAGTTCCATTTAATATAAATAGATTAAAATTGAATATTTTAAATATCTAATGATCTTCAGACAATCAATAAAAATCAAGAACTAATGGAAGCAGACTGTGTAAAATTCTTAGGAATGCATCTGGATGAAAACCTGTCAAGGTTGTTATATATGGCACACTTGGCAAATAAATTAAACATCCTGGCATTTGCTACAACAAACTTAGCCAACACAACTGATATGTACACAAAAAATATTGTACCACAGTTATTTTGTATCTGTGGTGAAGTATGGGATTATCTTTAGAGGAAACACTGGAAACATGAAAATAATACTGAACTTGCAAACAGAAATTGTCAGAAATATGTGCAAAGAAAGGCCAAGAGTGCCTTGTTGTCCACCATTAAGAGGTCTGAATATATCAAGTGCTCCTTCCCTGTACGTATTTGATTTAAATCTTTTTATGCATAACTATCCTGATCTATCCTAGTAAATAATTTCCAATGTACGTACAGAACTAGGAATAAAAAAGATTCACGCTTCCTAGCTACTGCCTATAGTTCTTTGCCCAAATTCCATGGTACATGGGAAAGAAGATTTTTAATAAATTAAAAGAGTAGTTGTCTGAAGAGAAAACTGTACAGAACACTAGTCCAAAAGCGTTATTAGTCAGTAGAGGAATTATTGTACGGCAGTATTGTTGACTGAGTAGGATACAGCAAAAGGAGCTTTCAATTATCCATTTTCATATATTGTGTGAAATTAAATTATGTATTATAATTAGACTGCAATAAATCATTGACTTAACTTGTATGTTATGAGACAATCGGCTTCTGATTCTGATTCCAGTCAGTATCCTAACTTTTGCAGTTGGTTTTAAGACTCATAGTATGAAATCATGATGCCACTGCTCCTTCTTTCTATGTATTTTCAATTTTCAGTTCAGTTCCAGTTACGACTCAAGCATTTTGAAAAAACCTGATACTGATGCTATGACTTCATATTGTTTGGTGCACTCATTCTATACAAGCATTTCACTCAAAGTGAATTAAATAATTTTATGCATGACCTTGATCTACCTAAAAGTGCCATCAGAATTATTACATTTCAGACTTAAGGAGAGGAATGTGCTATCCCCTGGAACAACCATCATTTATAGACAAAATGAGAAGTGTGTGGCGAAATATTTTGAAATGGGTGAAGAACTGCAATGTTAAAGGATCAATGAAGCTATGGGATAACAGTACCTTGCAATGGAATAGTGGCTGTTCTTTAAGCAAATCAAAGATAAGTTTGAAGTGTTTTTGGTTGAATCATGTCTATTTACGTTGGTCATTATTAGACTGTTGTGGTGAACTTGAAAGGGTCCTGTAGTCTCCGTTCATTATCATTTTATTTGCTTCCCAATGATACAGAACTCTCTGGCATGCGTGAGTGAATGAATGAATGTGGGTGTGTTTCATTTTTCTGTACAGTGGTTTAGTCTGCTGCAGAGAATCAGCAGTAGTCATGCAGAATGGCCAACCCTTGTAGTTTTCAGGTAGGCAAAGAGGTTTGCTCCCTTTGTGTGAAAGTTACCAGTGTTAGGTTGGTGGCGGGAGCCTTGTCTCTGGGTTTTCCTGGCCAGGGGGTCATGTGGGAGATGTTGGAGTGTGTGAGATGGTCAGTCTGCTTCCAGCTCGCCGAGGGTCTGCAGCCAAAGTTTCTTCGAAGAAGGGTGAGTTGACTTAACCGTGTGGTGCATTGTCTCATAGGAAGAGGTGAGCTTTTAGCTTTTGGTCTCCTGTTTCAATCTTATAAAGACTGATTTGCTGGGTTGCAGCAACGAACGTAAGGCTTTTGCGGACTTTCAGTTTGATTCCTAATGCAGACTTGTCTTTGATCCATAAGAAGAACGTAGCACAAAGGTGTTGCATATGTTGAAGTGCTCTTGGTTCAGTGTGAATGTTTGTGCGCCTGCAACTACATGTGTATGCAGTCTAATATTCTCCAAATCTTTGTAATTTTTGCTTCTTTATGAATTTTCTTTGTCTCATTACTTTTGTCCAGTGGAAACCAAACACATGAGTTAATATTAGAGTTTGTTGGCCCTCTGCCATTATCCTTTGTCTATTCAAATGTGTCCTCTGTAAGATGTTAATTGTTCACGACTGTGTGGTTTAATGTTACTAAAATTTGGTCATGGTATGTAGAAATTGTGTCTCCACGAACCACGTGGGAACACGAGTCTGTTGTGAAACATATAGCGTTTCATTAGCAATTGTACTTAGTTACCAGGCAACAGCAGTCTATAGATGCATTACATCAATGTTTTAAGGAATAAATAATTTCGCCTCCAATCTTATCCAGTGTACCGATGTTACGTCTCCATTACCTATGCCATTAACCTTGTAGTTTTCCTTGTTAGCCCATCCATAGCATTTCTATGCACAAAGGTCCAATAACTAGTGTCCTTTTTTTTATTTAAAACAAATGCTCTGAAATAGATTTTGTTTTCAGGAATGTTGCTGCAAGCTGCACTGTTTACTTTACTCAAAATTTGATTCACGGGAACAATGCTTGGATCATATTAATAATTACATCCCGTTCTTTATCAGTGACTTTACAATGAATTTTCTTTTGTGAGTTTTTCTTATGAATAAATTAAGTAATTTTACAACTCAGCACAACCTCTTATTTGTCATGTGGCTAGAGTTGGTGGTGACCCAATATTTTACGTTGATTTCAATGTCAGATAGTATTTTCTTATTCAGAGTGCGCATGGCTCTTTTAGTCATCAGGATACATTCAAAGTGCACTTCACACTTCTTACACATAGCGACATTTTATTCATGCTACTTACAACCTAATGGTGATATTCATACCACTCAGTCAGAAAAGAGGCTATATGGAATATCCATGTCACATCACGCAAAGAAAGAACACTGGATAGGAAAAGAATTGTCTGCCAGGGACACATTTCAAGATGGTGAAAATAATATGAAGCACCAGCCTCCTCTCGATCCTCATTTCAAATCTAGTTAGACATGATGCCACAGTTTGTGGACTGGAATAAAAATGGTGTTTGATATTTCCAACATACATACACAAGAAGAAGAGTGCTGCTATTTATGATGACCATGAAATATGGTTTATAACAAAATATAAAGGTTGTCTGTAAACTATGAATACCTTGGAGAAAGTAGATCTTATATGATTGTCACATTTTTTCAAACATTTTTTATAAATTCATGGGAAGAATATAAATAATGGAAGGAAAAAAGGTAACAACTCACCATATAGTTTTTCAGATGCACAACTTCTCTGTAGCACATAAAGCTATCAAAACTTACAATGATACCAAGGCCGGTCCCTAAGCAGTCTGTAGTGCTTTAATGTTTGCATCCTCAGCTAGGGGTCTAGTGGCTAGCATTGCTGCCTCTGCATCATGGGGTCCTGGGATTGGTTCCTGGTTGGGTTGGGGATTTTCTCTGCCCGGGGTCTGGGTGTTTGTGTTGTCCTCATTATTTCACCATCATCATTTGTGACAGTGGCAGATTGGACTGCGAAAAACTTTGGACTTTGTATGGGCACTGATGACTGCACAGTTAAGTGCCCCACAAAATGAACATCATCATAATCATCATCATCATTGTCATCATCATCATTTAATGTTTGCTTTGGATTTGGTTTTCTGAAATGAAATATGTTAGCCAGCTTTTCCTACCTATTCTTTTAAGCAGTTATTTGTCATGCTTTGGTATCCTTGTTGGCAGAAACTATTGCAGTAATTTGGAAATCCCTCCAAACATCATGGCATCTATTTGTGTCTGTCGGTATCACACCACTGGCACTTCACAAGTTTTAGTTGCACAACAGGATGTAAGCACTTGTGTCAGCTGACCGACACTACTGGAAGTCTGCTGTTGATGTGTGCTGATTTTCTATCTGCCAGGCAACAATCAACTGGAATTTTCTACTACAGGTATATGTTTGTATTCTCTTGGTAGGTCTGTTCTCATTGCTGGCTGCACAGATTTTCTGGCAACCTCTTTGGCATAGTGTGTATGCTGCTCATGACACCCTGGCATGGCAAGGAACTTTCTTGTCTGACCGAACAGACACTACTCTGTGATGCAAAAAGACATGTGGCACAATTGGGCACTAAATTAAATTCAACGGTGACAAGTGAAAATTTGTGCCGGACCATGACTCAAACCTGGATTTCCTGCTTTACACAAGTAATAGTCTTAACTACTTAGTATTGTCTATTAGCTTAGACAGCTCACAGTAATTTCAGTGCAGATGCATAGTATGACTGAACCTTTTTGGGATTCAGCCAAAAGCTACGAGCAAATGGGGTTGGGAAGCAGTTGCTACTAGGATGTGACAAGTTGGGAATTTAGGTTGGATAGGAAGCATTTACAGATAGGCGAGGCAGTTAAGCTGACCATACAAGAGGCAGCAAAATATATAGGGAGGTTATTTTTGCATCTTTCATTGTAGTTGAGTAAGTCATACTTCAAATGAAACTTTTCGAATTACTAGTAAAAACAGTAGCTCACTCTCCACAAGACAGTGTTTTTAAGTAGCATGTCAAGGCATGCAGAAAGGTTTCTGTGTTGATACAACACTAACAGCTATGCCAGCAGTCTGACAGGGTCTTCCAAGCTGGACAGGTCCTCGTCAATGATGCCTCAAAGTGCCCTATTTTCTCACTCCCTATTCTTCAACTCTTCAGATTTTAAAAGAAAGGAGAAATGAACCTCAACAGTTCTAGGGGAACAGTTCATCTAGAGGAAGGTTACCCCAAAATGAGAAACCCTGGTCCTCCAGGTTGGAAGTTGGCAACGGGTTACCATCCCATCACAGAAAACTTGGCAACTGTGAACAGAGTGTAATGAAATCTTGGATTTCCATAATACAAAATAGATAAAAAGTGTGAGGAAAAAGTAAATGAGTTGGAACATGGAATATTTGAAGTTTACATAAAACAGATGCCTCAGGTAGTCTACTCAAGGAGATCAAAAGTTTTGGATGGCTTTATTGACTTCACACAGAGTTTGCTGGGAGGATATTGGTATCCTTGATGTTGAGAACTATACAATATTTTATGGGAGCTGTGATTCAAGACGCAAATTATGTACAGGATTTTGTGTGAGTAATGCTCCAGCTGCTAATATGCTTGGGCTTTTATCAGACCTCCCTAGAACAACAGTACTAACAACTGACACGAAGAGATGTAAAGTGTCATTTTTGAACTGCCATGTGCTCAGCAGAAAGTACACCTCAAGGGGAGAATGAATTCTATGTGGTGCTGGACGTAGTGGATGTCATTCCAAAAAGCAATTGTAAAATTCTACTTGTTAATGTGAATGCTGAAGTGGGAAGAAAAGTTGAATGAGGTCTATCTAAAAAGTATCCAACCTTTGATTTTCCCACACAAAATAGAGACGATAGTGCAGCACCACTGTACACAGTAAAGGAAGAGACCTTTATGCGCATGTGTGAATTTTGTCGCCACCTTCCAGCGTGTCAGTCGCTGCCTGTCAGTTCCTGAGTGAGGTGCTACACAATGTGTTTGTCGAATTACCAATTCTCTCAAGGTGACTGAATGTGTTGAGCAAAGATACTGCATCAAATTTTGTCAAAAGCTTGGTGATTCTCAACGCGAAACAATTCGTAAGATTCGGATGGTGTTTGGAAAAGATGTGATGGGTGTAACACAAATTAAGGAGTGGATTCAAAAATGGCCATACATCAGTAGAGAGTGACCAGCGTTCTGGCAGGTCCCAAACTGCTCGAGTGCATCTGTTGTTGAGAGGGTGCAAACTTTGGTGACGGCAGATCATTGTTTGACCATGCAGGAGATTGCCCAAGAGGTTGGAGTGAGTAAAGATTCTGCAAGTGCAATTTTGCATGATGATTTGAACATGCACTGAGTGGCTGTGAAATTCTTGCCCAAGTTGTTGTTGCCAGAACAAAAAGACCTGTTTTGACGTTGCACATGACCTTCTGGACACCGCCAACACTGATCCTGCATTTCGGAACACCGTGATTACTGGAGATGAGTCATGGGTATACGGGTATAATCCAGAAACAAAGAAACAGTTGTCGCAATGGAAGTATCCTGAGTCTCCAAGGCTGAAGAAAGTGTGGCAGGTGCAAAGCAAAATCAAGGTGATGCTGACTGTCTTCTTTGATGTTCTCTGGCAACTCCGTGATGCAGTTTGGTGCAAAAGACCAGACAAGTGGATGGCAAAAAACTGGCAACTGCATCATGACAACACACCTGCACATTCATCCCACTTGATCCAAAATTTCTTGGCCAAACTGGTTGTTTCCAAATTGGAGATGCCACTGAAAAGATCCCATTTTGAGAGTAGAAAAGAGATAATGCATAGCACAACAACAGAGCTGAACACCATTCTAAAGAAGACTTCTAGAGGTGTTTCCAGCAGTGGAAGAATCGGTGGGCTAAGTGTGTGCAACCACAAGGGGCCTACTTTGAAGGGGATTAGGGTCCCAACCCCGTCAGGTACTAAAAATATTTTTTCTGCCCAAAGGTCGGTTACTTTTTAGACAGGCCTCATATTCCATTCAACATCTAGAAGATACAGTTTGCATAAACAAAGCAATGACAGTGACATCAGGTTCATCACATTTGCAACATGAAAAGGGATGTTCCTCAGCAGCACCAGTATCCAACAGAAAAATATACACAAAGGAACTAGGATGTCACCAGATATTAATACAGTTAATTAGATGGATCACCTTACAACTGCCATTAAAGTAAAGAATTGGGAGATGGACAGTGAGAAGTAAGGGAGTTACCACATCCTAGTACAAAGCTAGCTGTAAGTACAATGCACAGCCAAAGATAGAAACAATCTTAAGAAAGTAGTGCACTAACACATCAATATGTTCAAGGACACCACAAAGGAAGAGGAACTGCAGCTCCAGTTCAGCAACCACTTTGAAATCTTGTAGGAAAAGAAACCAGAACTAGTACAGAAACAAGTCACAGATGCTGTAAATGAGGTGGCAAATACAGCCATCAGCAAGAAGAGCAGGAGCAAGATTTGCTTCTGGGAAAAATGTAATAAGGCATTAGCCAAGAGAAGAGGTGCCAATGAGAACTGACTATGAGGCACAGATTTTGTACAAGGAAAATCACAGTTTGAACTGGAAGAGCCTGATGAATTGCCTAACCAAGTTTGGAATACACTAGAAATTTATCAGCCTACTGAGAATTTGTCTCACTGATTTTAAAGGCAAAGTGAAGTTTGGGAACCAAGTCACAGAGAACATTAACATAATCACAGGATATATCTGAGACAAGTTGATGGTGTGTCACCAACACTGTCCAAACTGGTTCTCAAAAAGATAATGAGGGTAGCTTTCCATAAGAGTTCTGATGGAATTGAGGTTGAAGGTGAGAATATCACACATCTAACAATGGAAACATCAGGTTGGAATAACAACAATATAGGGAATGGGACAGACCACTACTCACCATAAGGATAACCTGTTGAGATGCAGACAGGCACAACAGATAGACTGTAATGCACATAGCTTATGGCCAAGGCCTTTCTCAGCAAAGAAAACACACACACACACACACACACACACACACACACACACACACGCAAACAAGCACATCTCACACACACTCAGCCGCCGCCATCGACAGCTCTGATATGAATGAAGTATAATGAAAAAAGATCAATTCTGACAAGAGTAAGGCATCTAATGAAAATTGAAAATGAAATAAAAGTGAAGTGCAAATAGGATGAGATCAAAGTGAAACAACAAATTAATAAATAAAAAGATGATAACAGAGTGGGATGTAGATCATTGGATGTATATGTGTGAAAAGAGAGGCACCAGCAGATGTAACTGGATTAGGTGAGGTCAGTAAGATGTGTGCTTTGCTCTGCAACCCCAAATTCCTGCATCCCATCTTCCAGATTGAAATCCTTGCCCTCCAGCAACTAGAGAAACATGCACGCTACTATCTAAAAAAACTGTCCAATTTTTTCATCTCATACTACCACCTTGGATTACTACTATCCACCACCACCAGAAGAGCCTCCATCAAAACTCTCCTGCAACCCCTCATAGACTCCAAAACATGCCTTCCAAATATACTAGATTTACTACACCCTAAAACCTGCCTCCTGCCACCATGCAGAACCTGGAGCCTAAAAGACATGCAACACAGTTATAAACCTGTCCTCATAAAGCCTCAGTCCCACAGAAGTACCAGTCCTTTCCAAAGGCCTTACCTTTTGCCCCAATTCCAAATTCTGATGTGCTAGACTTATTAATGACCTTCTCTCCTTTTTGCAGTTCCTACAGTGGAAACACTTTTTTCCCCTAGCCTTCTCAACCAGACTCAATTCAAAACTAATCCTGAACCCTACCTGACTCAATTGACTCCTCCTCCTCCTAACTGTGATCACCCCTACTGACCACAAATCATCCCCGGCTACTTCCCAGAATTTCCTGACTTCGAACCTTACCTCACCATCATCCCCCAAATCTGTCAATATGGAAACCAAAATCATATCCACAGAAAGAAACACAATCCACCACTCAAAATCTTATTCTGTTTTCACATAAGAACAGCTTGGGATTATGTGGTCTTCTTACTTATGAAAGGGTTTCTGTTATTTTCAAACTAAAAAATCCACAAAATGTCAAGTTGTATAAGGAATTAACCATTAAAGAAATCTTTTGGTACCTTTGGCATACTCCCAAGAAAACTTAAGCAAAAGATTCCATGGTCAAATCACTATTAATGATGCAGGAGCAAAAATCAATTTTGCCGGTGTGTGAGAGCTGTACTTTCATATGTTAGCCAAGGATTAGCCAGTATCATTATTATTTCTTGACATCCTATAAATCTCACACCTTGTTCATTTGATAGTGTACATTAATAGTTACATCACACAAATTTTTATTTATTAAATCAACTGATAAGTTAAAACGGATGTATTGCCCATCTAAACAACTTAGCAGCTTAGTTCATAGTTATCTGCTAGTTGAATGGCTGCTCCTTTAGAAATAAGGTACAAGTGAAAATCAATAAAAGAAAAGAATATTCTAAATTCTTATATGTTCACACTGATAAGGACCTTAGATTAGTTTTAGATTGGATTAGTAACACGTTATAGATCATCTTAAATGTCTTGGCTCTGAAACTTTTGTGTTACGGACAATACCAGATTCTGAACGTGAAAATGTAAAAGTGTTGACTTCTTTTCCTATTTTCATTCAATAATGTCTTATGGCATCATATTCTGGGATAACTCATCATTAAGGAAAAAGTGTTAGTTGCACAGAAGTGTGTAATAAGGATAAGGCTGTGATGAAGCAAGCTGGGATAATTTTAATTCCCCTCTTGTTGTGTTATCTGCCTCCTTAAAATTCATTTTTTCATTTTGACTTAATTAACACTAGCAGATGTGAGCACAATCTGTATTTTCATAAAAGAGAAAGATTGGCCCTTAGTTTTAAAGTATATAACACCAGATATAATTTTGTGCTTAGTTTTACGTATGTAATTGATTTTCTAATTTATTTTGACTATTACTAGTTAGTATCTTTCACTACAGGGCAAAATCAGTAATTGTTTTGTAACTTAAATTCTATTGTGACATATAAACAAATGCAAATTCTGCACCAAGAATAAACATTTGGAGGAACAACTAGTAGAAATTTTAAAGGATCGATTTGGATCTATTCAAAAACATGTTAGCAAAGCCAGCCCCTAATTAATTCCAAATTAATTAAGAGTTTTGTCAAAAGTATTGTTTGCCTAACTACAAGGGTGAGTCAAATGAAAATCTTAAATATTTTTTTAAATATTATTTATTGTGCAGATGTGGTACAAAGCTGTATCACTTTTCAACATAATCTCCCCCACGCTCAATGCAAGTCCTCCAGTGCTTACAAAGCGCATAAATTCCTTTAGAAAAAAATTCTTTTGGTAGTCCATGAAACCACTCATGCACCTCGTGGCGTACCTCTTCATCAGAACGGAACTTCTTTCCTCCCATTGCATCTCTGAGTGGTCCAGACATATGGAAATCACTTGGGGCAAGGTCTGGTGAGTATGGTGGATGAGGAAGTGGTTGGTGGAAGTGAACCCAGGTTTTGTCCCCAGTAACGATTCTTGCAAGGAAGCCATCACCTTCTCATTCAAAGTGCCGAAGAAGTTCTTCACAAGCATCAACACGTCATTCTCTCATTTCAGGAGTCAGCTGCCGTGGCACCCATCTTGCAGACACTTTGTGAAGCTGGAGCACACCATGCACAATGTAGTGTGCTGACCCATGACTAATCTCTAAATGTGCTGCAATGTCATTCAGTGTCACTCGGCGGTTTTCCTTCACTATGTTTCAACTCCTGCAATGTTCTGTGGAGTCACAACTCGTTGTGCCTGACCTGGATGAGGAGTATCTTCCACTGAAGTCACACCATTTGCGAACTTCCTACTTCATTCGTAGAGTTGCTGCTGTGACAAACATGCATCACCGTACTGAACCTTCATTCGTCAATGAATTTCAATAGGTTTCACACCTTCACTATGTAAAAACCGAATAACAGAATGCTGTTCTTCCCTGGTGCAAGTAGCAAGTGGGGCAGCCATCTTTATACTGATACTGTGACCGTATGAGTGCATCTGCACCATGCTGTCACTCATAGGCCATTCTGCACACTTTTTGTAGCACACTTACCAATTTACAGGATAACGGCATTAAATTTCAATTTGTTATTACAAATTTAAGATTTTCATTTGTAAACAAATAATTCGGCTAACCCTCGTAGTAGAAGAAACTGTTAAAAAGACACAGTTTTTTGATGTATACAGTTAATTTAATGAGTTAAGTTTTAATTGTAATTTCTGTAAATTACACTCCGAACAATGTGTAGTTTCAGCACGTATTATTGTGATGAAATATAAGGGCCCAATTTTTGGTCACGAGTCAGTCAATCCACGGCTGAGTTTTAGACGAGGAACTTGTGTTGCTTAGAATGACAACTTAACAGTGAAATAAGTGTTACAGCAATAGACCATGTGTTAAAACAATGACAGTGACTGTTCAATTTATCTGAAGAACCGTGAACTTGTAGTGCCTCAAGAACTTCAGTGTAAGTTCTAGAGACACTTGGCTTTCCACCATCTCCAACACCTGATATTTTAAGTACGAGGGTGAGAGAGTGGAGATGTGTCTACCTCGCTGCCGATTTCTGTGTGTGCTGGATGGACGTGTATTGGGAGAATACTGCAATAGTGATGGTTGATCGGCATGGACCAAGTGTTTGCAGCGTGCGCCATAGAAACTGTATGTCCAGTACAAGGAGCAAGCATGCTCTATTCTTTGATGGTGTAACAACTGTATTGTTGTGAACAAATGAATTATGTATTGAACTAAAGACATTTACATTGAATTTTCTGGTGTTGGACTAGCGAGAAGCAAGAACTGGTTTTGTAGTGGTTATTAAACCACACATATTGTAATTGTATCTGTTAGTATCTAATGGTCCAAGATGGGGTTTACTCGCAAGAGGTGAACGCTTGTGTGAAACTTGTGAAGTTGTTTTATTGTGGAGATGAAAATATAACAGAGTTGAACCAAAGTATCTTGAGAGTAAAGAATCATTTCAAGAGTAGAAAAGAAGTCTATTTTGTAATTCCCTTAACCAGCTATAGCCTTCGGAGAAGAAGAGTTTGTGAAGATCTATGCAACCGTCTGACCTGAGAAGAAGATTGGCTGCAGACAATACGCAAGTCAACTGTGAGAGACATGTGAGTCTTGCACCGCAGTACCACACTGTCTCCTGTCATCTGCAAACTGTTAGAACATGGTGATCCAAGTGACAGGACTCAAAGAAAGCGGGAATTTAAAGACAGAAATGGGAAGAAGATATTAGGCGTTGCCATAGCAACCAAGCCTAACAACATACGAGATCTGTTTCCAGTAATTGCATTGAGTCCAATAAACAAATGAAAGAAAGTTGCAAGTGCAATGCTGTAAAAGACATGTGAAAGTAATAGCAGAAAAAACTGGAGAGAAGACCTCAAGTTTTCAACTAAGAAGATTGGGTGTAGAGAGTAAGCAGTCTTCACACACGTACATCGTGCTGATACCGATGCAGTAATCAGCCACCGACGCCGACTGCACCAGCAGCTGCTCACCAGCACTGATTACACATCTGCTCACCAAAGTAGCCAGAACTCTAAGGTGGGTGAGCGAAAACCAATTATTATTTGACAAAAGTTGAGGGGACGGAGGAATGAAAAACTATTATTATAGTTATTGCACTCAGTGGTGAATTTTCTTTAGATGATTACTAGGTCTAAGATCAATAAAAATATTGATTAAGAACAACAACTAGCAGAACCAGTCACAGCGATTAGAGTGACCAGGGAAATGCCAGACTTGTCTGAATTAGTGAATTTAATTAAAGCGTAGAATGAAACTCTAAGGAGAGAAATAGGTTTAGTACATTCTAGATTAGATGCTAAATTAGATGACCAGAGAACAGAGTCAAATGCTGAAAATGCTTCATTGAGAGATGAACTGAATGCTCAAAATGCTTCATTGAGAGATGAAGTGAGTGTGAATTTAAGTCTTAAGTTAGATTCAGTGAATACCCAATTAAACAGTATATTAGATGCTCAGAGTGAAATTTTAAGTAATTTAAGTGAAAGCTTGAACAGTCAAGCAGTAAATATAGTTTTATTAAAGACTGAATTTGATTCTTTAAATAATAAGGTAAATGTAAATGTCGTGTGGCTAGGGCCTCCTGTCAGGTAGACAGTTTGCAGGGTGCAAGTCTTTCGATTTGAGGTCGCTTCTGCGACATGCGTGTTGATAGTGATGAAAAGATGATGTTTCAGACAAAACAACAGCCAGTCCCTGAGTGGAGAAATTCTCCAACCCAGCTGGGAATCGAACCCGGGCCCTTAAGGATTGACATTCTGTTGCGCTGACCACTCAGCTACCAGGGGCGGACAATAATAAGGTAGAAAATCAGAAGTTAGATTTAAAGAGTGATCTCACTAGTTCTTTGAACACTCATGTTAATCAACTATTTACTGAATTTAACCAGAAACAGGATGAGAAACTTCAAGATTTAACTAAAAAATTAGAACATGACATTGAAGGTAAATGTAATAATGTAGATACGGGACTTGTCAAAAAATTAGGATCATTTCAAAGCGTAATCAATGTTACGCAAGTGCCCAAGAAAAATTATTATCTGATTTGTGGGACCCAAAATATTATAGTACGAGGGGAATGATGAGAAGATATTTTGACTGGCATTTGACACAGACAAAGTACTTAGATAAATGATTGGAGGAAGAAGGGTTAGTTAGGATCTTATGAAGGCGATTACCTATCTATGCTAGGAAAGATATATTATGGAGTGGGTGGAAGACCATAGAAGAATTGTTATCCTTTGTAGATGAACTGGATACCCAAAACAAAGACAGGAATGAGAATGTACATCAAAGTGAAAGTCAGAATTTCCAAAGAAATAACAATAGTAGCAATAGTCATTACAAGAGACATGAAGCTAATCTAGCTAGAGTACATCAATGTAGACAGAATAGTGGCAATGAAAATTATCAAAAGAAACATCCACCTTCAAATATAGGCCCAGTAACATTGCAGACCTTTGTACCAAGTAACAATAGAGTAAAAAGTGGAAATGTAATACCCCGATTTGGTAACTAGCTTGTGATTACAAACAACGAGGAAAACATTATGCGATCTGGATCCAGGGTCGGGGGCCAGATTGCAGAAATACATTACGAGGCCTAGCTTATAATAAATATGTCAGCTTTATGCACAAAGTACCGACCAAAGAATGGTTGTTACTAGAAGAACCTAGCTTGACTACAGTTAATCCACAACCAATTATAGTTGTAAAGGTAGAAGATTTTGAAGTTGACATATTTATTGATTCTGGTAGACAAGTGTCAATTATTTCTAATGGTTTCTTTAATACTTTACAAACTAAACATAACTTCCTTCTATTACCAGTAACAGGAGTGTATATGGTAGGCGTTACTGGAACCAAAAGTAAAGTTGTGAAACATGGGACTCAGGTCAACTGCAACATTGGGAATGTCCCAGTTCATCGAACACTTTTAGTAAAGGAAAACATCAATAGAGATATGGTATTGGGACTAGACTGGTTATCAGAATTTAACATTGAATTTTGAGGACAGTTGTCTTTATTCTGGACTGGGTGATGATAAATATTGTGTAAAGTTTATGACTGACCCTTATAATAGTCCACCCCCGCATGAACCATGGACCTTGCCATTGGTGGGGAGGCTTGCGTGCCTAAACGATACAGATAGCCGTACCGTAGGTCCAGCCACAACGGAGGGGTATCTGTTGAGAGGCCGGAAAAACGTGTAGTTCCTGAAGAGGGGCAGAAGCCTTTTCAGTAGTTGCAGGGGCAACAGTCTGGATGATTGACTGATCTGGCCTTGTAACATTAACCAAAACGGCCTTGCTGTTGTGGTACTGCGGACGGCTGAAAGCAAGGGGAAACTACAGCCGTAATTTTTCCCGAGGGCATGCAGCTTTACTGTACGGTTAAATGATGATGGCGTCCTCTTGGGTAAAATATTCCGGAGGTAAAATAGTCCCCCACTCGGATCTCCATCTGGGGACTACTCAGGAGGACGTCGTTATCAGGAGAAAGAAAACTGGCATTCTACGGATCGGAGCGTGGAATGTCAGATCCCTTAATCGGGCAGGTAGGATAGAAAATTTAAAAATAGAAATGGATAGGTTAAAGTTAGATATAGTGGGAAATGGATAGGTTAAAGTTAGATATAGTGGGAATTCCCCCACCCCCCACCCCCCCCCCCCCCCCCACCCACCCATGAACCATGGACCTTGCCGTTGGTGGGGAGGAGCGATACAGATAGCTGTACCGTAGGTACAACCACAACGGAGGGGTATCTGTTGAGAGGCCAGACAAACGTGTGGTTCCTGAAGAGGGGCAGCAGCCTTTTCAGTAGTTGCAAGGGCAACAGCCTGGATGATTGACTGATCTGGCCTTGTAACAATAACCAAATCGGCCTTGCTGTGCTGGTACTGCGAACGGCTGAAAGCAAGGGGAAACTACGGCCGTAATTTTTCCCGAGAGCATGCAGCTTTACTGTATGATTAAATGATGATGGCGTCCTCTTGGGTAAAATACTCCGGAGGTAAAATAGTCCCCCATTCGGATCTCCGGGCGGGGACTACTCAAGAGGATGTCGTTATCAGGAGAAAGAAAACTGGCATTCTACGGATCGGAGCGTGGAATGTCAGATCCCTTAATCGGGCAGGTAGGTTAGAAAATTTAAAAAGGGAAATGGATAGGTTAAAGTTAGATATAGTGGGAATTAGTGAAGTTCGGTGGCAGGAGGAACAAGACTTCTGGTCAGGTGACTACAGGGTTATAAACACAAAGTCAAATAGGGGTAATGCAGGAGTAGGTTTAATAATGAATAGGAAAATAGGAATGCGGGTAAGCTACTACAAACAGCATAGTGAACGCATTATTGTGGCCAAGATAGATACGAAGCCCACACCTACTACAGTAGTACAAGATTATATGCCAACTAGCTCTGCAGATGACAAAGAAATTGAAGAAATGTATGATGAAATAATAGAAATTATTCAGATAGTGAAGGGAGACGAAAATTTAATAGTCATGGGTGACTGGAATTCGAGTGTAGGAAAAGGGAGAGAAGGAAACGTGGTAGGTGAATATGGATTGGGGCTAAGAAATGAAAGAGGAAGCCGCCTGGTAGAATTTTGCACTGAGCACAACTTAATCATAGCTAACACTTGGTTTAAGAATCATGATAGAAGGTTGTATACATGGAAGAACCCTGGAGATACTAAAAGGTTTCAGACAGATTATATAATGGTGAGACAGAGATTTAGGAACCAGGTTTTAAATTGTAAGACATTTCCAGGGGCAGATGTGGACTCTGACCACAATCTATTGGTTATGACCTGTAGATTAAAACTGAAGAAACTGCAAAAAGGTGGGAATTTAAGGAGATGGGACCTGGATAAACTGAAAGAACCAGACGTTGTACAGAGTTTCAGGGAGAGCATAAGAGAACAATTGACAGGAATGGGGGAAAGAAATACAGTAGAAGAAGAATGGGTAGCTTTGAGGGATGAAGTAGTGAAGGCAGCAGAGGATCAAGTAGGTAAAAAGACGAGGGCTAGTAGAAATCCTTGGGTAACAGAAGAAATATTGAATTTAATTGATGAAAGGAGAAAATATAAAAATGCAGTAAATGAAGCAGGCAAAAAGGAATACAAACGTCTCAAAAATGAGATCGACAGGAAGTGCAAAATGGCTAAGCAGGGATGGCTAGAGGACAAATGTAAGGATGTAGGGGCTTATCTCACTAGGGGTAAGATAGATACTGCCTACAGGAAAATTAAAGAGACCTTCGGAGATAAGAGAACCACTTGTATGAACATCAAGAGCTCAGATGGAAACCCAGTTCTAAGCAAAGAAGGGAAAGCAGAAAGGTGGAAGGAGTATATAGAGGGTCTATACAAGGGCGATGTACTTGAGGACAATATTATGGAAATGGAAGAGGATGTAGATGAAGATGAAATGGGAGATACGATACTGCGTGAAGAGTTTGACAGAGCACTGAAAGACCTGAGTCGAAACAAGGCCCCCGGAGTAGACAACATTCCATTGGAACTACTGACGGCCTTGGGAGAGCCAGTCCTGACAAAACTCTACCATCCGGTGAGCAAGATGTATGAAACAGGCGAAATACCCTCAGACTTCAAGAAGAATATAATAATTCCAATCCCAAAGAAAGCAGGTGTTGACAGATGTGAAAATTACCGAACAATCAGTTTAATAAGCCACAGTTGCAAAATACTAACATGAATTCTTTACAGACGAATGGAAAAACTAGTAGAAGCCGACCTTGGGGAAGATCAGTTTGGATTCCGTAGAAATACTGGAACACGTGAGGCAATACTGACCTTACGACTTATCTTAGAAGAAAGATCAAGGAAAGGCAAACCCACGTTTCTAGCATTTGTAGACTTAGAGAAAGCTTTTGACAATGTTGACTGGAATACTCGCTTTCAAATTCTAAAGGTGGCAGGGGTAAAATACAGGGAGCGAAAGGCTATTTACAATTTGTACAGAAACCAGATGGCAGTTATAAGAGTCGAGGGGCACGAAAGGGAAGCAGTCATTGGGAAGGGAGTGAGACAGGGTTGTAGCCTCTCCCCAATGTTATTCAATCTGTATATTGAGCAAGCAGTAAAGGAAACAAAAGAAAAATTCAGAGTAGGTATTAAAATCCATGGAGAAGAAATAAAAACTTTGAGGTTCGCCGATGACATTGTAATTCTGTCAGAGACAGCAAAGGACTTGGAAGAACAGTTGAACGGAATGGACAGTGTCTTGAAAGGAGGATGTAAGATGCACATCAACAAAAGCAAAACGAGGATAATGGAATGTAGTCGAATTAAGTCGGGTGATGCTGAGGGGATTAGATTAGGAAATGAGACACTTCAAGTAGTAAAGGAGTTTTGGTATTTGGGGAGCAAAATAACTGATGATGGTCGAAGTAGAGAGGATATGAAATATAGACTGGCAATGGCAAGGAAAGCGTTTCTGAAGAAGAGAAATTTGTGAACATCGAGTATAGATTTAAGTGTCAGGAAGTCGTTTCTGAAAGTATTTGTATGGAGTGTAGCCATGTATGGATGTGAAACATGGACAATAAATACTTTGGACAAGAAGAGAATAGAAGCTTTTGAAATGTGGTGCTACAGAAGAATGTTGAAGATTAGGTGGGTAGATCACGTAACTAATGAGGAGGTATTGAACAGAATTGGGGAGAAGAGAAGTTTGTGGCACAACTTGACTAGAAGAAGGGATCAGTTGGTAGGACATGTCCTGAGGCATCACGGGATCACAAATTTAGCATTGGAGGGCAGCATGGAGGGTAAAAATCATAGAGGGAGACCAAGAGATGAATACACTAAGCAGATTCAGAAGGATGTAGGTTGCAGTAGGTACTGGGAGATGAAGGAGCTTGCACAGGATAGATTAGCATGGAGAGCTGCATCAAACCAGTCTCAGGACTGAAGACCACAACAACAACAACTTATAATAGTAAACAAATAATGGAGAATCAGCATTTACAATTAACAGTGACAGCACAATTGTCACTAGAGATTGAAAACTCGAGTCATGCATCACACCGAGCTGACATACAAAATAAAGTAAGTGAATCCTCAATATTAACCGACAACCAAAAATTGGATTTAACTAAAATTCTATTGGAATATGAAATGGTATTTACTGATAGTCCGAGTAGTATTAGTAACTATGTATGTAAATTTAAGATCAAAGATAATACTCCATTTTTTTGTAGACCCTATCGGATACCGGCAAGCCTGAAAGAAGCGGTGAAGGAAGAAATAGATAAGATGATTGAAAATAAAATAATGTAGTACGAGTGTTATGAATAACCCCTTAGTGCTGGTAAAAAAGCTTTTGTTAGCAGAAGTCTCAACAAACATTAATTAAACTATACAGCTACAGAGAAAGAACTATTATCAGTAGTATGGAGTATACAAAAATTCCAAATGTTAGTACAGTAGAGTCTCGATTATCCGAACTTTGGTTATCTGACCTCCTGTGTTATCCGACCCTTTCATTGCACTGGGCGTGCGCCAGCCGACAACAGGTCAGTGACTAACATGCTGTTTGTTGATACTCAGTTCATTGTCACCATCTGCTACTCATCACTCCTCAGTGCTAACTTAGATCTGTAGTGGAATGTACATGTTGCATTTTGTTTATTGTAAAAATTTGTGGTGATGGCTTCAAAATGGAAAAAGGTGGTCTTTCAATGGAAGAAAAATTTAAAGCTTTAAAAACAATAGACAATGATGAAACTTCATTAAAAGTGGCGCAAGATTATAATGTCGGGAAAACAACAGTTGGAGACTGGAAAAGGCACCGCAATGAAATTGAGAAAAGGTGTTCTCAGCGAGCAACTTCGGTGATTTTGGAAGATCGGAAAACCATGAAAAAACGTGATTATGAAAAAGTAAGTGAAGCTTTGTTCCTATGGTTTACTCAACATAGAGATAAAGGTGTACCCACGTCAGGACCTATTTTGCAGGAAAAAGCCTTATAGTTTAGTAACGAACTAAACCAAGGTGAACCTGATTTCACAGCTAGTGTAGGCTGGCTCGACAGATGGATAAAAAGATACAGAATTCGGCAACTGTGGTGAAAAGCTTTCAGCAAATTTTGAAGCTGTTCAATTGTTAAGGAATAAACTTCATAAGGTATTGGACAAGGAAAACTTAACAGGTAATCAAATTTTTAACTGTGACGAGACTGGTCCCAATTACGAAATGTTACCGGAAAAAACATTATCATCAAAGGCCGAAAAGGCAGTGCCAGGCTACAAACGTAGCAAAGAAAGAGTGACAATTCTTGCATGCAGTAACGCGACAGCAAATTTGAAAATGAAACTGTCTATGACACGTAAGCCAAAAAAACCAAGAGCATTTAAAAATATATCTAAAAATGCTTTACCGGTGAAATATTACAACCAAAAAGATGCTGGGATGAGCTCAGACATTTTTAAAGAATGGTTTTTTAAAGAGTTTGTGCCACAAACTGAAAAGTTTTTGAAAGCCAACAACTTGCCCTGCAAAGCGCTGTTGCTTCTAGACAATGCCACTTGCCATCCTAATGGAGATAAACTTCAAGATCAAGATATAAAGGCCATGTTTTTGCCTCCAACTGTCACATCCTTATGTCAGCCTATGGACCAAGGGCCTTTCTACATCTACATGACTACTCTGCAATTCACATTTAAGTGCTTGGCAGAGGTTTCATCGAACCACAATCATACTATCTCTCTACCATTCCACTCCCGAACAGCGCGCGGGAAAAACGAACAACTAAACCTTTCTGTTCGAGCTCTGATTTCTCTTATTTTATTTTGATGATCATTCCTACCTATGTAGGTTGGGCTCAACAAAATATTTTCGCATTCGGAAGAGAAAGTTGGTGACTGAAATTTCGTAAATAGATCTCTCCGCGACGAAAAATGTCTTTGCTTTAATGACTTCCATCCCAACTCGCGTATCATATCTGCCACACTCTCTCCCCTATTACGTGATAATACAAAACGAGCTGCCCTTTTTTGCACCCTTTCGATGTCCTCCGTCAATCCCACCTAGTAAGGATCCCACACCGCGCAGCAATATTCTATCAGAGGACGAACAAGTGTAGTGTAAGCTGTCTCTTTAGTGGACTTGTTGCATCTTCTAAGTGTCCTGCCAATGAAACGCAACCTTTGGCTTGCCTTCCCCACAATATTATCTATGTGGTCTTTCCAACTGAAGTTGTTCGTGATTTTAACACCCAGGTACTTAGTTGAATTGACAGCCTTGAGAATTGTACTATTTATCGAGTAATCGAAATCCAACGGATTTCTTTTGGAACTCATGTGGATCACCTCACACTTTTCGTTATTTAGCATCAACTGCCACCTGCCACACCATATAGCAATCTTTTCTAAATCGCTTTGCAACTGATACTGGTCTTCAGATGACCTTACTAGACGGTAAATTATAGCATCATCTGCGAACAACCTAAGAGGACTGCTCAGATTGTCACCCAGGTCATTTATATAGATCAGGAACAGCAGAGGTCCCAGGACGCTTCCCTGGGGAACACCTGATATCACTTCAGTTTTACTCGATGATTTGCCATCCAATACTACGAACTGCGACCTTCCTGACAGGAAATCACGAATCCAGTCACACAACTGAGACAATACCCCGTCGGCCCGCAGCTTGATTAGAAGTCGCTTGTGAGTAATGGTGTCAAAAGCTTTCCGGAAATCCAGAAATACAGAATCAACCTGATATCCCCTGTCGATAGCGGCCATTACTTCATGCGAATAATGAGCTAGCTGCGTTGCACAAGAACAATGTTTTCTGAAACCATGCTGATTATGTATCAATAGATCGTTCCCTTTGAGGTGATTCATAATGTTTGAATACAGTACATGCTCCAAAACCCTACTGCAAACCGAAGTCAATGATATAGGTCTGTAGTTCGATGGATTACTCCTACTACCCTTCTTAAACACTGGTGCGACCTGCGCAATTTTCCAATCTGTAGGTACAGATCTACCGGTGAGCGAGCGGTTGTATATGATTTCTAAGAAGGGAGCTATTGTATCAGCGTAATCTGAAAGGAACCTAAATGGTATACAATCTGGACCTGAAGACTTGCCCGTATCAAGCGATTTAAGTTGCTTCGCTACCCCTAAGGTATCTACTTCTAAGAAACTCATGCTAGCAGCTGTTCATGTTTCACATTCTGGAATATTCCAATTGTCTTCCCTGGTGAAGGAATTTCAGAAAACTGCGTTCAATAACTCCGTTTTATCGGCACAGTTGTTGGTAACAGTACCATCGGCACTGCGCAGCGAAGGTATTGACTGCGTCTTGCCGCTTGTGTACTTTTCATACGACCAGAATTTCTTCGGATTTTCTACCAAATTTCGAGACAATGTTTCATTGTGGAACCTATTAAAGGCATCTCGCATTGAAGTCCGTGCCAAATTTCACGCGTCTGTAAATTTTAGCCAATCTTCAGGATTTCGCGTTCTTCTGAACTTCACATGCTTTTTCCGTTGCCTCTGCAACAGCGTTCGGACCTGTTTTGTGTACCATGGGGAATCAGTTCCATCTCTTACCAATTTATGAGGTATGAATCTCTCAATTGCTGTTGCTACTATATCTTTGAATTTGAGCCACATCTCGTCTACATTTGCATAGTTAGTTCGGAAGGAATGGGGATTGTTTCTTAGGAAGGCTTCTAGTGACACTTTATCCGCTTTTTTTAAATACAATTATTTTGCGTTTGTTTCTGGTGGATTTGGAAGAAAGGGTATTGAGCCTAGCTACAACGACCTTCTGATCACTAATGCCTGTATCAGTCATAATGCTCTCTATTAGCTCCGGATTGTTTGTGGCTAAGAGGTCAAGTGTGTTTTCGCAACCATTTACAATTCGCGTGGGTTCGTGGACTAACTGCTTGAAATAATTTTCGGAGAAAGCATTTAGGACAATCTCGGAAGATGTTTTCTACCTACCACCGGTTTTGAACAAGTATTTTTGCCAACATATCGAGGGACGGTTGAAGTCCCCACCAACTATAACCGTATGAGTGGGGTATTTATTTGTTACGAGACTCAAATTTTCTCTGAACTGTTCAGCAACTATATCATCAGAGATCATCAGAGTCTGGGGGTCGGTAAAAGGAGCCAATTATTAACTTAGTTCGGCTGTTAAGTATAACCTCCACCCATACCAATTCGCACTGAGTATCTACTTCGACTTCACTACAAGATAAACCACTACTGACAGACACAAACACTCCACCACCAATTCTGCCTAATCTATCTTTCCTTAACACCATCTGAGACTTTGTAAAAATTTCTGCAGAACTTATTTCAGGCTTTAGCCAGCTTTCTGTACCTATAACGATTTCAGCTTCTGTGTTTTCTATTAACGCTTGTAGGTCAGGGACTTTCCCAGCACAACTACAACAATTTACAACTACAATTCCGACTGTTCCTTGATCCATGCACGTCCTGTATTTGCCATGCAGCCTTTGAGATTGCAGCCCAACCCATACTTTCCCGAGACACTGAAGAGAAACTACTGCAGAAACCTGCTTTTCTCTTTAATTAATGCTGTAGACAAGGGAGAAGACATGCTAGAGCAGTTGCGTTGTATTAATTTGAAAGACGTAGCTTATGATGTGGCCCAATCTTGGGAGAGTGTTGGAGCAAATACAATTGCAAAACCCTGGAAAATTTTGCTACACGAAAATCAAGAAAATTCTCCAGATGATGAAAATCTACAGCAGCAGACTAAACCAGAAAATACTACCCTGCTTTCACTGTTATGAAAATTTCTGGGATGTGCTGATGCCACAGAAGAGGACATAAATGAATGGATTGTCCAAGATGAAGAATTTGAAGTGACAGATGAAGAAATAGTCAACATGGTAAACGAAAAAGAAGAAAATGAAGAAGCAGATGTAGTGGAGGAAAGTGTGTCCAAGATTTCTCACAACGAAGGACACAATGCCTTAGAAACTGCTTTAAAATATGTAGAGCAACTGGAGGAAACATCGTCTACTGAGGTTTTACTTCTTAAGATTTAGTGGCAAAAAAACAGCAAACAGCAGGCAAACAAAAGACAATTACTAACTTCTTCACACAGTAAATATCTATTCAGTCTAATTTGATTTTATTAAATGTTTAACTCATTTGCCCTACTTTAGTTTAATTTTTGTGTTTTTTGTATTATTTTCTGTGATATCTGACCTTCCCGCTTATCCGACCTTGCTGTGGCTGGTTTAGGTCGGATAATCGAGACTCTACTGTATGGGGATTAGAGATCCATGTATATACAAATCATCAAGCTCTATCTTTTTTTATGACTAGTCGCTTATTACTTAGTAGATTAATGCAATGGATGTTGTTCCTACAGGAATATGACATTAAAATACAGTATGTAAAGGGGACTGAAAATACTGTACTTGAGATTACCTGTAGATTACCTGTAGAT
Source organism: Schistocerca cancellata (assembly GCF_023864275.1). NCBI lineage: Eukaryota > Metazoa > Arthropoda > Insecta > Orthoptera > Acrididae > Schistocerca > Schistocerca cancellata. Next base: position 212,623,083 of record NC_064628.1, read on the forward strand.
ATGAGAGACTTAAAATGTACTAAAGGACCCGGCGTAATTTTTGTAATTAATTTTATGACAATAGAATATTGACACAACAGGGTACAAGAAATGTCTCAAAGAATAACCGACAATATCCATCATGATTCCTACTTTATAGAAATATATGCTATGTATAATAGAAAATCTTTTTCTCATAATCAAGCGGAGAAATGGAAAATTATAGGGCAAAATCTATTTTGGAGAGACAGTATAACATCTCGATGGAGGCGTTTATGCATCCCGAAGTTGATGGAGGACGAAATTGTGTGGTATGTCCATACAGGGTATGGACACTTCGGAATAAAAAAGTGTATAGCCCACAAGTTGGGACATAAGGTAGCATTTTAAATTGGAACTTGTGAAACCTGTCAGAAAGTAAAAGAGAGTAACACTCATGTTAGATACAAAATGTATCCAATCATCCCTAAGACATTACACGATCTTACAGCAGTGGACTTCTCCGGACCAATTCCGATAGGAAAAGGATGACTGGCATGCATTTTTGTTCTCATAGAGTGTTGATATAAGTATGATAAGTTGTATCCTATTAAGAAAGCAAATACAACAACAGTGATACACTGCAACAATACTTTCTCAAGGTGGGCAAAACAAAACGATTCCTCTCCGATAATGGACCACAATTTGCTAGCAACAACTTTAAGGAATTCTGAGGGTGGGAAGATATTTGTCAGGAATCAATCTCCAATTATAATCCATCTGGTAACCAAGGTAAAAGGGTTATGAAACAAATTGGGAAATTATGCCGTACATACTGCCAAGAAAAACATGTCATGGTCAACAAAAGTTAAAGATTTTGCGCTTATTTTAAATTCCAGAATGAGATTTTCACTCTGCAGCGGAGTGTGCACTGATATGAAACTTCCTGGCAGATTAAAACTGTGTGCCCAACCGAGACTCGAACTCGGGACCTTTGCCTTTTGTGGGCAAGTGCTCTACCATCTGAGCTACTGAAGCACAACTCATGCCCGGTACTCACAGCTTTACTTCTGCCAGTATCTCGTCTCCTACCTTACGAACTAGCACTCCTGAAAGAAAGGATACTGCGGAGACATGGCTTAGCCACAGCCTGAGGGATGTTTCCAGAATGAGATTTTCACTCTGCAGCGGAGTGTGCGCTGATATGAAACTTCCTGGCAGATTAAAACTGTGTGCCCGACCGAGACTCGAACTCGGGACCATTGCCCTTCGCGGCCAAGTGCTCTACCATCTGAGCTACTGAAGTACGACTCACGCCCGGTGCTCACAGCTTTACTTCTGCCAGTATCTCGTCTCCTACCTTCCAAACTTTACAGAAGCTCTCCTGCGAACCTTGCAGAACTAGCACTCCTGAAAGAAAGGATACTGCGGAGACATGGCTTAGCCACAGCCTGAGGGATGTTTCCAGAATGAGATTTTCACTCTGCAGTTGAGTGTGCGCTGATATGAAACTTCCTGGCAGATTAAAACTATGTGACCGACCGAGACTCGAATTCGGGACCTTTGCCTTTCGCGGGCAAGTGCTCTACCATCTGAGCTACCGAAGCATGACTGCAAGGTTCGCAGGAGAGCTTCTGTAAAGTTTGGAAGGTAGGAGACGAGATACTGGCAGAAGTAAAGCTGTGAGTACCGGGCGTGAGTTGTGCTTCGGTAGCTCAGATGGTAGAGCACTTGCCCGCGAAAGGCAAAGGTCCCGAGTTCGAGTCTCGGTCGGGCACACACTTTTAATCTGCCAGGAAGTTTCTTATTTTAAATGAATTACCACATTTATCAACTTGATTAACTCCTTTGGAAGAAATAGGTAAATCATTTGTGGGAGAACCCCCTATTAAATATTTTACTTGGCCGGAACAACCTATTGTTGATTACCAACTCAATGAAACAATAGCTTCTAAGAACTTGGTTGAAAGAGCACAACAACAAGTGAGTAAATATAACGAGAAGGCTGTCGAACCTAAATATAATGGTAATATACCTAGTCTTAGTAAAACAGCATCCCCAGAGCTCTGCCCTGAAGAAAGAAACACATAATTTTTTTCAACAGTATGTGGGACCTTTTCCTGTCTTTGGAGCTACCTTCTTTCTCTTCTTCAATCTTAGCAACCAGTTCTACTTTTTCCTTTCTTACTTCTCTTTTGAGTACCAGTGTATCTTTCCCTCTTTCCATATGCATATATTTCTATAGCTGAAGTCCTTCTTATTTTCCGTGGTTTCCAATAACCTTCAACTTGAAACTTCCTGGCAGATTAAAACTGTGTGCCCGACCGAGACTCGAACTCGGGACCTTTGCCTTTCGCGGGCAAGTGCTCTCATTCTGGGAACCTTCAACTTATTTCGTGAAAGTAGGCTGAAGAATCAGGATACGTAAACACACATCTACATACACACAAAGATATACTTAAGCACAAAAAGGGGAATTATGAATTAGGAACCTGAAGTGATGCCAGAACTGCCAAGGGATGTAGGGGAATAAAAATATATGTACATCTGATTCGATGCACATATTACATTGTTGATATGTGACTGTTCTGCACCGTTATTTTTGTCACTCTCAAATACATATTTACATGTGCTGTGCTAGTCCTTTGAGAAAAGGCATAGTATCTAGTGGGAGTTGGTAACTACAGGTAGACATAACATCCACTATATGTGGACATCATATCTGTTTATATGGTAAAAGTGAAGAGTGAAAGAGGACTCTAGGCTATTAAATGTAGTATTAGAAAGTGGAATAGCAATGTAAAGTGGATTCGTAATTTCACCAGAGAATATTTAGGAACAGAATTCATAAAGATGTATGCTAGGGCAATGAACCAGGAGGCCTACTCAAGAAGGATATGGAGGGCACACTTGACATTTATTGGATGAGAAAAAGGGCAGATAAACAGACCTATGAAAGGCTGACCTATACTGCGCGGACAGGGGCACCAAGAAGGGGATTGACCTGTACCACAGGAGGACAGGAATAAGAAAGGGGCATACCTACCAAAACAGAAGGAGAAAGGATACTCCTACGATCAGCCCATGTAAGATGTAGGTACTGTTCCTAAAGGTAAAAAGGGCATATCATGACAGAAGTCACACGTTTAAAGTGATGAGTCTGGTAAGTTTGAATTCTATGCAGCACTAGCATTTTTACATTTTAGGTTTATAAGTGTCAGAAGAAGGGAACACTTTATTCTACTCAGAGTTCCTCCAGATTACAATAAGTAATGAATAAGCACATACTTATGAAAAATAGTACAGGAAGTAAGAACAAAGCAGTATAGTATTCATGAGTTATGTGAACCTGTAATTTAGGACTAGAAGAGGAATAGAAAACAAAGGTTTGGTACTCACAAATTTTTTGGAGATTGAAAAGAGCTAATTCCTACATGGACTGAAAAGGTCATGTATTATAATTGTGGTAAAATATGCACGGTTATTAGTAGAAAGAGATCACTGTTAAAAGATAAAAAGAGGCACTGTTAAAAGATAAAGAATTATTTTGTGTAACTGTACGTAATGAATATATATAAAATATCACATGTTTGAGCTAAGGGGAGGGATATGTAGTGCCTCGAGAATTTTGGTGTAAGTTCTAGAGACACTCGGCTTTCCGCCATTTCCAACACCTGATATTTTAAGTACGAGGGTGAGAGAGTGGAGATGTGTCTACCTCGCCACCGATTTCTGTGTGTGCTGGATGGACGTGTATTGGGAGAATAGTGCAATAGTGGCGGTCGATTGGCATAGACAAGTGTTTGCAACGTGCCCCATAGAAGCTGTATGTCCAGTACAAGGAGCAAGCATGCTCTATGCTTTGATGGTGTAATGACTGTATTGTTGTCAACAATTTTTTTTTATTAGATTAGATTTACTTTCATTCCAATTGATCTGTAGTGAGGAGGTCCTCCAGGATGTGGAACATGTCAGAAAAACAACAATACATGGCAAATATTTACAACTAAAACAAATAAGCTAATGTACCATTCCACAGGTCCCAAGTGGAATGATCATCATTTTTTAATGAACACTATATGAAAGTCATTTTACAAATACTAATGCACTGAATTTAAAATAAAAACGTAAAAAACATGTAATACAACTACTATAATACTTATTTACAATGAACACATTACTGCACTGAAATTGTGCACCTTTAGGTTTCTCTTAAACTGAATTTCATTGGTTGTTAAGCTTTTTATGGCTGCTGGCAAGTTATTGAAAATGTGTGTTCCTGAATAATGCACACCTTTTTGTACAAGACTAAGTGACTTTAAATCCTTGTGAAGATTATTCTTATTTCTAGTATTGATTCCATGAATTGAGCTGTTGGTTTGAAAAAGTGATATATTTTTAATGACAAATTTCATTAAGGAATAAATATATTGGGAAGCAGTAGTTAGTATCCCTAACTCCCTAAACAGGTTTCTGCAGGATGTTCTCGAGTTCACACCATATATAACTCTTACTGCACGTTTTTGTGCGCGGAAAACTTTAGCTTGGCTTGATGAACTACCCCAAAAAATAATCCCATATGACATCATGGAATGAAAGTAAGCATAGTATGCCAGCTTTTTCATTTTTATATCCCCTATGTCTGACAAAATTCGCATTGCAAACAAAGATTTGTTAAGACGCTTCAGCAGTTCTGTGGTGTGCGCCTCCCAGTTGAATTTATTATCAAGCTGTAATCCCAAGAATTTAACACTGTCCACATCTTCTATCTTCTTGTCATCGTATGTTAGACATATACTAGAGGGACACCCCTTACAAGTTTTGAACTGCATGTACTGTGTTTTTGCAAAGTTTAGTGACAAAGAATTGGCTAGGAACCAGTGATTAATGTCCACAAATATTTTATTAGCTGATCTTTCTAAGACTATGCTTGATCTGCTATTTATTGCAATGTTTGTATCATCGGCAAACAAAACAAACTTGGTATCTGGTAACGTTACTGATGAAAGGTCATTGATATACACAAGAAAAAGTAAGGGCCCCAAAATGGAACCTTGTGGGACCCCACATGTAATTTGTTCCCAGTTGGATGATGCCTGATGGCTTGATACATGTCTCTTTCCTAATAACACCCTTTGTTTCCTGCCAGAGATATAAGATTTGAACCATTTTGCAGCATTTCCTGTTACACTATAATACTCTAATTTACTTAAAAGGATATTGTGATTTACACAGTCAAATGCCTTTGACAGATCACAAAATATACCAGTTGCCTGCAATTTTTTGTCTAATGAATTAAGCACATTTTCACCGTAAGTGTAGATAGCGTTCTCAATATCAGAACCTTTTAGAAATCCAAACTGTGACTTTGACAGTATGTTATTTGAGATAAGATGGTTATAAAGCCGACTGTACAGTACTTTTTCGGAAATTTTTGAGAATGCTGGCAACAGTGAAATTGGACGGAAATTTGATGCTATTTCTTTATCTCTCTTCTTAAACAGTGGCTTAACTTCAGCATATTTCAGACATTCAGGAAATATTCCACTGATAAATGACTGGTTACACAGATAGCTTAGTATGTTACTTAGCTCAGAATCACATTCTTTAATTAACTTTGTTGATATTTCATCATACCCACGAGATGTTTTTGATTTTAAAGATTTTATGATGGACATTATTTCTGTTGGGGTAGTGAGGGACAAATTCATATTATGGAAGTTGCTTGAAATTTCTTGTCTGAGGTATTCCATAGCAGCATCTACCGAACCTGACAACCCCATCTTTTCAGTATCAGTTATAAAATGTTTATTAAAGAGTTCTGCAACACTATACACATCTGTCACCAATCTATCATTTACTCTGAATGCTATTTGTTCCTCTTCATGTCTGGTTCTACCGGTCTCCTCCTCCACTATATCCCATATTGTCTTTATTTTGTTATCTGATATGACTATCTTTTTCTTGTAATATACACTCCTGGAAATTGAAATAAGAACACCGTGAATTCATTGTCCCAGGAAGGGGAAACTTTATTGACACATTCCTGGGGTCAGATACATCACATGATCACACTGACGGAACCACAGGCACATAGACACAGGCAACAGAGCATGCACAATGTCGGCACTAGTCCACCTTTCGCAGCAATGCAGGCTGCTATTCTCCCATGGAGACGATCGTAGAGATGCTGGATGTAGTCCTGTGGAACGGCTTGCCATGCCATTTCCACCTGGCGCCTCAGTTGGACCAGCGTTCGTGTTGGACGTGCAGACCGCGTGAGACGACGCTTCATCCAGTCCCAAACATGCTCAATGGGGGACAGATCCGGAGATCTTGCTGGCCAGGGTAGTTGACTTACACCTTCTAGAGCACGTTGGGTGGCACAGGATACATGCGGACGTGCATTGTCCTGTTGGAACAGCAAGTTCCCTTGCCGGTCTAGGAATGGTAGAACGATGGGTTCGATGACGGTTTGGATGTACCGTGCACTATTCAGTGTCCCCTCGACGATCACCAGTGGTGTACGGCCAGTGTAGGAGATCGCTCCCCACACCATGATGCCGGGTGTTGGCCCTGTGTGCCTCGGTTGTATGCAGTCCTGATTGTGGCGCTCACCTGCATGGCACCAAACACGCATACGACCATCATTGGCACCAAGGCAGAAGCGACTCTCATCGCTGAAGACGACATGTCTCCATTCGTCCCTCCATTCACGCCTGTCGCGACACCACTGGAGGCGGGCTGTACGATGTTGGGGCGTGAGCGGAAGATGGCCTAACGGTGTGCGGGACCGTAGCCCAGCTTCATGGAGACGGTTGCGAATGGTCCTCGCCGATACCCCAGGAGCAACAGTGTCCCTAAGTTGCTGGGAAGTGGCGGTGCGGTCCCCTACGGCACTGCGTAGGATCCTACGGTCTTGGCGTGCATCCGTGCATCGCTGCGGTCCGGTCCCAGGTCGACAGGCACGTGCACCTTCCGCCGACCACTGGCAACAACATCGATGTACTGTGGAGACCTCACGCCCCACGTGTTGAGCAATTCGGCGGTACGTCCACCCGGCCTCCCGCATGCCCACTATACGCCCTCGCTCAAAGTCCGTCAACTGCACATACGGTTCATGTCCACGCTGGCGCGGCATGCTACCAGTGTTAAAGACTGCGATGGAGCTCCGTATGCCACGGCAAACTGGCTGACACTGACGACGGCGGTGCACAAATGCTGCGCAGCTAGCGCCATTCGACGGCCAACACCGCGGTTCCTGGTGTGTCCGCTGTGCCGTGCGTGTGATCATTGCTTGTACAGCCCTCTCGCAGTGTCCGGAGCAAGTATGGTGGGTCTGACACACCGGTGTCAATGTGTTCTTTTTTCCATTTCCAGGAGTGTATTTGCTTTGACATCCGTATTACAGCCTTTAATAATTTGCAGTATTTCTTGTAATGTGCTATAGCATCAACATCGGAACTGTTTTGGATTGACAGATACAGTTTTCTTTTTGTTTTACAAGATACCCCTATTCCTCGAGTAATCCATGGCTTTTTTGTAGACTTTGCTCTAACCTTGGTAAGTTTTGGGGGAAAACAGTGTTCGAATAAGGTAAGCACTTTATTAGCAAAAGTGTTATATTTTTCATTCATGCCATGAGCACTGTAAACATCAGTCCAGCGAATGTGTCTGAGGAGTGTCCTGAAATAATCAATTTTTGGCTTATTGATTACCCTCTTGAGCTCAGATTTAACAGATTTTATGTCCTGTTCAGTATTAACATTTAACAGAAGGAACTGCATGTCATAGTCTGAGAGGCCATTGACTGTTGGTTTTGTAATATAATTTTGTTCATTGGGCTTTTCTATAAAGATATTATCAATAGCTGTTTGTGAGCAAGTGGCTAACCTAGTGGGGAACTTTACAGTGGGAATTAAGTTGAATGATAGTGTTACTAACTCAAATAAGTTCTTATTGAGAGAGTCTTTAAGGAAATCTACATTGAAATCACCAGCAACCACTATTTCTTTGTTTTTGGTTGTTAAATGAGCCAGTACAGCTTCAAGGTGGTTTACAAACAGATTAAAGTTACCTGCAGGTGCTCGATATACACTTAATATTATGAAGGATTTTTTGTGAAATTCTGATTCTGTTCACATGCTTCCATATGCTGTTCTAGGCAAAATTAATGAATGTCTATGTTCTTGAATTTATGACAGTTCCTAATGAATGTGGCAACTCCTCCTTTCTCCATTTCTGATCTACAAAAGTGAGATGCTAACCTAAACCCTGTAACACTTAAAAGTTCTATACCAGTGGTCACATGATGTTCAGAGAGGCAGATTATGTCAGCTGGGTTTGAAGACTCTTATTCATCTATGCAGATAGTTAATTCATTAATTTTATTTCTCAGTCCTCGAATATTTTGATGCAATAAAGATAGCTGACATTTCACATTGATTGAGTTAAAATTTGGTAGAGTTATAATATCTGCTGACTGTTGAAAATTCTTAACCAATAGCTGTTTATGCTGATGTAATAAGCTGGAATTGTGTTTCTTGATTTCTTTCTCAAACTTAAGGTTTGTCTCAGTTCTAACCTCTCTTAAAATTTGCTTTCTTTCTGTCCTCCCTACCTTAAAAAAGGGTGTTTTCTGAACCCTATAACCACTGGTATTTTACCACTCATGACAGTGCCTCCCCCCTTTAACTTTCCTGCTATTTCCCCAGCCAATTTACCCTTCCCCTTCCTGTTGAGGTGAAGGCCATGCCTAGTATAATCCCACCTACTGAGAGAATAAACAGGAACCACACCAATGTGTGACCCTGCACCCAACATAAGCAGCCATTCCAGCTCCAAATTAACTCTCTTGACAGAAGAGTTCAAATGAGGTCGGTCATGGCGCCCGAGAACAGATACAAACTCAACACTAGTATGCTTCGATGCTGATACAATCTTTGCCAGGTCACACTCTATACTGTTCCCAGGATCTCTGTCAATACTGTTACCTGCCCACCCACTATAACCACGGTGTCTTCCTTAGTGAAATCTTTGCAAAATGATCCTAAATCCTCTGCCAACTGCTCCAGACCAGCACTAGGTTTAAAAAAATGAATTATGTATTGAACTAAAGACATTTACATTGGATTTTCTGGTGTTGGACTTGCGAGAAGCAAGAACTGGTTTTGTAGTGGCTATTAAACCACACATGTTGTAATTGTATCTGTTAGTATCTAATGGTCCAAGATCGGGTTGACTTGCAAGAAGTGAACACTTGTGTGAAACTTGTATAGTTGTCTAATTGTGGAGACGAAAATATAACTGAGTTGAACAAAAGTATCTGTTGTGACTTGCCGATCATTCAAAGTGCCGCCACGCAATTACACGCGTCCTCTACATGCGGCGCTGTCTGCCAGCCATGCAGCAGCTGCGCCACCTCAGCGGCCAGCCGAGCAGCGGCCGCTAGACTGGGACTCAGTGCTCATACGAATGCTAACGTGTACACATGTCTTACTTGTCAACTTACTCTGTGACTTATATGTGTTGTAGTGTCATTCTGAAATATATGTGTTAAAACTTGAAGTTCTAACAATTGGCGACGAGGATGGGATTTTTCCTTTACACCGTTGACTCACAGGGTTCCATGGCTACTGTCGAGCAACTATTGCAAAATCTCCTTGAACAGCAAACGCTTCTAACAGCGGCGATTCGCGATTTCGTCGCGGCGTCAAATGCGGGGACATTTCTCATCGTTGGCTATACCTCCTTTTCCTCCTTACGACGAGACGGCGGAAGACTGGTCTGATTATGAAAAACGTCTTCAACAGCACTTCTTGGCATTTCATGTCACAGATGAACAACCACGTAAGTCTCTGTTCCTTTCCTGGATTTCACCTCAAATGTATCGGTTGTTTTCGCAATTGGCTCCTTTGAAGGATCCTGCGTATTTGTCCTTTGCTGAAATGTGCTCATTTCTGTCTGTCTATTTTCAAAAGCAAATGCATGTGGTAGCCTCTCGTGTTGTCTTTTATCGTTGTCAAAAACAACCAAATCAATCCCATCGTGCTTGGGCTGCTGAACTTCACGGCCTCAGTCGAAAGTGTCAATTTGTTACTGACATTCACAAAGAATCCTATGCCAATTCCATGGTATGGGATGCTGTTATCTGGTTGGCGCCTGACAAAGAAGTTCGGCAACGTGCCCTTCAGTTGGCGAATCCGACTCTAGATGAAGTTCTCTCCATTGCGCAGTCTTTTGAAATTTCTCGCGCCGCTGGGGCGCAAATAGAGGCATGGGGTGATGTCGGGGAAATACAACCTCTGTGCGCTGTTGCCGACGCATGCGGCACGTCCCCGCCGGCCGATGTGGCCGCAGTGCGCTCCCACGCGCAGCCTCGGCCTAGCCGTAAACAACCTGCTAAGAAACTGCAGCAAAACCCCCGGCAACTTCCTTCATGTCCGCGGTGTTTTACAAAACATTCACACGAGGATTGTCCCCAACGTTGGGCTGTGTGTCAAAATTGCAAAAAGAAAGGTCATGTGTCTTCCGTTTGCAAATCTGACCGCATACATGATGTTCATGAACATGACGCTGATTCTGATTCTGTGTTGTCTGTCAATTGCACTTCTTCCCTTTCGGAAGTTATTCCTCACTGTCCAAATCCTTGGTCGAGATGTTCGCATGCAGGTGGATACCGGTTCTGCTGCCACTATAATTAATTCTCAGACGTATCTTCAGCTCGGTTCTCCACTCCTGTCCCCTGTCACTCGGCAATTATGGACGTACAATAAACAGAAGATTTCTCTCTTGGGACAGTTTAATGCTGAGGTATCTTACAAATCTGTCGTTCGCACTGTTCCCATATTTGTGGTTGACCAGAGAAACGCAGAAAATCTTTTTGGTTTTGATGCCTTTCGCGTTTTTGGGTTCTCCATAGATGACTCTATAAATATTGTCTCTGATGCTATTCCTTATGCTCAACTGGATTCCTTGTCGAGGACATTTTCGTCCCTTTTTTCTCCTGGGTTAGGCCGTGCAAACGACTTTGAAGCTCATATCATGCTCAAACCCACTGCTCGGCGTAAGTTTTTTCGGGCTCAGCCCATTCCTGTGGCCCTTCGTGATCGGGTAAAACGGGAGTTGGATCATCTTACTACTTCAGGGGTCTTGCTTCCTGTCACTTCCAGTGAGTGGTCCTCTCCTGTCGTTGTAGTTGCTAAGCCAAATGGTGATATTCGTCTCTGTGGCGATTTCAAAGCCACTGTAAATGCTCAATGCCTCATCGACACTTACCCTATGCCCCGTCCTGAAGAACTGTTCACTAAACTTGCTGGAGGACAGTATTTTTCTAAAATTGACCTGTCAGAAGCTTATCATCAACTTCCTCTCGACGCTGCTTCTCGGCAGTTTCTGGTCCTTAACACGCCTTTCAGCCTCTATCAATACCAACGCTTGCCATTCGGGGTTGCTAGCGCCCCTGCTCTCTTTGAGCGATTCTTGGAACAATTATTGCTCCCTGTTCCTGGGTGTATCAATTACATGGACGACATTGTTGTCACTGGCTCCACCACTGAAGAACATCTTCAAAATCTCCGCACACTTTTTAATGTCTTACAGACTGCCGGTCTTAAGCGTAATCTTCAGAAATCACAATTTTTTCAGTCATCTATCACGTACTTGGGGTTTCAACTCTCTTGGGATGGTATTCGTCCACTTCAACAAACTGTTGCTGCGGTTGATGCCCTTCCTCACCCTACATCTGTTAAGGAACTGCAGGCCTTCTTGGGGAAAATAGCATACTATCACAAGTTTTTACCGTCTGCGGCTTCGGAGGCTCAGCCGTTGCATCGCCTGTTGCATCAAAACGTGCCTTTTCACTGGTCCGTGTCTTGTGAAGCGGCTTTCCAGAAGTTGAAGACTATGCTGAAACAGGCCCCGTGCCTGGCTACTTATCGACCTGGCCAACATCTTGTTCTTGCCCCAGACGCCTCTCAATACGGGGTCGGTGCAGTCCTTGCGCACCGTTTTTCTGACGGTTCGGAACAACCCATTGCTTATGCCTCCAAAACGCTCACGGATGCCCAACAAAAGTATTCTCAAATTGAGAAAGAAGCTTTGGCCATAATTTATGCTCTTCATAAGTTTGGTGTTTTTCTCTATGGCTCAAAATTTCATCTTGTTACGGATCACAAACCACTTGTTTCCTTGTTTCATCCATCAGCGTCACTTCCCGACAAGGCTGCACACTGCCTCCAGCATTGGGCTCTTTACTTGTCCCGTTTCAATTATGAGATTCATTTCCGGCCAACGGCTCAACATGCAAATGCTGATGCTCTGTCTTGCCTTCCCATGGGTCCTGATCAGGCATTTGATAGGGATGAACTTTTGTGTTTCCACCTGGATGTTGCCGAGCAGCGGGTTGTGGACGGGTTCCCCATCACTGGGGACAGGCTGGCGGCTGCTACGGGTTCTGACCCTACCCTCTCCCGGGTTTTACACTGTATTCAGAAGGTTTGGCCAGATCGCCTGTCCGCTAAGACTTCTGATCTGTTGCGGAACTACTATACTTTGCGCTACCGCCTCACGGCTAAGGATGGTGTTATCCTCCTCTCCACTTACAATGCTTAGCCGCGTGTTGTGGTACCTGCATCTTTGCATGCTTCAGTCTTGCGCCTCCTTCACCACGGGCACTGGGGTGTGTCTCGCAGAAAATCTCTGGTGCGCCGTCATGTGTACTGGCCTGGCATCGACTCTGAAATAGCACACATGGTCGCTGCCTGCGGCCCTTGTGCGTCACAGGCCGCTGCCCCGAAGTCATCTTTGTCACCGTGGCCTTCGCCTGAGACGCCCTGGGAGCGCATTCATGCTGACTTTGCGGGACCCTTTTTAGGTACTTATTGGCTCCTCGTAATTGACGCCTACTCTAACTTTCCTTTCATTGTCCGTTGCACGTCACCTACCAACGTGGCAACCACCAGTGCTCTCGCCCGCATTTTTTCTTTGGAAGGCCTCCCCTCTACTCTTGTTACTGATAATGGTCCGCAATTTGCCTCTTCCGAATTTGCGGATTTTTGTGCTCGTCACGGCATTACGCATGTCATGGCCCTGCCGTTCCATCCACAATCCAACGGTGAGGCTGAACGACTGGTCCACACATTTAAGGCTCAGATGCGGAAACTTCTGACTTCTTCTGCTGCTGATGATGCGCTTCTCCAGTTTCTGGCGTCTTACTGTTTCACCCCCATGGGCGACCACAGCCCGGCTGAGCTCTTACATGGCCGGCAGCCCCGCACGCTACTTCATCTTCTGCGGCCTCCCACCTCACGGCCGCGGGTGCCTTCACTTGGCCGGTTCACCGCTGACGACCTCGTCTGGGTACGGAGATATGGCAGGCGGCCAAAATGGAGCCCGGGCCGCACCTTAAGATACCGTGGCAGATGCCTGTATGAAATCCAGACGGACACGGGTGTTGCAGTGCGTCATTCGGACCAGCTTCGGCCTCAGGTGCCAGCAACGCCTGTTCCGGATGCCGCCACACCACCTTTGGCTCTATCTGACGCTCGGGATCTTGGCATCTCTCAATACTCACAACGCAGCCCTCTCACCGTCATCGCGATGCCAGCACCACAACGGATGCCACCAGGAGACATGCCCATGCAGGAACCGGAGGACCATCCTCTGTCAGAGCAAATCTACTCGCCTCCTCCTCCAACGGACGCCGACACATCACCCATGTCTCCTGTCATATCAACTGGTCTTGCCGCAACGGGCAGATTGGTGCATGGGGTCCCAGCAGATTTGGCCCCCACGTCTCCTGTCGTCTCGACCCGTTATCATCGGGGACACTTCCGCCCGTATGGGAAGCCTCCTCCTCGAGACTTTACAGCGAGTCAAACAACGCCTATGGACGTTAGCCATCTCCAGGACACCTCCATCAAGACCAGTGCAACAATTTCAAAGGGGGGAAAAGTGTTGTGACTCGCTGATCATTCAAAGTGCCGCCACGCAATTATGCGCATCCTCTACGTGCGGCACTGTCTGCCAGCCATGCAGCAGCTGCGCCACCTAAGCGGCCAGCCAAGCAGCGGCCGCTAGACTGGGACTCAGTGCTCATTCAAATGCTAACGTATACACATGTCTTACTTGTCAACTTACTCTGTGACTTATATGTGTTGTTGTGTCGTTCCGAAATACATGTGTTAAACTTGAAGTTCTAACAATATCCTGAGAGTACAGAATTATTTCAAGAGTAGAAAAGAAGCCTATTTTGAAATTTCCTTAACCAGCTATAATCTTCTGAGAAGAAGAGTTTGTGAAGATCGACGCAGCCGTCTGACCTGAGAAGAAGATCGGCTTCACACAATAAGTGATTCAACTGCGAGACAAGTGTGAGTCTTGCATGCCGGTACCACACTGTCTCCTGTCATCCGAAAACCATTAGAAACTACGTGGCTATGTTTTTACTGCTTGTAGATGTTCAACAGAAAACTATTGTAGCAGTATGTGGAGGTTCACCGGCAAACTATTAATGAGGCTTATCAAAAGTTAAACAATAGTGCACTGGCCATATAAATGTGTAAATGGGGGGTTGTCAAAATTGAAAGTAAAAGACACTGAAACGCAACTGTGCATCTGTCGGATACATTATTCACAGTAGTCAGTGTGCAAATTACAAACCCCATATTTCTGCCATTGTAGCAATGCAGTATGTTGACACAGAGGACAGCAAACGAAGAGATAAATAAAGCAGGTGGAACTGCCACAGGGTGCACTGTCAGTGTTCACTACAAAACTGGTCAGCATGTTGCCATATTTTCTACCAAGATGTGCTATACTTGTAAAACTAACTTGCCCCGTATCATAGTGAGAAGTCACAATTATGATCCACTGAACACGCAAATAGTTAACTAACTAACTAACTAACTAACTAACTTACACAGATCATAACTGCAACCTCTCACTATTATGTGGAACAACTGCAGTACACTTCCTCAGAGAAAATTCTGGCAACATTCTGACCATTTACATGATTGTCTTAACCTTTCCACTGTCTTCAGATCAACATGACATAGAAATGAGCTTGTTCTTCCAAACTTAATGATTTTGATTTCTATGCATTCTGCATAGCTCAAGGTTCAAATGAAAACTAATACAGGTTTTCTCTCACTTTTTACAATTTAATTTGTTACATATGTGTCCATATAACCCAACAGTTCAAAAAGTCATGACCTATTCAAATGTCAGTAGTAACAATGGCATGCTTTGCTTGCTTATTATTGACATATGCAAAGCACACACCAATACAGGTTAGTTATTATGTTCAAATTGTCAAAGCATTACTACAACCAGTAATGTTTCATCAACTGTGTGGTCTGTATGCTGTTCATGTATCTAATATAGTAATTTCTATGTGACTACCATGATGAATTATTTTCTTTACAATGAATAGTTGAAATTCAACAATCCAACAAATTCCTACATTGTTGATATTCCAACCTTGAGTTTCCATCATTTAAACAATTGAAACTGATACATCTGGTGCGACATACTGACATTCAGCATGGTTGTCACCAAAGATTGCACGGCGTGTTGGCAGGTTGGTGGTGTGTGCACATGAAAGGGAACGTTTTTTAAGGTGTGCAAAGTGGAGCAGAGGGGAGTCAGCTGCAGGCAAGGGCGGTGCTCGCTAGAAGGAGCTACAGGTGGAGGGAGGCAAGTCCAGATTGACAGTATGGCTGGGAGAGGGTTCATGGCAGGGGAACGAGAATAGAGCCGAAGTGTCTGCTGGCCCATAAAAGCACCCGGCATGATGCTGCACGCAGCAGTTAGCTGTGGCTCATGGAAGTTGTCAACAATTGTGGTGAGGATAGTTGTGTTACTCGGTGAGCTTATCCCTGTTATAAGGTCCTGTGCTCGTTCACTACTAAGTGAGAGTGTACAAAACTGAGGTTTGGTTCGTGAAGCTATGTTTGGAAAGACAAATGCTGTTTGACTGATGTTATTATTCTCAGACTTCCATGTGTTCCAACGCTCCCCAGTCTGGTTGAGCCAGGCCCTGTTCTTGTTTAACACTTCTTCCTGTGTTTAGCAGTAGCAAGTGATAAACCAGTGTACCTTTTTTTTTTAAATCACTGTTCATTACGCAGGCTTTGTATTCAGTATTCAGTTTATTCACCATTGACTACTTACAGCGGAATAGGTCTGAACATTAAATATACAATTAACAATAACTTTACAGTAAAGTTTTTACAATTTAATTCCTTTTCTTTTAGGAATATTCGTATATACTAATGTCAATGAGTATTTCAAAATATTCTGTTATCTTATAAAATGGGTGTTTGAGTAACCAGTCATAAATCTTACGTTTGAAAATATTACTGGTCAGTGACCAAGCAGATGCTGGAAGTTTATTGAAGAGTTTTAAACTCATTATTTTGTGTGATTTTGCACTCTCTGTGAGTCTGTGTCTTGGTATGTCGAAGTCCAGTTTGCCTCTGGTGTTGTGGGGATGTATGTTCTCTCTGGTCTCGAACTCATTTAAGTTGCTTTTTTTTTGCAAAAACAGACATACTGTCTTATGGGATAACAGCAATCAGTGATTTTATAATGTTACTTAAAATCCGTCTTGATTGCAAAAAATTTCTTTATTATTCATATGACCGGTTTCGGTTCATTCAGAACCATCTTCAGATCTGTAAAAATAATTATACTAATTTACTATTTCACGGAAGCAAATGTTTTTCATCCTATCTAATCAACATCAAATGTACCAGAACGTACCTGATATTTCAGTTACAGGAGTAACCCGTCCAAATCCAGCAATTTTCACATGTTACGTCACATAAAATTGGTTGGCAGAGTGCACGTCATTTATATTAATTATAACACTATTACCGACAGGTGGCATCTGGTACATTTGTTACATTCCATTTGTACATACTGTATTCAGTAGATCTTTTTTATATTAAAAATATTTGGTTAAAATATGTAGATGTCAAAGTTAAAATCTGTACTTGCCAGGATTAAAAAACAGTAAAATTATCATTTTTATACGATCTAAAAGCATAGGGTGCTGGTGTGAACTTGTTTTCCTCTACGGTCTGCTTCCGTGGTTCCCGCCATTTTGGTGTTGTCCTGCGGTGTGCTCAGTCGTCTGATGTCCATTGCCGCGAGCAAGAGGGGCACATAGGAGGGCCCCGTCAACGACGCCAGGCGCTGCACGCGTCTTCCGGCTTCTCCACCGCGCACCATCTCTCATCCCTCGTCCTGGATCTCCACACGCAACAGTTGTCATCTTAGTAGGTCGTCATAAATGCTAAAATAGGCATTATGGTTGAATTCGTTTTGCTCATTGAGGATTAAATCCGGATCTTTATTTTTGTGGGTGTATATTTCGACCTCTTCCAAAATGTTAAGAAAACGCCCCTTATGAGCTCTATGCAGGATTTCTAAATTGTTTTCAATATTCGTGACTGAGTGCTTTGTCGCAGCCATATGCGCCCCAAAAGCTGTTTTGTTTTGAGAGTAGGTGTGCTCCCTGAATCTGGTTTCAAAGTTCCTACCAGTCTGTCCTATATATTGTTTACAGCAGTCATTACATTTGATCTTATATACACCTGAATCCTGAAATTTATTCCTACTATTACATATTACTATTACATATTCTATTTTAGCATTTATGACGACCTACTAAGATGACAACTGTTGCGTGTGGAGATCCAGGCCGAGGGATGAGAGATGGTGCGCGGTGGAGAAGCCGGAAGACGCGTGCAGCGCCTGGCGTCGTTGACAGGGCCCTCCTATGCGGCCCTCTTGCCCGCGGCGATGGACATCAGACGACTGAGCGCACCGCAGCACAACACCAAAATGGCGGGAACCACGGAAGCAGACCGTAGAGGAAAACAAGTTCACACCAGCACCCTATGCTTTTACATCGTATAAAAATGATAATTTTACTGTTTTTTAATCCTGACAAGTACAGATTTTAACTTTGACATCTACATATTTTAACCAAATATTTTTAATATAAAAAAGATCTACTGAATACAGTATGTACAAATGGAATGTAACAAATGTACCAGATGCCACCTGTCGGTAATAGTGTTATAATTAATATAAATGACGTGCACTCTGCCAACCAATTTTATGTGACGTAGCATGTGAAAATTGCTGGATTTGGACGGGTTACTCCTGTAACTGAAATATCAGGTATGTTCTGGTACATTTGATGTTGATTAGATAGGATGAAAAACATTTGCTTCCGTGAAATAGTAAATTAGTATAATTATTTTTACAGATCTGAAGATGGTTCTGAATGAACCGAAACCGGTCATATGAATAATAAAAAAACTTTTTGCAATCAAGATGGATTTTAAGTAACATTAAGTAGCTGTTCACAAGTTAAGATCATGTGCTTGATATCAAAGAGGGGGCGGCAGTGTTCCTTGGGCTTAACTTTGCTCATTATTCTGATTACTTTTTTTTTAATTTTCAGAATTTCACTGACAAAGCAAGAATGTCCCCATAACAATATACCGTAGGAAATGTGTGACTGAAAGAGGCCAAAATATACCACCTTTAGATAGTCATCAGTGACTACATCTGTCAGTCTCCAGATGAGATAACACACTCTTGCTATTCTCTTGCAGATATGGCTAATGTGTTCCTCCCAGTTTAATTTTGAATCAATGTGGAATCCTAACAGTTTTATTGATTTGCTTTCAACAGCTGTAGTTAAACCCAGAATTAGTTCTTGTGTTTTATCAGGATTACATAGGAGTTCATTAGAAGAAAACCAATTCATTACTAGTTCTAGTTTTTCCTGTGTTTCCTGATGCAGTTCTGTTGTGTCATGGTGTGTATTGAGCAATGTTGTATCATCTGCGTAACACACAATTGAATTTGCTCCTACATGGTAAGGTAAGTCATTAATTGCAATGATGAACAGAAAAGGACCTAGGACCGAGCCCTGAGGCACTCCAGTCCGAACTTCCTTCAGCGAGGAGCATCTATTTTTAATTGATACAAACTGTCTCCTGTTACTTAAGTATGATTCGATTACATCTAAAGATGGTTTGTGTATGCCATAAAATTCCAGTTTTGCAAGTGGGGTGTTAGATGGTATGCAGTTGAAGGCTTTGCTATGATCACAAAGTACGACTGATACTAGATCCTTATTTTCGAATGCAGTTAACACCTGGTTAACAACTTCAGTGACAGCAGTAGTGGTATTTTTACCATATTCATATGCAAACTGTCTGTTGGAGAGGAGATCATGCTTATCAAAATAGTTATTTAGTTGACTGTACATTACATGTTCAAAAACTTTAGAGAAAATTGGGACAATAGAAACTGGTTGATAGTTTTGGGGCAGATGCTTATCTCCCTCTTTTATTTTAAATGTGTCACCTCAAATAGTTTCCCTGCTTTAGAACTCAGACTGGTTGCTTGTACGTAATTTGTTTTTGGCCGTTGAATGTGCAGCAAGTTGTGTTTGTACAATATTTTTCTGCAGGCAATAGCGACTGTTCCAATGTTAGGCATCTCCCCAGTGTTCTGGGTGACTCTTAACTGGCTCAATAATTCCATAACTCCACTTCTGGCAGTTACAAACTCCTTTAAGATTTTGTCGAATAAAATCTACTAAGCACTGTGTTGGTAAGATGAAATTTATATAATTTCTGCTAGCCTTCTGGCTGGTTTATTTGAGTGATATTCTATAGATCAGTATATTGTTTTAAAAACACTTCAAATCAAATAAGGGCTAATGTCCACCTTATCTTTTCCATACTGAAATTTGTTTAATACTTGTGGGGACTAGTGTCCAACATTGATATTTAAATTTTCTTAAACATCTTACAGTGACTATTGCCTGGGTTTTTTTTTTTAAAAAAGGAGCTACTTCCCAATCTTTATTGATTATATTTCCTGTCTTGGGTTTCCATGTAGGGAAAGACTAATGGTTACAACTTGTCTTAGGTAATTTTACTGTTACTGTCTGTGTCAATTAAGTAAATGAACTGCCAGGGGCTTTGAGCATTAACTGCCAGCATTTTAAAAAGCTTCAGTGACAAGAGGTGCTTACTACTTGTTGAAGCTGTATATTGCTCAAGTACCAACATCACTGCTTACCACACCAGGACCCCTTTATCCTAGTTATCACGCTCCAAAAAAGGCAAAGTTTGCATATCTTGAAATTATCAGTAAATACATCTGACAGCAAGAAGAATATTTCTGAAGAAGAAAATCACACCAGTGACGACAGCATTCATCCTACATTTAAGTCAGAAGACACTTCAGACACTTATACCTCACATGGCAACATGCAACTAGCACTAGTGGTTTGGACAAAAAATCTGTGGAACTTAGAACCTTACCTACAAACTGGAAGACCATCCAGTTCAAATGTTATAAAAAATGATTCCTGGTGCAACAAGATATTTTGTACCTGGAGTAAGTGATATAAAATCCTCTTTTCAATCTCTTATGGACAATGATGTTCAGGGTAACGTGGTGGAAAATACTAATATTGAGTGTCAAAAGGTTTATGGTGACATCTAGGACAAATTAGATCAAATTACACTTGAAGCCCACACTGGTTTGTTGTTACTGTCTGGTGTGTATAAATTGTATAGTGAATCAATAAACAGTCTATGGAAACCAGAAGCAGGTAGAGCCATTTTTCCTGATGTAATGTCATAAAAACAATTCTGTTGCAACTTGCATGTGAAACACTTCTATCACAAATCTGATCAATGAGCAAATGACAAGCTACCACCTATAAGAGTTCTGTTGGAAAAGTGAGTGGAAATACTGTTGAAACTGTATAATCCTGGCACAAATATAGCCACAAATGAGGAAACATAACCTAAATTTAAAATTATAGTAGCTTTTAATAATTTATCAGTATGATGCCCTAAATGTAATTAGGATCATTATGACCCAAAATGGCATATACTGATAAGCCAAAACATTATGACCACCACCCACTCCAGCATTCGATGCTGCCTGGTGGCATTGTGGGCACATGACATGGTAACAAAAGTATGTAAGCAGAGCACACACGAATGGTGGCTCACCCTATGGGCTGCAACTGAGGAAATCCTTTGCAATACATGATTTTTACAAAGGGCAGATTATTATTACAGAGAAAACAGCAAAGCTGGTAAAATGTACACATTGTGAGCATCTAAGGAAAGAGGTAAGAGGACACTGAGACTATCACTAGGTGCTAAATGGTTGGATGTCCGTGAATCTTCACAGAACATGGGGTTCAGAGGTGTGCCTACTCTGTAAAGTAGGACAGATGATGATCTGTAGCATCTCTGCCGAAAGAGTGCAATACTGGAGCACGCACAACTGTTTCGGAGCACACTGTTCACCATACCTTGTAGAACATAGAGCTCCACAGTGGACCACCCCTACATGTTAATGTGCTGACCCAACGGCATTGTCAATTATGATTGCAATGGGCAAGGAGCCTTTCGGATCCAACTGTCGATCAATGAAAACATGTTAGCTCTTTGGGTGAGTCATCACAGAATAAACAAAAAGGTAAGCCTGGATAGTTTGATGTGACAAAGCCAATTCTTTAATTAGAGAGTATGTTAATGGTATCTATGTTCATAAAATACTGCATGAATTACCGTATTTACTCGAATCTAAGACGCACTCGAATCTAAGCCGCACCTGAAAAATGAGACTCGAAATCAAGGAAAAAAATTTTTCCCGAATCTAAGCTGCACCTGAAATTTGAGACTCGAAATTCAGGGGGAGAGTAAAGTTTTAGACCGCACCTCCATATAGAAACAAAGTTGCTCCATTGTAATATGAGACACAATTTAGGTTGAATAAATGACGATACAGCTACAGTAGTTTCATTCGAGTCATGAGCTTAGCAGTTAAGCTTTACCAAGTAGCCATTGCTATGTGTCAGGCGCTCCGTCCATATTTATACGGGTACCCTTCCTTTTTCACGTGCTTCGTCTGGTTTGAATCGATTGCTTATTTTTCTTTGATCGGATAAGTGCCATTCTATTTGTTACAGGTGTTTACATCACTCTAAGCTGAAAATGCATTACTGTACTGTGTCCTGCACTGTTTGTCGCATTCTGATAATGAGTGTTTACGGCCTGTCGCCACTCACGGCATGGCTTGCTTTTGTGCGCGCTACTGTCGCTTACAATAAATAAAAGAGAGAGGAATCGTCTCATTGGCGAAACAATGATAATGATCAACAAGAACCAAATGATAGACTGCGTATGATAGAAGATGTTCTGAACAAGAGTTTAGTGAAATTTTTTCTCCGTTTGAAAATCTTTGCAGACGCCTCTTTAGTACATTACATTCTGCACAGAAATTAGAGTCGTCTTAGATTTAAAACTCTAGTCAATTGTTGTGCTTCATTTCTGACTGTATCACTATTAGGCACAATAATACGAATATAAACATGACATGATATGTATATTCTTCCGCGTTTGCTGTTGTCTCACTCTAGTTTCGTAGTTTATTAGGCAGACAGGATTTAAATGAGATAGCAGCAAACACGAAACAATACATGGCAAAATGTTTATATTCATATTAATCTTATGGTGAGGAGAACACTGCATGTGATTCACAATTCACAAAAGTTCCTATCAGCAACCATCTCTTCTCACAGGTAGGAACAAATTCAGAATGTACGTCCCAAACAATCTTGCCAGTCGGATTTTCGTAGTACATTGAAATGCTGCTACATTCGAAGATGAACAATACGGAATTTGTATTTACTTCATTGGATAATGTATGAAAATGCAGTGGTCGATACTCGAGGTGGAGAAAAAAGCTCGTCTTCCACTTTTTTTTTATGACACTGAGGTTTTGGCGCCAGGATTTATCTATGTGCCTGCAAAACATGCCTGTGTAGCGCTACATATATTCAACGACAGAAGTTAGTTGTGGTGGCACCTACCAACATTTTTCAGAATTTCTGCTTACTTTGCACTCGATTCTAAGCCGCAGGCAGTTTTTTGGATTACAAAAACTGGAAAAAAAGTGTGGCTTAGATTCGAGTAAATATGGTAAATGGATGTTATAAATGGGAAGACAGAATGTATGGTAATATCTATGAATTTAAATTAAAGCAAATACTTACAACAGAAATTACGTGTTCCTGTTTACTCGCTGTGCAGCTTTCTACTTCACAGAAGGGCAGCATGTCAGCAAAACCACCTTTTCTATTGCCTGCTATTGCAGCCATATCTGCAATTGCACCTGAGCCAACCAAGCTAGCACCAGGAGATAGTGGTGTACTGGAACGTGATAATGCTTCCGGCTGCAATACATCATAACAAAGATAAATAAAGTTTCCGAGCTGCCATTTAAATAAGAGTGTCATTCACATTGTAAGATGTTAATACACAGGTTTGCTTGAATTCAAACATATCCTCAAAAATGTGCATCCCCAATGAGACCTTTATTAAAAGGGGAAAAGCAGGCATACTCTTTATGTGCAAAAAACAATCACACAATAATTCAACAACATGAGTTATTGGCTCTTTGGAGATGCAATGAAAGCAAACAATGGTAACAATGCACGAATGTGATAGTTGGAATGTGGTGATATCTATTATTTATTGTTAAGCATTGGTTATTTCACAGGGTGTATGCGAGAGCACTCATTTGAAATGTGTATTCATGGAATTGTAACAATAAGCCTCTGTGCAGTACATAATCTTACGTGTAGTGTCCGCCTCTAGAGTGGAATGAGTATCACTGTGGTGCTACCAAATCAACAAAATATGCAGATTTAGTGTGATTTTGCAGTACATAACAAAATCAAATTCACTAAAATAGAAACTGGAGCTGTGATTAAGATTGTTTGGCTAAGATTCAATATCAAATATGGACATAATATAATGAGGTCATTCTACAGACCAAAAGACTCACAATCCCAGATGCAAGTAAACAATTCAGAGAAACCTTCAACTCACTAATGTCTATGTTCCCCAATCATATCATCACTATTTGAATTTGGATAATAAGAGTTTTGTAAATGGTGGACAAGACAAGACATCCTGCAGAAGAACACTAAATGCTTTACCGGGAAACCATAAATAGTTTAGATGCTCACTCATATGGAAATAAATTATATCCAATGGCAACATTAAACCTGGCTGGTATCAGCAAACATAAGGCTGTTGTAGCAACAATGATAATGAACTACAAAGGGTAACTAAAACAAGTAGGAGGAATTAGGTGTTCAGTAAACTACATAAAGAGGCAGTAGTGTCATATCTCAAGTAGGAACTTCGAACGTTTAGAAATTACATAGTATATGATGTCTGTTAGAACAGTATCCAACTTTCGGCTGGGGGCGGGGGGAACCTGGCTTACCTGGAGCATTGGACTGCTAATCACCCTGAAAGTAGTTCCCTTGGGACTCCACACACTTCTCCCAGTGGTGCCATTATTGCTGGAAGAATGTCAAAAAAGGCCTCTTTTGGAATGGACTTTAGCTCAGCTATTATTACTGTCATAATGTCTTCTCTTGTCTGAACTCGCAATCCTTTAATGGCGTCTTACGTTTGGAAAATATCCAGAAGTTGCAGCAGCCAAATCAGGAGTGTAAGGAGCTTGTTGAAGCACAGGAATCTGTTTTTTTTTGTAAAAAAAGTCAGAATCTAGTGTGAGGAATGTGCCAGAGCATTGTCACGATGGAGCCGCCAATTTCCTGTTGACTGTAAGTCCAATTTCTTGTGCTACACTGCACCATGTAGGTGACAGACAACATCCCTGCAGTACTTTTCGGTGAACATTTCAACCTGTGATGTGTACTCATGGTTTACCACACTGCAGGAGACAAAGAAAGCAGTCAGCATCGCTCTGATGTTGCTGCACACTTGGTGAGCCTTCTCTGGTCTTGGTGATGAGGAATGCTTCCACTGTGACAACAGGGATTTGGTTTCCAGGGACTCGTCACCAGTGATTATGGTGTTCCTGAAGTAGGGGTCACTGTTTGTGGTGTCATCCTGTGAGATTTCGACATAAAGTTGCATTTGCTCCACATTCAGCAGCTTCAACACATATTACACTGACACTCTCATCATGGTCAAATCTTCAACAACAATGGAGAGTGTTAAAAAAGTGCTGATGTCCATATTTTCCACAATTTCTCTGATAGTCACAGGACAGTACCGCACTATCACAGTGTTCCCTTTGGCAATGTGCTGGTCATTTTGGCATACTGATGCTGACCCAAGCATGGCTCACTCTCCTCTGATATGCAGCCATCTTTAAATTGGTTGTACCACTCCTTAATCTGTGTGGTACCCATAGTATAATCACCAAAAGCCATCCAAATCTTCTGAATGGTTTCCACATGGCTGTTGCCCAGTTTCTGGCAAAATTTGATGCAGTAATGCTACTCCAGTTGTTCTGCCATATCTCTTACAATGAAAAACTGACATGGGCACTACACATTGCCTCATGTTTGGATACTTTTCTAACAGAACTCACTGAGACTTTTCAAGCTTTCCCAATAGACCTGTTGCAAATACACTTCTAAGGTTTGCCACTGGATAACACTGTGCAAGTCTCACAATATTTCATCGAGGCAACTATTCAACATATTCAGGTGGTAGTAGCCACTAACATCCCGCTGCAAGATGTGACTTGCAACACTGTCACAGAGGAGATGAAATTTATTGGTGCCATGAGCACGAATTATCCATTTGCAAAGAGATGTTCACAGTTGGAGGAAAATGGTGCTCAAAGTGCCCCTTGCTGGAAGCCAAGGAGAAGCATTCTGTGTGTGTGCAGTGGGGAATGTGCTCTAGGACACCAATGTGGTTAACAGATGAATTAACTATCTGCAATCTGCTATGTTGGTCCACAAAATATGGGTCCTTGTTCCTCTGGTTTCAGTTTAATGGCAGTCACTGTTGGCTTTCAGGCAGCACTTAGCTGAAATCCCATGGCCCTCTTGCTAAGGTTATATGTGTACAGATATGTGTGACCTCCTTAAAAACACAATCCCAGAATGACCATGCTGAGGATAAAACTTCTGTCTTGTAAAATATACAGTGCTCTGTCTTCAAGCAGAACAGCATCACAGCTGATTTGACAGGCTAGATCACGCATGTATGCTGATGATGTTCAGCAAAATGTTCTTGCACAGTTGCATGTATCTGCCCAATATATGACTTCCCACACTGACATTGGGTCTTACATATATGCTCCATTTTCTGAGGCCAAAGTTATCTTTGACCAAACATAGCAGGTTCCTCAATTTGCCAGTGGACAAAAACTACTCTTAATGTCATATTTCTGAGTGTCCTTTTGATTTTAGAAGACATGCTGTCAAAATATGGTGAGAAGGCCATTGCAGTGAGTGCCTCTGCATCTTCATTTATATCCCTAAATTGAACTCATTGTGACCAGAAAGCATTACATATCTGCTTATCAGAATAACCATTCTACTCAAATAACACTCTTTATCCAAGCTATCACATCTCGGATTAGGGCTGTCCCAGGTGTTAATGAAAAGTTCAGATCCCTCTTGTGCACTGAAGCCATTGCCTCATTCAAAAACTTGTCCATGAGATTAAACATGGCATGTCTTTGAGAAGGGTCTAAACTTTGCACAAACTATCAGGACAGCTCCAATCTGAGATACTGATATGGATAGAATAGGCACTTTTGAACCTCCCTACTGAGATTACAGAACTGATGGGACAACAGCTGAATTTTAATCCTGGATCCACCAAAACAGGTCAATATTCCTCCAGAAGAAAGGTAGACTCTGTGAGATTTGAGAGTAGACAAAGACCCTTTTACCTGCTGACAAAGTAACACCCTCATTCTACTCTCATGAACTGAGCACAGCAGCAAGACAGAGACAGTACTCAATGAACCTGCATATCACAAGCTAAGAGATGACTCGACTGGCAAGACTCAGAGAAAAACACTAGACCTCCTCAAGGAGAGTTCCATTCCAGATAACATCATCAAGGCCATACACTAACAAGCTGCAGTTCCCCCAAGACCATATGGCCTACTGAAGTTTCACTAGAATGGGACCTCACTTCATCCCACAGTAAGAACCAATGGAGCACCTACTTGTTTCTTTGTTAACATCTTACATCCCTATTGAGACTTATTGTAGGAAAATGGGGTCTTTATATTCAGAATTCAGAGGATTTCGTACGAGGCTTGAAGATGCATAAACTACAACTGTTGGCTCTTTTGGTTAGCTTTGATGTGGTACCCTTTATTTACAAAAGAGTGACTAAAGGACTCATTACAGCTTGTTAGCAGCGAGTTCAACCCTCCTACTTGTGATGGTATCTTAATGGAGTATCTGTGGTGTGGCCCTATGGAATAGAAACACTACCTGTATTTCTTCAACATTTGAAATCAATCCATCTGAATATTTAGTTCACCATGCAGGTGGAAAAAGATGGCAGCTTACCACTTCTCAGTGTCATGAGCAGTAGAAAATCCTACAGAATGATGGGACACAGTGTCTACTGCAAATTCACTTACACAGACTTATAATTCCAGGGAGAAAAGCTATCATCACCCTGCACAGTGATGTAGGGTCTTACCTTCCCTGGTACTCAGAATACATGTAGTCTCAGATTCTGACAGCCTGACAGGTGAGCTGCAACACCTTAGAAGAGTGCTCAATGGTAATACTGATAAACATATATGCAATGTGTTCTCACAAAAGTGAGTTCAATGTAGGGACACTCTGCAAATGGCCTTCTTGCCATGTTTTATTGACATGTGTTTGGTCAGATGATCTTGGACTTAGAAAATGTGTTGTAAATAAGATTCCATTTCAGTGTGGGAAACCTTATATGGGGCAGGCATGCAAGAATGTTGTGTTGACACCATTGTCATTCAGGCCTGAGCCAATATGATAAATCAGTGATAATGGAGCATTGCCTGAGCATGGACCATCATGTTTTATTACAAGATTGAAGTTTTATCCTCACTATCATCATTCTGGGATTGTGTTTTTAAGAAAGCCATGCATATTTGCATAGCAGACAGTTTATTTTATTTTTTAATGAGTCTTCCAACTGGTTTGATGTTGCCCACCATGAATTTCTCTCCTGTGCCAGTCTCAACAGGACACTCTCACCATAACACTAAACTGGTTCTCAGCTAACAAACTTCTATGTAATCCAGAGAAAACTCGGCATCTGCAGTTGGGATTGGCTAAGAAGGTACAATCAAAATCCGTAAAACTGCTAGGAATACATATTGATTTCGAACTTAACTGGCGACCTCATATCAACCAGGTCTGCAAAAAGTTATTGAGGGTGTCCTATCTCATCTGGAAACTGTATGATCTAGTGAGTAACAAATATCTCAGAACAGCTTACTTTGGACTTTTTCAGTCTCATATATCTTATGGGTTGTTACTATGGGGTGGCTCATGTCATGTCAATGATTTATTACTGATGCAGAAGAAAGGTGCTACGAATAATGTGCAAGGTTGGTCCAAGGGAACACTGCCATCCCTTATCCATCAAAATGGAGATAATGACAGTGATAAATCTTTATATTTATGCAACACTGATATATGCTAAAAAGAACAGAACAAAATTTAACACCAGAGAGAATATACACTTACATGACACCAGAAACAAAGAGAGTATTGACTTAGTAACAATACCAGAGAAGGAAAATTGCTACTCACCACATAGCAGAGATGCTGAATCGTGATAGGCACAATAAAAAGATTCACACAATTATAGCTTTCAGTCATTAAGGACTTTTTCAGTAGGACACACACACACACACACACACACACACACACACACACACACACACACACACACATATATATAAATGCAATTTGCACACACATCTGCAGTCTCAGAGAGCTGAGACCACACTGCGAACAACAGAACTAGTGCATGATGGGAGTGACGACTGGGTGGGGGTAAGGAGGAGGCTGGGGCGGGGAGGGGGAGGGGTCGTATGGTGGGAGTGGCGGACAGTCAAGGGTTGCAGTTTACACGGAGAACAGGAGAGAAGGTGCGGATGGGGGAGGGGGTAAATAGCAGAAAGGAGAGAAAATAAAAGACTGGGTATGGCGGTGAAATGACGGCTGTGTAGCGCTGGAATGGGAACAAGGAGGGGGATGGATGGGTGAGGACAGCGACTAACAAAGGTTGAGGCCAGGAGGGTTACGGGAATGTAGGATGTATTACAGGGAAAGTTCCCACCTGCGCAATTCGGGAAAGCCGGTGTTGGTAGGAAGGATCCATATGGCAAAGGCTGTGAAGCAGTCATTTAGATGAGGATGCCCCATTGTGGCCGGTTACTGTGCCCCCACTGAGAGAATCTCTGCTATCGTAGACCAGCACCTTCAACCTATTACCTGGAACCTATCCTCCTATGTAAAAGATACCAACCATTTCCTCGACCGACTCTCCACAGTTCCTGTCCCTTTACCACACGGTGCCCTCCCTGTACACTAACATTCCTAATACCCATGGCCTTACTGGTGTCGAACACTACCTTTCCAGACGCCTTATGGATTCCAAACCAACAACCTCCTTCCTCATCTCCATGACCAACTATATCCTCACCCAGAATTACTTCTCCTTTGAAGGCATTACCTACAAACAAATCTGCAGTAGGCTATGGGCACCCGCATGGCACCATCCTATGCTAACCTATTTATGGGCCATCTAGAGGAATACTTCCCAAAAACCCAGAATCCTAAACCCCTCACCTGGTTCAGATTCATTGATGACATCTTTGCTACCTGGATTGAAGGTGAGGACACCTTATTCACATTCCTCCAGAACCTCAACAACTTCTCCTCCATTTGCTTCACCTGGTCCTACTCAACCCAACAAGCCATCTTACTACATGTTGACCTTCACCTCAGAGATGGCTACATCAGTACCTCCGCCCATATCAAACCTACTAACCACCAGCAATACCTCCACTTCGACAGCTGCCACCCATTCCATACCAAGAAGTCCCTTCCGTACAGCCTAGCCACCCGTGGTCGTCGCATCTGCAGTGACGAGCAATCCCTCTCAAAATATACCAAGGGTCTCACTGAAGCCTTCACTGACCATAATTATCCTCCCATCCTTGTACAAAAACAAATCTCTCATACCTTATCTTTCCAGTCTCCCATCACCTCCCGAAGTCCCACAGTCCAGCCACAGAGGAGCATTCCCCTCGTAACTCAGTACCATCCGGGACTGGAGCAACTGAATTACATTCTCTGCCAGGGTTTTGATTACCTCTCGTCATGCCCTGAAATGAGAAATGTCCTGCCCAATATGCTTCCCACCCCACCTACCGTAGTATTCTGCCATCCAGTGAATCTTCACAATATACTCATCCATCCTTACACAACCCCTTCTCCCAATCCCTTACCTCATGGCTCATACCACTGTAATAGACCTAGATGCAAGACCTGTTCCACACATTCTCCTACCACCACCTATTCCAGTCCAGTCACTAACATCACCTATCTTATCAAAGGCAGGGCTACCTGTGAAACCAGTCATGTGATTTACAAGCTAAGCTGCAACCTCTGTGCTGCATTCTATGTAGGCATAACAACCATCAAGCTGTCTGTCTGCATGAACGGCCACTGACAAACTGTGGCCAAGACACAAGTGGACCACCCTGTTGCTGAACATGCTGCCAAACATGATATCCCTCATCTTAATGACTGCTTCACAGCCTGTGCCATATGGATCCTTCCCACCAACACCAGCTTTTCTGAATTGTGCAGGTGGGAACTTTCCCTGCAATACATCCTACGTTCCCATAACCCTCCTGGCCTCAACCTTCATTAGTCACTGTCCTCACCCATCCATCCCCCTCCCTGTTCCCAGTTCAGCACTACACAGCTGTCATTTCACCGCCACACCCTGTCTTTTATTTTCTCTCCTTTCTGCTACTTACCCCCTCCCCCCTCCATACCTTTTCTCTACCCTCCATCTAAACTGCAACACTTGACTGTCCGCCACTCCCACCATACTATCCCTCCCCATCCCCCCCCCCCCCCCCCCCCCCCCAGCCTTACCCACACCCAGTCGCCACTGCCATCATGCACTGGTGCTGCTGTTCACAGTGTGGTCTCAGCTCTCTGAGACTGCAGATGTGTGTGCAAATTGTGTTTATGTGAGTGTGTGTAAGTGTGTGTCTACTGCTAACAAAGGCCTTAATGCCCGAAAGCTTTAATTGTGTGAATCTTTTTATTGTGCCTATTGTGACTCAGTATTTATGCTATATGGTGAGTAGCAACTTTCCTTCTCTGGTACTGTTACATTCCATCCTGGATTTTCCATTGCTAGAGTACTGACATTCCTAGACATAGGCTGACAAACAATGTGTCTCAGTTTTTCTTTGCTCTTGCTTCCATTATCAACTGAAATTTCAGAATTGCATCTCTGGTGCCTTTTCTTTTCCTAAAGCCAAACTGATCATTATCTAACACGTTCTCAATTTGCTTTTCCATTCCTCTGTATATTATTCTTGTCAGCAACTTGGATCCATGAGCTGTTAAGATGATTGAGCAATAACACTCACACTTGTCAGCTCTTGCAGTCTTCAAAATTATGTGGATGACATTTTTTTCAAAAGTCAGACAGTATATCGACAGGCTCGTATGTTCTACACACCAACATGAATAGTCATTTTGTTGTCACTCCCCCCAATGATTGTAGAAATTCTGATGGGATTTCATCCATCCCTTCTGTCCTATTTGACTGGAATCACCACGAGGGGTCAGCGCTAGCGCAATGAGTTGTTCACGTGATATTCATTGGACTGTTACCCAAATACCTGTAAACACATGCCACATCAGTGCTCTTGGAAGATAGTTGTGGCAGTGACGTGGCTCTGTCGTTGTTCCCATCTAGTGCTTTGCGAAGATGGAAAAAATCAAGATTCAAGCATTGATTAAGTACTTCGTAAAGAAAGGTACGAAAGCAAAGGACATTCTTGTCAACTTCCAGAATACACTGGGTGACTCTGTTCCTTCATATTCAATTTTTGCCAAGTCGACAAATGAATTTAAATTTGGTCGGGAGAGCTTAGATGATGGTCCATGCAGTGGTCGACCAAGATGTGTCACTATTCCAGAAATCATTGCAAAAGTGCAAAAAATGGTCATGGAGGATCGCTGATTGAAAGTACATCAAATTGCTCACACTTGCCAGATGTCATCAAAAGGGTGTATCACATTTTAACTGAAGCATTAGAAATGAAAAAATTATCTGCATGATGGGTGGCTTGACTCTTGATGCTGGATCAAAAATGCATGAGAATGGACATTTCGGAACAACGTTTGGCCCATTTTAGGAGAAAAGATTTTTTGTGCCGGTTTGTGACCACAGGACCACAGATGAAACTTGGGTGCCCTACTATACCCTGGAGACAAAGCAACAGTCAAAGCAGTGGAAACATACTAATTCTCTGCCACCAAAGAAAGCAAAGCCAATTCCTTCGGTGGGAAAGATCATGGCATCAGTGTTCTGGGATGCGAAGGGGATTCTGTTTGTAGATTATTGCCCCAATGGGCAAACAATTAGTGCAGAATACTATACTAACCTTCTTGCCAAATTGCATCTGAAGATACACAAAAAAAGGCCAAGTTTATCAAGGAAGAAATCATCTTACATCAAGACAATGCATGCCCACACATGTGCCATCTCCATCGAAAATTACACAAGTTAAGGTATGAATTGTTGCCACACCCACCTTATTCACCTGATATGGCTCCGTCAGACTTCCATCTCTTTCCAAAACTGAAAATTTTTCTTGGTGGACCAAGATTCACTTCAAATGAAGAATTGATAGCTGGAGTCAACAACTATTTTGCAGGCCTAGAGGAAACTCATTTCCGAGATGGGATCAAGGCACTGGAACATTGTTGGACCAAATGCACTAATCTACAAGGAGACTGTATGGAAAAATAAAAAAGTGTTTCAATGATGTAAGTACCCCCCATGAACCATGGACCTTGCCATTGGTGGGGAGGCTTGCGTGCCTCAGAGATACAGATAGCTGTACCGTAGGTACAACCACAATGGAGGGGTATCTGTTGAGAGGCCAGACAAACGTGTGGTTCCTGAAGAGGGGCAGCAGCCTTTTCGGTAGTTGCAAGGGCAACAGTCTGGATGATTGACTGATCTGGCCTTGTAACAATAACCAAAACGGCCTTGCTGTGCTGGTACTGCGAACGGCTGAAAGCAAGGGGAAACTACGGTCGTAATTTTTCCCGAGGGCATGCAGCTTTACTGTATGATTAAATGATGATGGCGTCCTCTTGGGTAAAATATTCCGGACGTAAAATAGTCCCCCATTCGGATCTCCGGGCGGAGACTACTCAAGAGGATGTCGTTATCAGGAGAAAGAAAACTGGCGTTCTACAGATCGGAGTGTGGAATGTCAGATCCCTTAATCAGGCAGGTAGGTTAGAAAATTTAAAAAGGGAAATGGATAGGTTAAAGTTAGATATAGTGGGAATTAGTGAAGTTCGGTGGCAGGAGGAACAAGACTTCTGGTCAGGTGACTACAGGGTTATAAACACAAAGTCAAATAGGGGTAATGCAGGAGTAGGTTTAATAATGAATAGGAAAATAGGAATGTGGGTAAGCTACTACAAACAGCATAGTGAACGTGTTATTGTGGCCAAGATAGATACGAAGCCCACACCTACTACAGTAGTACTAGTTTATATGCCAACTAGCTCTGCAGATGACGAAGAAATTGAAGAAATGTATGATGAAATAAAAGAAATTATTCAGATAGTGAAGGGAGACAAAAATTTAATAGTCATGGGTGACTGGAATTCGAGTGTGGGAAAAGGGAGAGAAGGAAACGTGGTAGGTGAATATGGATTGGGGCTAAGAAATGAAAGAGGAAGCCGCCTGGTAGAATTTTGCACTGAGCACAACTTAATCATAGCTAACACTTGGTTTAAGAATCATGATAGAAGGTTGTATACATGAGATAGATTTCATAATGGTAAGACAGAGATTTAGGAACCAGGTTTCAAATTGTAAGACATTTCCAGGGGCAGATGTGGACTCTGACCATAATCTATTGGTTATGAACTGTAGATTAAAACTGAAGAAACTGCAAAAGGGTGGGAATTAAAGGAGATGGGACCTGGATAAACTGAAAGCACCAGAGGTGGTACAGAGTTTCAGGGAGAGCATAAGGGAACAATTGACAGGAATGAGGGAAAGAAATACAGTAGAAGAAGAATGGGTAGCACTGAGAGATGAAGTAGTGAAGGCAGCAGAGGATCAAGTAGGTAAAAAGACGAGGGATAGTAGAAATCCTTGGGTAACAGAAGAAATATTGAATTTAATTGATGAAAGGAGAAAATATAAAAATGCAGTAAATGAAGCAGGCAAAAAGGAATACAAACGTCTCAAAAATGAGATCAACAGGAAGTGCAAAATGGCTAAGCAGGGATGGCTAGAGGACAAATGTAAGGATGTAGAGGCTTATCTCACTAGGGGTAAGATAGATACAGCCTACAGGAAAATTAAAGAGACCTTTGGAGATAAGAGAACCACTTGTATGAACATCAAGAGCTCAGATGGAAACCCAGTTCTAAGCAAAGAAGGGAAAGCAGAAAGGTGGAAGGAGTATATAGAGGGTCTATACAAGAGCGATGTACTTGAGGACAATATTATGGAAATGGAAGAAGATGTAGATGAAGATGAAATGGGAGATACGATACTGCATGAAGAGTTTGACAGAGCACTGAAAGACCTGAGTCGAAACAAGTCCCGACAACATTCCATTGAAACTACTGACGGCCTTGGGAGAGCCAGTCCTGACAAAACTCTACCATCTGGTGAGCAAGATGTATGAAACAGGCGAAATACCCTCAGGCTTCAAGAAGAATATAATAATTCCAATCCCAAAGAAAGCAGGTGTTGACAGATGTGAAAATTACCGAACAATCAGTTTAATAAGCCACAGCTGCAAAATACTAACACAAATTCTTTACAGACGAATGGAAAAACTAGTAGAAGCCGACCTCGGGGAAGATCAGTTTGGATTCTGTAGAAATACTGGAACACATGAGGCAATACTGACCTTACGGCTTATCTTAGAAGAAAGATTAAGGAAAGGCAAACCTACGTTTCTAGCGTTTGTAGACTTAGAGAAAGCTTTTGACAATGTTGACTGGAGTACTCTCATTCAAATTCTAAAGATGGCAGGGGTAAAATACAGGGAGCGAAAGGCTATTTACAATTTGTACAGAAACCAGATGGCAGTTATGAGTCGAGGGACATGAAAGGGAAGCGGTGGTTGGGAAGGGAGTAAGACAGGGTTGTAGCCTCTCCTCGATGTTATTCAATCTGTATATTGAGCAAGCAGTAAAGGAAACAAAAGAAAAATTTGGTGTAGGTATTAAAATCCAGGGAGAAGAAATAAAAACTTTGAGGTTCGCTGATGACATTGTAATTCTGTCAGAGACGGCAAAGGACTTGGAAGAGCAGTTGAACGGAATGGACAGTGTGTTGAAAGGAGTTTTGCTATTTGAGGAGCAAATTAACTGATGATGGTCGAAGTAGAGAGGATTTAAAATGTAGACTGGCAATGGCAAGGAAAGCGTTTCTGAAGAAGAGAAATTTGTTAACATCGAGTATAGATTTAAGTGTCAGGAAGTCATTTCTGAAAGTATTTGTATGGAGTGTAGCCATGTATGGAAGTGAAACATGGACAATAAATACTTTGGACAAGAAGAGAATAGAAGCTTTCAAAAGGTGGTGCTACAGAAGAATGTTGAAGATTAGGTGGGTAGATCACATAACTAATGAGGAGGTATTGAATAGGATTGGGGAGAAGAGAAGTTTGTGGCCCAACTTGACTAGAAGAAGGGATCGGTTGGTAGGACATGTCCTGAGGCATCAAGGGATCACAAATTTAGCATTGGAGGGCAGCGTGGAGGGTAAAAATCATAGAGGGAGACCAAGAGATGAATACACTAAGCAAATTCAGAAGGATGTAGGTTGTAGTAGGTACTGGGAGATGAAGGAGCTTGCACGGGATATATGAGCATGGAGAGCTGCATCAAACCAGTCTCAGGACTGAAGACCACAACAACAACAACATGGATGCACAACAGCATGGTGAGGAATTATGTAGATTGCTCATGCAACAATCAGTCCGGGCCGAAACTATGTCAGCTAATCACACCTGAAACGAATGTCAGACTTTACTGTGGCATTTATGAAACAACACCACGACCATTTGTACCTTAAAAATTTCAAACTCAGGTGATCACAGCTACATACCGTCTATCACATCCTGGAGTTCAAGGCACCATTTACTTAGTCAAGGGAAGTTTTATACATTGCAGTGAATATGGACTTGCAAAGCATTTTCCAAGAGCTGTATGGAATGTCAAAGGAATAAAATCTCATGACACGTCATAGCACCACTGGGCACATTTGTATCCCCTAACCAACAATCTGAACTTGCCCATGTTGACACTGCAGGACCTCTCACAATTTCTGAAGGCTACAACTACTGCCACACAATAGTGGACAGATTTACCAGGTGGCCAGGAGTAGGTGGCCGGGAATGTTTCCAATAAGAGATATTGTGGTAGAGACAGTAGTGCAGACATTCTTTTGAGGCTGGATCACTCAGTTTGGTGTGCCTTTACACATCAATACTGACCAAGGACATCAACTGAAAGCATATCTTTTCAAGGTACTGGCAATGTACTAGGTATTAAACACATATGCACCATGACCTACCACCCTACGACGAACGACATGGTCGACTCCCTACATCAGTAGCTCAAGTCAGCTCTATGGTGTCACACCACACAGAAGTGGACTTAGGCACTGCCTATTGTGCTCTTTGGGCTCTTTCAAGAGTGATCTTATGGCCACAGCAGCCAAACTTGTCTACACTTAAACATTATGCCTGCTGGCAGAATTAATGCATGATGGGACACATGACAACGTAGCACATTAAATTTTTCTCAGCGCAAACACATCAGCTTCAGCCTGTTGTCTCCAGAGAGTAAACTGGATGATATCCATTCATTTTCAAAGATTTAGACAGCTGCATACATGTACTTTTACACAATGATTCTGTTCACAAACCACTTCAGCCACTGCATGATGGACCATACTCAGTGTTAAGTAAAAGCAGAAACATGTTCAGAGTTGACATTCATGATGTGCCAACTACAGTTGCCCTTGACCAGATCAAGCATGCATTTCTTGATGTGCAATACACCACTACAAAGCCAGTAACATCAGTTACAAAAAAAGAAAATGCCATAACTGAAAACCCTTTATGTGCTGTCTTGCTGACATGCCACAAAAGACACCAGATGTTACCGTGCATCAAGATGATGCCAAGCTTACCAACAGTTAACCAGATGTCCCTGGATTCAAGAGTGCTGTGACAATACATTATGAGCATCATGTCAGATTCAGCATGAAATATTGTTGACACTGGGGGGCGATCATGTAGTGACTCATCCTACTTGTGTAAATATGCAAACACAATGATACGATGTACATACATATTCTGTGTGTCTTCTTTTCTGTTATGTATTATTTGACATTTCTCTTTCTTTGATTACTCTTTGCTTCTTATTCACTAATGTATCTAGCACTACAAATAGAACCCAGCTTATAAATTATATATACAGGGACGAAATTTGTATTTGAGCAGACAATCAAAAGTGCCATTTGTTTAGACTGACTCCAGCTACAGAATGTAAAAATGAAATTGAAAATATCTACTGTACATCAGAGAAAATGCATCTAACAACTCTTAGGGGACACACCCTGTAGATAGATGCTGAATGATACACATTTGGCTGTCAAAACAATAATGCCTGAAGCCTTCATTGAGTACTGTAGCAAAATTTTACTACATGATCTCTCACTAAACCCAAAGAAACTTTGGTTACACGTAAAGGTTTTCAGTGGCACCAAAGTTAGTGTCAAATCACTCAGGACAGAGAAACTGAAATTGAGGGTAGCAAGTCAAAAGCACAAATGCTGAATTCCATTTCCAAATGTTTCTTTACAAAGGAAAATAAAGAAGTACTGGCCAGTTCAACTCTCAAACCACTGTGAAGATGAGTGCTTGAGAACAGCTGAAATCATTAGAATTACACAAAGCTTGAGGGCCCAATGGAATCTCAGTCAGATTCCATACAGAACTTTGCAGCCAAGTTACCTCCCAATTTAACTACATCATAGATCATACAATACTTTAAAAAAAGGAAGTCTACAGCTTTATACCTGTATTCTGCGGTGTAAATGAGCAGTTCTGATTCGAGCCTGACAGCCAATGGTCATAGTTCATTAATGCCATATCATGTTAGTAGTAGCAGAGGGTCAGAGAAATAATCTGTATATAAACATTTAATAAATGGCAATGAGAAAAGGTTTTTAGGAAATAAATGTTAGAGAGTTCCATGTTTTTCTGTCAAGAGTATGAAATAACTGACATCCTTGAACTTGAAAATATTTTAAAACCATCAAAGTGAACACACATATTATTCAAAGATACATACTTACTTGACACTCGTCATCACTGACAGTAGTCATTTGCTAGGAAACTTTTTCTATATTGAATCATATCATGAACCTGCCTATACACTCTAGTGGTAGCACTTGATGTTGCCATGAGCAGCTGGTGTAAGTTTACTATCAACTGCTGTGGCATCACTACTCTGATGGCGATGATCGTCAGGCATGCCCTGTGTTGGGATCCCGTCAGTCTCCAGCATATAATATGACACAGGGTCAGCCTCAGCCAGTGAGGATGCAAGCAGTAGACTGTATGTCATGAGTGTTATCATATTGCTTATGGTGCTGTTCTGGTGGACTCTATTTGTAATAGACAGAACTATGATATCACTTGGATTGGACTTCGCTTGGGAACACAAACTTAAGACAGATTGCACTGCTTTTAAGAGTGCCTCATATAATCTCACTTGCTATGAATAAGAACATTGTTTGAGAGTGTAGATCACCTTCCACAAAAAAGAGCAATATTACTGTGATTTATTTTACACTATTGCAACAAAAATGAAATATATTCACATTTGTAGAGTTTTATTGTATTCCTATAAAGTACAATGTGAATGAACTGCTAAGTTAATACTACAAGGAACACTGCACTGTTATAATGTAGCTTTTCTAATCAAACTTAAATCTAAGTCTAGTACAAAATGCTAACATCAGGAATATAAAACCTCTTTTTGAAATACAAGAGAGTGGATGAGAGTTATAGAAGAGGACAAAGGGTGTTACATCTTGGATGGAGAAGTAGAAACAGCTTTACAAGAGCTGAAGAATCATAAAGCATGTGGAATTGATGTATTACCAGCAAAGTTGCTTAAGAGCCTTGGAGTAGATGTGTGAAAGAGGTAACTTATCTATGTAACAAGATATATGAAAAACACGGAAGGCTGAAGTACTTTAGCTAGCAATAATGATACTGATTGAGAAGAAAAGCAATGCTGAGAAATGTGAGGATTTGAGAATCTTGTTTGATTTTTCATGCAGGAAAAGTTCTACTAAGGATGATAAATAGAAGATTTCATGGTAGACTGGAAAAAGTACTGCACAGGAACAGTATGGATTTAAAAGAAAGGAGGTACAAGGGATGCAATTTGACTGTTGAGAATTATAGGTGAGAGATACACTGAAAGAAGAAAAGAAGTTGATATTGTTTTCACTGACTTGTAGAAAGCCTTTGACAGAGTACAGTGAAATAAATTAATTGACATTCTAAGGAAGAGTAAAGCTGACAAAAGGGATAGAAGGCTGATTACGAATCTGTACCTACAACACAAAATATGAGTACAGACTGGGAATGAGATGACAGAGGAAAGTACAACTGGAAGATGAGTGAGGCAAGGCTGCTGTCTCTCCCCAACATATATTTAGTGCTTATTCAGAAATGTTTGAAACAAAAAAGAGAAATGCGTGTTGGTGGTAGAAGGATAGAATGTATTCGATTTGAGGATAATACAGAGTTATTGGCAGAGAGAGAAAGAACTATGATTGGAATGTTAAAATAATTAAAAAAGACCTGTGAGCAAATCATTATGAGAATCTACAGGGTTATTACAAATGATTGAAGCGATTTCACAGCTCTACAATAACTTTATTATTTGAGATATTTTCACAATGCCTTGCACACACATACAAAAACTCAAAAAGTTTTTTCAGGCATTCACAAATGTTCGATATGTGCCCCTTTAGTGATTCGGCAGACATCAAGCCCATAATCAAGTTCCTCCCACACTCGGCGCAGCATGTCCCCATCAATGAGTTCGAAAGCATCGTTGATGCGAGCTCGCAGTTCTGGCACGTTTCTTGGTAGAGGAGGTTTAAACACTGAATCTTTCACATAACCCCACAGAAAGAAATCACATGGGGTTAAGTCGGGAGAGCGTGGAGGCCATGACATGAATTGCTGATCATGATCTCCACCACGACCGATCCATCGGTTTTCCAATCTCCTGTTTAAGAAATGCCGAAAATCATGATGGAAGTGCGGTGGAGCACCATCCTGTTGAAAGATGAAGTCGGCGCTGTTGGTCTCCAGTTGTGGCATGAGCCAATTTTCCGCGGGCTACGCGTGAAACTTGCCCGCACTCGTTCAACCGTTTCTTCGCTCACTGCAGGCCGAACCGTTGATTTTCCCTTACAGAGGCATCCAGAAGCTTTAAACTGTGCATAACATCGCCGAATGGAGTTAGCAGTTGGTGGATCTTTGTTGAACTTAGTCCTGAAGTGTCGTTGCACTGTTATGACTGACTGATGTGAGTGCATTTCAAGCACGACATATGCTTTCTCGGCTCCTGGCGCCATTTTGTCTCACTGCGCTCTCGAGTGCTCTGACGGCAGAAACCTGAAGTGCGGCTTCAGCCGAACAAAACGTTATGAGTTTTTCTATGTATCTGTAGTGTGTCGTGACCATATGTCAATGAATGGAGCTACAGTGAATTTATGAAATCGCTTCAATCATTTGTAATAGCCCTGTATAAGAAAAAGACAAAATGTATGGTGATAAGTGCTAGAAAAGTAAGAACAACTGTAAAGTTAGGGGAGGAGGATACAGAATAAGTTAGTGCTTTCAAATAACTCAGAAGCATAATTACTGAAGACATGAGCTGCAGTAAGGAGGTGAAAAAGTGTATAGAAATTCCCGAGAAGGCATTTAATAAGAAGAGGAAGCTTCTATATGGGTGGAGTATATGGAGCATTGCATGATAATGACACTGAGGAAAGAGAAAGGAAAAAGAATCAAAGCATTTGAGATGTGGATTAGATGAAGATAGAAGGGATAAAATGGGTAGACAAAGTGAGAAATGAGGATGTGTTCAGAAGAATGGGAGAAGAGAGAGAAATTTTACAGCTAATCAGGAGGAGGCAACACAATTAGCTAGGACAATGGATGAGAAGAGATTGTTTACTGATGGATGCTATGGAAGGAACAATGAACAGAAGGAAAAGAAAAATAGGAAGAAGAAGAAGAAGACAAAGAAGAAGAAGAAGAAGATGCAGAAGATACCAGATGGTGGACAGTATATGGATAGAAAACAATTATGAGAAAATAAAGATGTAGCAAACAACAGGACTGCATGGAGAGCTACAAGTGAAGACCTGTACTAGGGCAAGACAATGATGATGATTATTATTATGGCAATGAATTAAAAGACTGCAATATGCTTACAGTGAAACTATTGTCATCAAGTTATTCTATAACTATTTCAAACAGAAAAAAAAAAATCCTAATAAGATTTTAGTTTCCTCGTCAGTGGACATCAAGATGGATGCATATGAGCTGGTGTGGTTATCAAAGTGGAATTGTACAGAAAGCTGGACTCAGTTGATTATCTGTCAACAGCGACAGGCCTGGCCTGGCAGTTCTTGCCCTGACTGCAACTGTTGTGGACCAGTCTTTCACCTCAGGCTGTACTCTGTTTTCTGCAAGCTAGTGACAGTCATTTGCATTGTTCAACTTTGTGTTTATCTCTGAACTTCATCTCTAAGCAGTGTTCATACCCTCTGCTTCATACTGATTGACTCAACCTTTGAGTTTCATTCCCTCTTCTGCGGTTCAGCTTGCAGCTTGTTGTTAAGCTCCAATTGGCTCATATAGTTTAGATTTGTACTGACAGTGACAATTTGCGGAATTGTCATGCCTTGTGCAGATATTAAAGTGGTGATGTTGGATGTTTTTACATGTTTGGTACTCTTATTTTTTCCATGGTTTTAAAGTGCAGTCACCATGGACCCAGCTGTTTTGCAATACTGGAAGGAACAGTGCTTTCTCCCCTGCCACCCCCAATGCCATTTGCTGGTTTCGATGAGGCTATGGAAAAGTGGGAGAAGTAAATGTGCTAGTTCCTGGTGCACTGCCAAGTAAGATGGATTGTCAATCCAGTTGATAATCCTGTCTTGTTACTGCCCAGGAGTGTGGGACTATAAAAAATCATACAGAATTTGAAGCCCTCTACCGACCTTGAGAAACTTAACTTTCATTAACTTTGTCAGTTGCTCATGCAGTATTGTTGTCATCAAACCCATGTGGTGGCAGCATGATTACAGTTCAACCAACCCACAAGCATCCAGATAATTGTATGTGGTGTGGATCATCGACCTGCTAAGAGTGTATGGTAAACCAAACAGCCCCCATGGATCGTCGACCTGCTAAGAGTGTATGTTAAACCAAACAGTATCCTGTAGGGTGAGCCAGGTGGTCTTGCCTGTTGCTGGGCCACTGTGGCTGGGTGTCATTGATGATGAAGGTGCAGTGACTGCACTGCCCATCTTTGGCTGCATTGGGCTCTGTGGGTACATGTCACTCAATGTATCGTCATCATTCAACATTGTTTTTTGACTTTGCTCTTGTTCTACACCTGTTTCCGGTCAACGGGCAATCCAGTGTCTTGTCCCAAATGTCATTTGATGCAATTTCAATAGGATTGCCTGCACATTGAGGCCACGTGTGTGGTCTGCCTCAAAAAAGCCCATTTGGCAAAAGTTTGTGATGTCACAGTAGGTGTGTTGCAGAATGGTCATAAGAGGCCACAGCATTTTCGCTATACTCTGATGCTGCCTCCAATGCCCCGCAAGCATCACTCTGATGTATTCTGTTGCAAATGGTAATGGAAGGTTGCCCAATTGAGAGTCAGGCTTCCCTGTGTTGCAATGGCCACTACATCAAATTGTGTCTTATAGTAAACAGTCTGCTCCATTGAGGGGTAATCATCCATCTCTGAACGTTGTGGAATGCCAGCTTATGTTGTAGTGGTATATTCATCATTGATGCAAACTGTTTTGGGGTTAGATGTCTTTTCAATTTTTTGCTTCCAGATGGTTAACAAAGTACACTTAGTGGCTCAATCAGTCCCTTTTAAGATTCTGGACTGCTTACTACGGCCATACAACCAGCTGTTTGAGAATACCTTGGGTCAGGCAGAAAATTTCCAGGCACATATCTCCCTTAAGCCATCAGCAATACCTAAATTTTATCACTCCTGCCACAATCCCTTAGCCATGTGTTACAAGGTCAACATCAAGTTACAACATCGGCAGGACCTCAGCATTGTTTCTCCTATTTCATCAAGTCAGTGGGCCACCTCATTGGTGGGGATTCACACATCAGACAGTGCCATAAGCCTTTGTGGCAATTTTAAACAGACAGTCAATGTGCAATGTGTGGTGGATTTGTAACCACTTTCATGGCCAGAGGAGTTGTCAGCCATGTTGCCTAGGTGGCAGCATTTTTCATGCATCAAATTGCACAGCACATATCTGTTATTGGACGCAACTTCTCAGAATTTCTTGGTGGTCAACACCCCTTTGGGCCACACCAGTTTAATTGCTTGCATTTAGGAATCTTGCCTGCTCCAGGACATTATCACCAATATTTGGAACAGTTAACTCAGTCAGGGCTTCTCTGTTCCTCTGTTCCACAAACAACACCTGTGCCATCTGGGTAATGGACTCTACATGAGAGGAGCATTTATGAAATCTGCAGGTGGTTTTCAGTGCATTCTAGAAAATGACCTTCATTGCAAGCCAGAAAAATGCAGCTTTTTCACCACAAAGTTGCATTTTTTGGGACACATGTTCTGCTTAGATAGTCTTATCCCTGTTGATAAGCACATCAAAGCCTTCTCAATCTGTTAGTGTCCAAGAACATGAAGCAGCTCCAGTACTTTTTGGGTAAGGCTTCACCAAAAGGGCAACAATGTTTGTGTGGTTTGTGCACTGACAATGGGCTTTTCAGTCTCTCAAGCAGTGTTTGTGCTCCATTATCTGCCTGGCTTTCTTTATGCAGGTAAACTGTTAACCATGGATGCTGATGTCTCCCAGTATAATGGTAATGCAGTTTTGTCCCACTGTGCCCAGATGGCATCAAAGAAGATGCTTTCTGTGGTACAACATAACTACTTAAATGTGGAAAAGGAGGTGCTGGCTATCATTTACCACATAAAAAGTTTCACATTTTCTTGTATGGATCAAAGTTTGGACTCATCAACAACTATAAGCACCTGGTTTCCTTATTTGGCACTCGCTCTAAGCTATTGGAT
Source organism: Schistocerca cancellata (assembly GCF_023864275.1). Lineage (NCBI taxonomy): Eukaryota > Metazoa > Arthropoda > Insecta > Orthoptera > Acrididae > Schistocerca > Schistocerca cancellata. The sequence continues at coordinate 212,667,619 of NC_064628.1, forward strand.
CAGACTGCCCACCCGTTACTGACGAGGCCCCTCAGTAATTTCAGTATGACATTTGTTAATAGTCCACTGCCCAGCACGTTAATGCAGATGAACTATCATGGTTGCTGCCTCATGTGTATCCTGAGTTTGATCGACAAATGGGAGCAGTTTGGCAGACCACATGCATAGGCCTGCCCAGTTGATGTCTTTAAGTCAGAAATGGAATGAGGTTGGTAATAGCACTGGTATGGTGGATGACTCCCAATTGTGGGAGCATGTCTGCCTGCAGCTGCCCACTCCATGCCTTCTGTCTTTGACTTTGGATTAGAGCACTAGCGGCAATTGGTGCCACAACCACTGATGTGGAGCCCATGGAATTTGCCCCGATGTCCCTCTACCCACCTCATTCATCAGAGATTGAGTCTCTGCCCCTGTCACTGACAACTGAACCAACCATCACCCTAGCCTCTGCTATCTTCCATCCCTCCAGTGGTGTTAGCAGCATCAGCATTGCCTTCTTTGGTCGCTGGTCCACTAATGGGGGATCTCTTGCCATCACTGGTACCACAAGTTGTGGCAGAAGCCAGGCCATTTTTGGCCCATTGTGGCCTTTTTTTTTGGGGGGGGGGGGATTTAATATTCCCTCTAGCAGACATGTAGATGAATTCATATGAGCTGGCGTGGTATTGAAGTGGAATGGTACAGAATGCTGCCATGGAGGGTGCATGTGAAGCAAGGCATAGAGAGGGCCACTACCACTAATTCAGTTATTTACCCATTGGTGGCAAGAGACCTGTCCTAGCAGTTTGTACGCTGATTACAACTATTGTGGACCAGTCCCTCGCCACATGCCACATGCAGTTTTCCACGTGCTAGTGACAGTCATTCACTTTAATTGAGTTTGTGTTTATCTCAGTGCTTTGACTCTATGCATTATATGGACTATCTGCTCCCCCGTAGACTGATTCATACATTGAGATTCATTCACTCTTCTGGGTTGTTGACAAGCTACCATCAGCTCATCTAGTTTACATTTTGCCAACAGTGACAGATCACAGTGTTCTCCTAGCCTTGTATGGGTACTAAAAAGGTCATCCCTGAAGTCAAGAAAACGTGTAATTAGCAGTTTATAATCAACTCAGATAATAAATCAAAATCCCTGTAGAAAATTACAAATGATACAGCTGGAATGAAAGATAACATTTACTCAACCATGAATTAAGAATGAAGATGGTGTTATTTCTGACCTTAGACAAGCAACAATGTAGGAACTTTCAGTTGCAGCCTTCATCAATAAAACAAACACACACACACACACACACACACACACACACACACACACACACACACACACACACCAGCAAGCACACTTCATGCACACATGACCACGAACTCCAGCATCTCAGGTGATGCTGGAGTTGGTGGTCATGTGTGCATGAGTTTTGCCTGCTTGCTTGTTTGCTTGCGCACGCGCGTGTGTGTGTGTGTGTGTGTGTGTGTGTGTGTGTGTGTGTGTGTGTGTGTGCGTGTGTGCGTGTGTGCGTGTGTGCGTGTGCGTGCGTGCTTGCGCACACAATTTACTGACAAAGGCTATGTCTTCTTTACACTAAGTAAGAATCTGTCTTTTCCTATATTGTTGATATTTCTACAAGGAGTTTCCACTGTTTGACCTTAACCAACTGTAGAAAATATTGAACAATCACTTCATAAACATTGGTGACCAACTTTCTTTCTTAACCAGTCCTCCTGTAACAACAATGTAGTTATTGGTTTTTTGTATGTGGAAAATGTAAAGACTGTGTCATATTTAATAATGTGATAAAAAAAAATTCAAGAAATATACAGGCAGATCTTCATCAGTTATTTAGTTAGCAGGAGCCCACAACATTAAACCAAAATTTCAGCTGAAAGAATGTACCGCTAGACATAAGGCTTGGAGCCAACAACAAGAGATAATGAAGGTAAGTAAAAAGTTTTTCTTTTGTATATCTTATGTCTCTCGAAGCTTTTGAAACTAAGAAGACACTAAGAAAAATTTTATAGTGATGTGTGGTAGGGTAAGATTACATGATGCCAACTGCAAATTCAGAAATTGTTTAAATACTGCAAGCTGCTACTGTATACAGACAAAACTGCATACATAAATTTCTCCTCATTGCAGTGGTTATCATCAGTGACAGATAATGTGAGGATGACAGAGCCTACACATCCTCAGAGTGTGGATAGATGATACTGTACCATGGAATATAGATATAGAGGACCCATGAACCAGACAGAGAAGTTTGGGCTACGGTTTTTGTGTTCTCAGTTAAGTCTGTGACATCTAACCCCATACAGCATTCCATTTTGGGGCATATTTCACAAAAAGATATATATTTAGCAGCAACGAATAATTGAGATAATGGAACTATGTATCTCTTTAATGAGGTCACTATCTCGCCAGTGCCCTATTTTCCTATATTTATGAAACTGTGTACTTTATGCATGAGAATTTGCATATTTACCCAAAAATAAATATGATCATCAATATCATACCCACCATTTCAATGATATGTTTATAGGTGCTCAACAACTATAGGTGACAGTAGGATTAAGTAGATGAGAGTACTTCTATACAAGAAGCTGTGTGGAAGAAAATTTCCAGGGACAAAATAAAATTAGTGCTACAGCAACACTCTTTTTATTCTGTTCAAGAATTTATGAATCCCAATATAAATAACAAAGTTTAGTCCTCCTCATGAATGTGTATGTATCTTTTTAATATTTATGTGCAAAATGTTTGTGGTATGTACAAAATATTTGTGCAACATCAATCAGTGGAAAATTCAGGATGCAATAATGACAGACTGATTTCCACCATAAAGTAGAGATATTGAGTTGCAGACAGACACAATAACGAGACTGCTAAACAAATGAGCTTTTGGCCAAAAGGCCTTCTTCTTCTAAAGTAGATGACACACACACGTTAATGCAAGCACAACTCACACAAACACAACTACTGTCTCTAGCCACTAACGCCAGACTGCAAGCAACTGCGCAAGGCGGGAGAAGCAGTCTGACTGGTGTGGGTCAGGAGGAGGCTAGTGCAGGAAGGGGGAGGGTAGCGGTGTAGGGATAGGAGCAGTATAGTGTTGTTTGTGAGAGCATACAGGATCTTTGTGGGGACAGGGTAGTGCAGCTAGGTGCAGTTGAGATGTTAGACATCAGGTGGGTAGGGGTGTATGGGAAAGGAAGCAGAAAAGGAGAGGAGCACAGAGACAGTGGCTGCATTAGTGGGATAGAAGGCTGTTTAGTGTTGGAGTGGGAGCAGGTAAGGGGGTAGGTGGGTGATGGACAGTGACTAAGAAAGGCTGAGGTCAGGGGGGTTAAAGGAAGGTAGGAAGGATTCAGTCAGTGCAGGCTGTGAAGCAGTCTCCAAAATGAAGAACGTTGTGGTGAACAGCATGATCAGAAACTGTCCACATGTCTCTTGGCCACAGTCTGTTGGTCCCCATTCATGCGGACAGATGACTTGTTGGTTGTCATGCCCACACAGAATGCAGCACAGTGGTTGCAACTGACCTTGTAGATCACATGACTGTTTTCACAGGTAGCCCTGCCTTTGATGGGATAGGTGAAGCTTGTGATGAATGAATTAGGTGGTGGTGGTATGATGTATGGGACAGGTCTTCCATCCAGATCAACTACAGGGATATGAGCCATGAGGTAAGGGTTTGGGAGCAAGGGTGCAATAGGAATGGACAAGGATATTGTGTAGGTTTACTGGGCGGCATAATTCCACTGTGTGTGTGTGTGTGTGTGTGTGTGTGTGTGTGTGGTGTTGGGGGACGATCATGGGTAGGGTATTCTTCATTTCAGGGGAATGCTCTTTTGCAGCCAGATGGTGGGACTTTTGCTTTTGGGTGAGTGACTGGAGAAATAAAGCACGGGAGATCTGTTTATGTGAAAGATTGGAAGGGTAATTTTGGTTTAGTGAAGGCCTCAGTGAAACCCTTGGTATATTTGGAGAGGGACTGCTCATCACTACAGATGTGATGGCCAGAGGCGGCTGCACTATATGGAAGGGACTTCCTGGTATGGAAGAAGGAAGGAAGGAAGGAAGGAAGGAAGATTGGGTTTCACATTCTATCTACATAAGGGTCATTAGAGTCAGGTCACAAGCTCAGATTATGTCAAGGTCGTGGAAGGAAATCGGCCATGCCCTTTCAAAGCAATCATTGCGGTATTTACCTGGAGTGATTTACGGAAATAATGGAAAAGCTAAATCTGGATGGCTGGATGCAAGTTTGAACTGTCATCCTCCTGAGTGCGAGTCCTATGTGCTGACCACTGCACCACATCGCTTGATTTCTTGGTATGGAAGGGGTGGCAGCTGTCAAAGTGGAAGTACTGCTGGTGGTTGGTAGGTGTGATATGGACAGAGGTACTGAGGTAACTATCTTTTAGGTGGAGGTCAACACTGAGGAAGATGGTTTGTTGGGTTGAGGAGGACCAGGTGACGTGAATGGGGTAGAAGGTGTTGAGGTTCTGGAGGAATGTGGATAGTGTGCCCTCAACTTCAATTCAGATCACGAAGATGTCATCAATGAACCTGAACCAAGTAAGTGGTTTGTGATCCTGGGTGATTAGGAAGGATTCTTCCAGATGGCTCAACGACAGGTTGGCATAGGATACGGCTATGCACGTGCCTACTGCTGTACCAAAGATCTGTTTGTAGTTAAAGCCTTCAAAATTGAATTAACTGTTGGTGAGGACATAGTTGGTCATGGTGACAAGGAAGGAGGTTGTAGGTTTCTAATCTATCAGACGTTGGGAAAGATAGTCTTCAATAGCAGCAAAGCCATGGGGATTAGAAATGTTAGTGTAAAGAGGGGTGACATCAATAGTGATGAGCAAGGCACCATGTGGTAAAGGAACAGGACCTCTAGGTAGTCAGTGGACGGAATGGTGGTGTCTTTTATACAGGAGCATAGGTTGTGATTAAGAGGCTGAAGGGGCTGGTCTATGAGAGCAGAGATTTCTCACAGAGGGCATAGTAACCAGCCACAATGGGGTTTCTTGGATGATTGGGTTTATGGACTTTTAGGAAGTACTTAAAAGGTGAGTGCAGGGAGTGGTAGGGGAGAGGAGAGAGAGAGAGAGAGAGAGAGAGAGAGAGAGAGAGAGAGAGAGAGAGAGAGACAGTGTCTCAGGGGCCAACCAACAAGCTGTCTGTCTGCATGAGTGGCCACTGACAAACTGTGGCCGAGAGACAGCTGGACCACCCAGTTGCTGAGTACTGCCCAACATAATGTTCTTCTCTTCAATGACTGTTTCACAGCTTGTGCCATCTGTATCCTTCCTACCAGCACCAGCTTTTCTGAACTGCACAGGTGGGAACTCTCCCCGCAGTATTTCCCACAGAGACAGTGGTCATGTGTGTGTGTGAGTTGTGTTTGTGTGAATGTGTGTGTGATGCCTACTTTAGAAGAAGGGTTTTTGTCCAAAAGCCCATTTGTTTAGCAGGATTTCTGTAGTGCCTGTCTACATCTCATCATCTCCACTATATGATGATTAGCAATCTATCCTTTTGGCTTCTGTATCAGATTCTTCGGCCAACATTCATCTAATGATTTTACTGATGTTTCGCCACTGGCATTGACAAAGCTTCACCCTCCATTGCCAGTGGTGAAATTGAGCCGAGCTCGTGGCCGCAGACTATATGTACCTGGTGCGCCAACGTCCAAGGGCTTCTCCTTGGTCATTTCCGGTGAGGTTCTCCTCTTGCTACCTGCGACGGTCGTTTGCTGCAGTATGGGAATCCAGGATCCATTTACCTTAAGGATTTCCTCTTTCTCGTTGAAACTGTTCGCATGTTTTTGTATTTCTACAGCTTCTCTGAACAAGTGCGTGTGATAGTGCTTCTCTACAGCCAGATCTTCCATGTCGGCGAATTTTATTATGTTGTCGGTCTCACTCAGTGCGTGCTCTGCCATGGCCGATTTCTCCACCTGCCCAACCTGCTATGTCGCTTATATTCTTTGATCCTGGTTGTGATTGATCGTCAAGTCATTCTGACATAAACTTTTCCGCATGTGCATAGTATACAGTATATTCCCGACATTGCAAGTGGGTCCCTTTTTTCCTTTGCTGATCTAAGACACTCTTTGATCTTCCTTGTCAGTTTGACAATTGTCTTTACACCGTGTTTGCACAATATAAGGCAGATTCTGTCCGTCACTCTGGGAATGTATGGCAGAAAGGCCGTACCCGACATTTCTTTTTCTTATTCCTTACTTCGCTGAGTGTTTGGCTCTGTCACACTTCTAATATAACTTGTGGAGTACCCATTGCTCCTCAGAACACTGTCCAGGTGTTGCATTTCGCGTCTGAGGTGCTGTGGCTCACATATTCGTCTTGCTCATGTTACGAGCATATTAATCATGCCTCTTTTCTGGCTCAGGTGGTGGTTTGATAGTATGTGCAGGTATCGGTCCATGTGTGTCAGTTTTCTATACACGCTGTGTCCCAGGTTTTCACCATTCCTTGTGACCAGCACATCTAGAAACAGCAGTTTTTTTTTTTTTCTTTCCTACTTCCATGGTAAATTTTATGTTTACATGGAGGCTGTTCAAATGTCTTAGGAAGTCACCGAGCTGTTCTTCACCATGGCTCCACACAACAAAAGAATCATCGACGTACCTGTACCACACCTTATGTTTGCAAGTCACCAAGTCCAGTGCCTGTGCTTCGAATTGTTCCATGAAGAAGTTGCCCACCACTGGGCTAAGAGGACTACTCACGGCAACGCCTTCCAGCTGTTCATAGAAATCGCCATTCCATGTGAAATAGCTCATGGTGAGACAGGCATGGAAGAGCTTTATGATGTCTTGCAGGAAAATGGGACCGATATGCTCCAGAGCATCACTAAGTGGCACTTTCGTAAACAGAGAAACAACATCAAAGCTGACCAGGATATCGTTTGGTGCAAGTTTCAGTTTCTTCAGCTTCTCAATGAAATGTCCTGAGTCCTTTATGTATGTGTCATCCTTCCCCATGTGTGGCTGGAGCAGAGAGGCCAAGTGTTTTGCCAGAGCACGCACTGACTGAGACCGACCACGTAACAAAATTCGCCGAAACGGAAGTTCTGGCTGCAGAGAAGCACTATCACATGCACTTGTTTAGAGAAGCTGTAGAAATACAAAAACACGCAAACAGTTTCAACAAGAAAGAGGAAAGCCTTAAGGTAAACGGATCCTGGCTTTCCGTACTGCAGCGAACAACTGTCGCAGGTAGCAAGAGGAGAACCACACCGGAAATGACCGAGGAGAGGCCCTCGGACGTTGGCACGCCAGGTACATATAGTCTGCAGCCGCGAGCTCGGCTCCAGTTCACCACCGGCAATGCCAGCCACTCATGCTGGTGAAACATCAGTAAAATCATTAGATGAACGTTGGCCGAAGAACCCAATACAGAAGCCAATAGGCAGTTTGTCAACAAGTGGTCAAAAAAGCCTTAATAATTTTGAATCTATCCTTTTCTTAATATTATCATTATATGTTTATGTGATACATGTAGCTTCTGATTTTTGTTATACCTTATTTACAAACATGATAACCTAGTGTAATTGGTGTGTAGGTGCACTGTGTATCACACAGTAATACTTCACCCGGCATAACTGACAGATTTGTGTTAAAAAATATTGTAAGAGCTATGATTTACTGTTAACAATGCGTGGCTCATATTACTCAATAATTCAAAAGTATATGTTTGTAACTATAATGTACACTATGTGATCAAAAGTATCTGGACACCTGGCTGAAAATGACTTACAAGTTCATGGTGAGCTCCATCGGTAACGCTGGAATTCAACACGGTGTTGGTCCACCCTTAGCCTTGATGACAGCTTCCACTCTCGCTGGCATACATTCAACCAGGTACTGGAAGTTTTCTTGGGGAATGGCAGCCTATTCTTCACGGAGTGTTGCACCGAGGAGAGGTATCAATGTCAGCCAGTGAGGCCTGGCATGAAGTCAGCATTTCAAAACATCCCAAAGGTGTTCTATAGGATTCAAGTCAGAACTCTGTGCAGGCCAGTCCATTACAGGGATGTTACTGTAGAGTAACCACTCCACCACAGGCCTTGCATTATGAACAGGTGCTCGATCACATTGAAAGATGCTATCGCCATCCCCGAATTGCTCTTCAGCAGTGGGAAGTAAGAAGGTGCTTAAAACATCAATGCAAGCCTGTGCTGTGATAGTGCCATGCAAAACAACAAGTAGTGCAGGCCCCCTCCACGAAAAACATGACCACACCATAACACCACCACTCCGAATTTTACTGTTGGCACTACACATGTTGGCAGATGATGTTCACTGGGGATTCGTGATTCATCACTCCACACAATGTTTTTACACTGTTCAATCATCCAATGTTTACACTCTTTACACCAAGTGAGGCATCGGGTGGCATTTACTGGCCTGATGTGTGGCTTACGAGCAGCCACTTGACCATGAAATCCAAGTTTTCTCTAACTGTCATAGTACTTGCAGTGGATCCTGAAGCAGTTTGGAATTTCTGTGTGATGGTCTAGATAGATGTCTGCCTATTACACATTACGACCTTCTTCAACTGTCAACGGTCTCTGACGGTCAACTGACAAGGTCAGCCTGTACGCTTTTGTGCTGTACATGTCCCTTCGCGTTTCCACTTCACTATCACATCAGAAACCATGGACCTAGGGATGTTTAGGAGTGTGGAAATTCACGCCTACAGACATATGATACAAGTAACACCCAATCACCTGACGACGTTCGAAGTCTGTGAGTTCCGCGGAGTGCCCCAGTCCGCTCTCCCACAATGTCTAATGACTATTGAGGTTGATGATATGGAGTACCTGGCAGTAGGTGGTAACACAGTGCACCTCATATGAACAACTTATGTTTTGTGGGGGTGTCCTGATACTTTTGTTCACACTGTGTATATAGATTTTTTCTGACTTGTCACATGTCTATGTGTAAAAACACACTGTACAATACCAGGTATCAATATAAATCACATCAAATCAGAGTTTTTATGTTTATATATGCCAGGTGATGGTGTACAGTAGAGGTAGACATATAAGAGAATAGTTTTGTATACTGTTAATGTAGGATTTGGATGAGGGATGTGAAAGTTTTCCTGCCAGTGGGCAAGTGACAAAATAGAGAAGCCAAATAATGTGGAGTAGTTTCTGCTGAAGATGCAAATAACATTTTCCTATTCTTTTGCATTTTTTATTTCATTCATCTTCATAATTTGAAACAGTGCTGATCATAAACAGTTTCTGTTAAAGTCAAAACTGTTTTTCCAACAAAGAACTAGTCATAATGCAGTTTTGGCAGTCTATGTATGACATTTACAATGAACTTTTCTGAACACTCTTTTGCCTGTGTCAAAGGAGTGACATGTGATTATGTGAGTTTTGAATCTACAATGAAGATTCGTATCTCAATTATGACTAGCAGTAGCAGATCAATGCAATGAGAAATTATATGTCTTGTGATAAAAGGAGAAGCAACTAACAAATTTATTGATGATTAGCACCAGCAGATCTAATGATGATTATCATTAGCAGATCAATGAAAGTAGACATTCTATACCTTGTGACAAAAAGAGCAATAGCCAATGAAAGACAAGGAAAAGGGATGAAACTAATTATAACTTGGAATGACAAGTTTAACTGCACATTAATTTTGAGATATTATAACGGTTTCCATTACACTACTTTGGAACATTGTGAAGAATGATACAAGTTCATAACTTATCTAGAAATGTTAATGCTAGGTGAAATCAAAAAAGGAAAACAAAAATATAACCTCTGTCCTGGTTAAAGCTATTAAATTTTTATGTAAGTTAATTTTTGACACAGTTCTAGATGACACAAGAAGTTATATAAATCTGAGAACATTTTCTGCTCTATAAAACTAAAAAAACTAAAACACCATGGCCTAGGGGTTAACATACTAGCCTATCAATCCATATGTTCCACAATGATTTTGCCACAACCTGTATTCTGAATACATATATGATTATGATAGTCAAAGATGTATGATATAAAGCGTCATTCATTTAGTCACAGCAGCCTTGACAAAAATCAGCTGAGGGATCAGATGATGATAGTAGTAGTAGTAGTAGTAGTAGTAGTAGTAGTAGTAGTAGTTGTTGTTGTTGTTATAGGAGGAGGAGGAGGAGGAGGAGGAGGAGGAGGAGGAGCAGCAGCAGCAGGAGTAGTAGTGTTCATCCCTGGATCCCTTTTACAAGGATACTGGACATGTACCAGTATTACAGTTTAAGAACAAAAATAACAAAATGCTTACATATAGGCATTTACATACTTACAGATCAAGTTTTACAGTTTTCTTGAGTGAATACATCATTGAATTATTGGTTTGATGATGGTGAACATCTTTATTTTTGTGTAAATATGCAAATTTTCATAAATGAAGTGTGCAGTTTCATGAATGTAGGTACATGGCACGGGCAAATTATTGAACTTGCTACAGAGATATCTAGTAGTGGAGGACAGAGACATTTTTTCCTTTCTAACTACTTTTTTCCCTAACTGAGGGACTAACAGTTCTGAAAGCTAGGTATAGTTTTTCTATTAATGTAAATGAGTGATGTCTGTTCTGTTGTACATGTCCAACAGAACAGACAACACTCAGGATTATGCAGCCTGTACTTCATTTTCTAAAATGGAGGAAGGGGGAAGAAAGCGAGAGGGGTAGTTGTGAAATCATGAATTCCAGATGCACAGGGAAATGTGGTGTCACAATAGTGGAAGTTGAAAATTTGTGTCAGACTGGGACTCAATCCTGAATGCTCCATATCTCTAGAATGGTTGCCTTAACCACCTTTGAAAGTTCAAAAGAACAGACAATACTCAGTTACACAAATATAAACAAGCACAGTGGTTGTATGACATAAGTTTCAGTGTGGAGGCACAAATATTGTTCAGACACCTAAGGGAATCAAGAATTTGTGTGTAGGAGGTGTAAAGGATGAGGAATGCTGCAATGTAGTATGCGACAAGTTGAGAATTTGAGTCCGACGGAAGGCATGTACAGGTGGCCGAGACGGTTAAGACAATTGTCCAAGAGAAGTAGAGCATCCAGGTTCAACTCCTGGTTCACCAGACATTTTCAACTTTTGCTAATGCAATACCCTGTGCAGCTAGGAGTCACTATTACCCAGTTGCCATTTTCTGTTTCTATCCTCTTCTTCACTTCAGAAAAAAGTAGTTTTTTGTGTCTATAGGCAGAGCTGAAATAACTTGAATGACCATTGAAATGAGAGATTTGGAGAGATGTTCTCTCTCAGAGTGTTGCAATTTATTGCAAGTGTAGTCTAGAACTCTAGGGTCACATTCATCCAGATTAGAAAATAATGCATCTGTTACAGGTGAAAAGCAAGATCTCGTTACCTGATAGCAAACTAGTGACACCATAAGCTTTTCTGCCACCTGACTGGAGCTAAAACGTCTTTTATCTTTTTCATTTCTCTTTGCTAAATGATCCCACAACTTGGTCCACAAATCAACACGATATGGAACAAGTCTCTGCTGGGGTGACAGCAGCATCATAGCAGTATTCCATAGCGTTTCTTGTGATATGGACATTGTGAGACGGTTGATCTGAAATATAAAGTGATGTATTTCAAATAGATATTACATTTTCCATCTGATAAATTTTTCCCAAAACAAATTACTGCTCTGTATAATGTATATTACTTTTATGACTATAATCTCTGTATAAATGACAGTACTTACTTTTACTTCAATATTAGTGATTCGTGAAATGGTAGTTAGTGGCAATAATCCTAACAAAGGCAGTGCATCAGAAGTTATTGTTCTGTAGGAGGAAGCATAAGCACCACCAACTAGCATTTCCTGTAGAATTTGTGATACATTCAATCTCAGTGGCTTCTCAAGAAAAGTTTTAAGCAACTGCAAGAAGAGTAAAGACAGATGAGAGGCCCAGCTTGAAAATCATGCAGTTATAAGCAAATTATGTCAAATAAAAAATATAAAACCATGCAAAGTAATAGAATCTGCAGTGATTTGAAGGTTTATTACACCATTATAGATAAGTATTTTTAACTATTAAATGATAGTTATTTATCAAATAAATACAAGACAAAAGAGGTGCAAGACAAATTTTGGAGAAGTGATTTACTATCACATCTGAATGAAGATGTGCACAAACCAGAAACACCCAATATCATGTTGCTAAGTGTGAAACAGAAAACACACACACACACACACACACACACACACACACACACACACACACACACAGAGTCACATTAGCACAACTCACACACACAACCATTGTCTCTGACTGCTGTGGCTGGATTGGGAACTGTCAATGCACCTGATGGTATCAGCAATCTGGCTTGAGTGGTGGGGATATGGTGGAGGCATGCTGCGGGGAAGGGGAGGGAAAGAAGGGAGAAGGGTAGGGGTGGGGGAATGTGTAGTGCTGCTTGTAGGACGATACTGGGGCATTCTGGGAAAAGGGTAGGCTGCTATGTGCAGTCAGGTGGTTGGGGGATGAATGGAAAAAGAGATAAGTAGAAAATGGAAAAAACTTAGTGGGAGTGTTGGTGGAATAGAAGGTTGTGAACTCTAGATGGTGCTGGCTGTGAAATAGTCACTGAAGTAAAGCACACTATGTTGGGCAGCATGTTCAGCAACTGGGTGGTCCACCTGCCTCTTGGGCATAGCTTGTCAGTGGCCATTTATGATAACAGACACCTTGTTAGTTGTCATGCCCATGTAGAAAGCAGCACAGTGGCTGCAGCTTAGTTTGTCAATCACATGGCTGCTTTCACAGGTAGCCCTGACTTTGCTGTGAAAGCAGCAATGTGAACTACAAACTAAGCTGCCACCACTGTGCTGCTTTCTACATGCACAACAACCAACGAGCTGCCTGTCTGCATGAATGGCCACCAACAATTTGTGCCAACAAACTGTGCCGACATACAGTTGGACTATCCAGCTGCTCAATTTGCTGCCAAACATTATGTGCTTCAGTTCTGCCAAAGAACCTACTAGTTTTCTCCCTCTTCTCTAGTTCTCTCCTATCCCGCTCCCACTCCCCCCAACCTTACGACTGCACCTAGCAGCCCTACTTGTTCCCACCATGTCCCTGTATGCACACACAATCAGCACTACACCCTACCCCTCCCTGCTATCCATCACCCTCCCCACCTCAAACCTCCTCCTTAGCCCCACCATCCATGTCAGATTGCTGCTCCAATCATGCATAGTTGCAGTCTGCAGTGTGGCCACAGTGGGCAGAGACAGTGGTCAAGTGTGAATTGTGCTTATGTGCATGTGAGTGCATTTTCTATTTTAGAAGAAGGCCTTTTGGCTGAAAGCATAAGTGTATAGCAGAATTTTCGTTGTGTCTGTCTGTGACTCGAGCTCTCCTCTCTATAAGGCAAGTAGAAATCTATCCTTTTCATAGTAATATTGTTAAAAATTCATGAATAAGGGGTTTCTTTCAAAATTTGCCCCCCCCCCCCCCCCCCCCACACCCAATAACAATGACTCATAATTTTGGGGATCAGAACTAGCATAGCAGTTCACCATACACCAAGAACTTGTCCTTAATGTGTTGCAATTTCTTCCCCTTTGATTTCTTTATTTTCTTGCAGATGTTAATTTTATTATGCTTTAATTTACAGTTTGTACTGTTGCTCTCTCTCTGTTTCCCTACAATCATTTATCTCCTACTCCAATTTATATTTTATTATTATTATTGTCATTGTTGCTGTTGTTGTTGTCGGAGACCAAATGCTAGCTAGCATAATCTCTAATGTCCCAACTTTTGTCAGCATTAATAAATGCTATTGTGCTTTCTTAGCAGCTATTCCAAAAAATCCTATTATCAATTTCCCAAAGGCAGCAGATGTGTGGTTCCTAGGCAATGCACTCCTTTCAGAGTTTAGATGTTGATAGCTTAAATCAACTAGACCTTTTAAACTAAGGGGAATCACTGACATAAAATTACCAGAAACACTAAAGGTCTAGTTACTCATAGTGCCAAAAACACACTCATAGCCTGGACACGCTTAAACTTCAAGAACACAGACAACTGAAAATGGGTTGTAAACACACTGATTATTCACAATAAATAGACCACAACTGTTTGAATGAATTTATCATATATACTTGGCATAAAGCTGATAGTGGCTTCCTCTAAATTAATGGAGTCTTTCCTACATTTTCTGCAAGCAGTTGTACAAAATATTTAACTCTTACACACAATCTACTCCCAAACAGTTGAGTAGTAATTGTTAGAAAAAATATGGTTATTAGTAATTGAGAAATACTTTGAGAATTTGCTACCTACAACTACTATAAAATTACCAACATCTTTTCAGGGAGCATGGCATCATTAGTAAGAGGTTCAGCATCAGTACACATTACATTATGAAAAGTAAATGTTAGGCTCATATCAGAGACACCAGACATTTAGAAGCTGTGCATCTGCTTAGGACCACTATTTACATGCAACTAAATTACAAAAACATAGTGAAGAAAACTGATTTGTGAACGTAAACAAGAAAAATGTTTACTTGGTGGAAGAACTAGGGTTTCAATACCACTTAGAAGGTAAAATTCCCAATTTAGTCATCCATGTATCTAAAGGACTCTGTTTATGAACCTTATGGGATAAAAATAAAGTATCATAGACAAAAATCTCTAAAAACATGGACTGAAGAGGTCAGCCATGTTGCACCTGCTAAACAGAAGGGTTAAAAGAAAATGATAATTAATGAATCTTCGTATAAACAAGACATTTACAAAAGATAAAAAGATGCAAAGACAAGAACTGTAGGATGTGTAATGGAGAACAACAGACAAGGAAGGCAGAATTTATCACACAAGGCCATGAATACTATAATTGACATACAGCAAAAATTTGTTTCATCCCTCTGTACCATGTAAACTCCCAATAGCAAGCATATTTCATCTTATCAATATAAACATGACAGAACTGGAAGTCATGAAAGGAAAGGATGATTGTAGTTACAATTGAGGCTCTTACACATCTTAAATGAATGCTCAAAGACAAGAATGGTATTTGAATCATGGAAGACAGTGGAGGTGATGTCACTTTACAAAAAGGGAGGAAGAAATGCCTGTGAGAGCTACAGAGGTATAAGCCTATTACAGTACACATTTCTTACAAACTCTACACAAGAAGTACTAAAAATAGGGTGAGAAATATTTCTGATGACCTCCTAATAGAGGAACAAAATTACTTCAGAAAGGGTTGATTTTGTAGTGAGAATTTACTATTGCATGACATTTAATTGAAAAATGACAAGAACGCAACCTCAATACTCAGACCATATCACAGATAATGAAAAAGCTTTCAACAATGTGAACAGAAGCAGCCTTGGAACATCATTGAAGAAACAAGGATTACCGAGGTATTTAACACAGATAATAAAGAGTTCACATCAGCAAACAGAAATTGTAAACAAATTCAGAGAAAGAGAAAACAGGACCAATTAAGATCAACAGAGAAGTGAGATGGGGGTGTAGCCTATGACTTACTGTATTCTATATATACTAGGACCTGGGCTTCCCAAACATTTCCTCTGATAGAACACTTCAAGAATCCAGGTACTCTGATGGAACACCTTGTTTATTTTGAAGATTAATAAAGTTTTTGAAACAAAGAAAATCCTGTTAATAAAGTTTATTTAATGAGAAAACTTGTTTTGTTCAACGATTATTTCAATTTTAAATTCTAACTAATGACACAGAAATCATAATAAAACTTTAAAAAAATAATCAGTATAGTTGAAATGTAAAAAAGCCAAGTTATTAATAATTTTCATGGAGCACTTCTGATGGAACACCAGTATTATAAGGAACACAGTTTCAAAAAGCATGATTTAAACAACATTTTTAGACACTGGAAACCAGATTGAACAAGGTGCGAGATTAACATAGGACACACAAACGTAAATACTCTGCTTCTTGATACTGACCAAATAATTATTCATAAGGCAGAAAAGTAAGCAAAACAATTTTAAACCAATAGGAAAGAGATATACAGGGTGTTACAAAAAGGTACGGCCAAACTTTCAGGAAACATTCCTCACACACAAATAAAGAAAAGATGTTATGTGGACATGTGTCCGGAAACGTTTAATTTCCATGTTAGAGCTCATTTTAGTTTTGTCAGTGTGTAGTGTACTTCCTCGATTCACCGCCAGTTGGCCTAATTGAAGGAAGGTTATGTTGACTTCGATGCTTGTGTTGACATGCGACTCATTGCTCTACAGTACTAGCATCAAGCACATAAGTACGTAGCATCAACAGGTTAGTGTTCATCACGAATGTGGTTTTGCAGTCAGTGTAATGTTTACAAATGCAGAGTTGGCAGATGCACATTTGATGTATGGATTAGCATGGGGCAATAGCCGTGGCGCGGTACGTTTGTATCGAGACAGATTTCCAGAACAAAGGTGTCCCGACAGGAAGACGTTCGAAGCAATTGATCGGCGTCTTAGGGAGCACGGAACATTCCGGCCTATGACTCGCGACTGGGGAAGACCTAGAACGACGAGGACACCTGCAATGGACGAGGCAATTCTTTGTGCAGTTGACGATAACCCTAATGTCAGCGTTAGAGAAGTTGCTGCTGTACAAGGTAACGTTGACCACGTTGGAGAGTGCTATGGGAGAACCAGTTGTTTCCGTACCGTGTACAGCGTGTGCAGGCACTATCAGCAGCTGATTGGCCTCCACGGGTACACTTCTGCGAATGGTTCATCCGACAATGTCTCAATCCTCATTTCAGTGCAAATGTTCTCTTTACGGATGAGGCTTCATTCCAACATGATCAAATTGTAAATTTTCACAATCAACATGTGTGGGCAGACGAGAATCCGCACGCAATTGTGCAATCACGTCATCAACACAGATTTTCTGTGAATGTTTGGGCAGGCACTGTTGGTGATGTCTTGATTGGGCCCCATGTTCTATGCTCAATGGAGCACGTTATCATGATTTCATACGGGATACTCTACCTGTGCTGCTAGAACATGTGCCTTTACAAGTATGACACAACATGTGGTTTATGCACGATGGAGCTCCTGCACATTTCAGTCGAAGTGTTCGTACGCTTCTCAACAACAGATTCGGTGACCGATGGATTGGTAGAGGCGGACCAATTCCATGGCCTCCACGCTCTCCTGACCTCAACCCTCTTGACTTTCATTTATGGGGGCATTTGAAAGCTCTTGTCTACACAACCCCAGTACCAAATGTAGAGACTCTTTGTGCTCATATTGTGGACGGCTGTGATACAATACACCATTCTCCAGGGCTGCATCAGCGCATCAGGGATTCCGTGCGACGGAGGGTGGATGCAGGTATCCTCGCTAACGGAGGACATTTTGAACATTTCCTGTAACAAAGTGTTTGAAGTCACGCTGGTACGTTCCATTGCTGTGTGTTTCCATTTCATGATTAATGTGATTTGAAGAGAAGTAATCAAATGAGCTCTAACATGGAACGTAAGTGTTTCCGGACACATTTCCACATAACATATTTTCTTTCTTTGTGTGTGAGGAATGTTTGCTGAAAGTTTGGCCATACCTTTTTGTAACATCCTGTATATGAGGACTGAGGAACAGAGAGCTTCAGTAAAGACAAAACAGGCTGAAAGTTTGCAATATGTCACCTAAATTAAATATGAAGATCTGCCAGCTCAGAAGTTCAGTAAAGAAACTGAAGTTAAGGGCTTCAAAGGGAAATTTCCAGTTCACTCCAAAATAGTACTGTATAAACAGTCAATAAAACAGGTGTCACATTTTCATTTGTTAGGCTTCAGTATTAGCAGTGAATATGGCAATGATATCACTAATAAAGTAAATAAGTTTCAAATGGTATGTAGCACAGTACACAGAACAATGGGTGGCAAGGCAGAACAGGATATAAAGTTAAAATTTTGGAAAGTAATGGCTACTCCTATTCTAAAATGTAGAAGTGAAACTTAGACACTTACAAAGCAAAACAAAACAATTATGGAAGGAATAGTAAAGGACTTGTTTTGAACTGCTGTCATCAATACTGAAATCAATTAATTACATATCCTGTCAATTTACTTTATTGCAAATAAGCTACTAGTAAATAAAAAGATAATAGTGACAACACATTTCCTGCTAAGCTACAATATAAACATAAATGTTACTCCAGTTACACCTCCACTGGCTCTTCTATATACAAATAAACAAAATTTTTTGGTATTACTGTGGTTCAACACCTGTCATGGAAAGAAGATATAGGTAATATTTGTAAGGAAGTCAGTACAAATGTGCATTTACTGAAAATGGTCTTAATCTTCCTGGACCATGATTCCTTCAGGCAAACATATATTGAACTGAGACATCTGTATCTTTAGCATGGTATTGAAATTGGTGGTGGGGCACCAGCAGTCTATACAGACAAGCTTTCTAGACTGAAACAAAAACAATAAGATTGGTAGCTAAGGTAAAAAAAAAGAGAGAAACGTTTGCACAAATTTTCAGAAAATATAAAATACTCATCATCTGCTCTATGTCCATCCTGCAGGGAATCAAAGTTTGTGAAACTAAATCCAGAACATAATGTAATGAACAGCAATGTACTGTTCCAAGACACAGAGAAGGGAAAACTTTCACAGGTTTATGGCTAATATAAAGGCTACACACTGCAGTCCACATACAAAAGGAACAATTTTTTTAAAACAGACTACCATCTGATCTTAAGACAGTCAATTTAAACACCTTACAGAATAAACTGAAGCATTTATAAATAGAGAATTGCTGTTTTTCAATAGAAGATTTCAAACTGTAATGTCTCCTTGTGAAAGTGATACTGCGCATAGCTGTAAGGTTGTTTGTGTAACAAAAACAGATAGCTCCACATTTTCACTTTTTGTATCAATTTATCCATTTAGCTTTCATTGATAAAAGAAGTACAATTAGTACAACAATGTATCTCAATATATGTGTGAACTTAGCTGTGGCAATGTCTGAAAACTGTTTGTTATATGGACAGCAAATAAATAAAAAACAAATTAATAAATAAAGTAAGGATTCTTTAATAAACATTAAGTGAAATCACTGACAGGTATTATTTACTGACAGAACTACTTCTTCAAGGCTGGCATTGACATAGAAGAGAATGCAAACAAGCCTTATAAATGTCTTCAAATTTTCATGTCCCCTCTAATCCCCAATGACCATCATTCAGAATTGATTAATGCAATCACGATGTCAATCAAATTCTTTGAGAAATTCCTTTACTGACCTGATCACTTAAAGATTCTGGAACGCATGAGCAATAGCATCAGCCTCATGACCACAATATCAGTCTAAGGTAGTGAGATGCATCAATGCTACTCTTAAATTCCTCTTCACAACATCAGCATTAATTGCCAGTTCTAGGTCTAAATATGGTTTCGTTTCACCTCCTCCTCTCCTTCTTTACCCTTTCTACTTCCTTCAAATACTTTTCAACAGCCATCAATGTTTACTGAGCCTCGACAGCCATCATATTATTTTCCACCGACTAAATGGCAGTAAATCTCTTTGGGAAAACAGAGATGTCAGTGAAATCAGCAAGAGGGAACATCTTTAAATAGATTATGCAAAGCTATCAGAAACCACTCGATCTAAGCCACGTGTCCCAAAGACCTACAGCTATTTCAGTTCTCTCAGAAATGCCTTATTAACAGTTGGTCATCCATGGACACCTTTCTGTTTCAGATTTACCTTAGAGTGAGATGCAATTACCTCAAATCCTTCAACTAAAGTTTTTATAGCATTTCTTCCCAAAAACAATAAAGTGAAGTGCCTGCTCAAAATCTGGCCCAATGCACTATCCCAGAAATGTACAAACAGATAAATCTGCTGCTTATGGCTACTTTATTCAAACTCTCATCAAACCCAAGTGTGCCCATGATATATGTATAATGAGTATCCTGTAGTTTCTGAGTGAAAAATGGCCTCAGTCTGAACACAATGTCATAATTTACTTTTAACTTCTGAAGTTACAGTTTGGAGGTAATCACAGTGTCTGGGAACATATCTGGTAAGAGATTAACAAAGGTACCAATGTCCCTAGGAGAGTGATGCCTCACTGCACCCAACAGATGCAAACAGATCTCTCTCTTTGTCACAGCACCCTTCTGCATGTTATCCAGCATCATTGGCAATCCTCCAGAAGTTCCTGTACAAGACAGCATGATGAACTCCTTCCCTGCACCATAGCTGACTAAAAATACCTGGAGACTACTTAGAAGTACCACTTTTCTTCACTGAAACTGATAGTTTTATTTCCCAGTGCACTTACTGATGCAAGGACATTGTCACAATTTTTGGAAGTTATGATCAGTTGGCTACATTCAGTAGTGGTAGGCACCACTGCGGGATCTAGTCTGATGCAGTAGCATTGAGGCCGTGGCTGTTTGCAAAAATTAGCATAGATGTAGGCACTATCTGCTTCCTGATAGCAAGCATAGCAGGCTTCTCACCACTTGTATGTCTTGATGATGCCTGCTTGCCCATAATGCTGAGCAAGTAGTTAATTTTACAGTGCAAGCACCAAACACTGAATTTTTCAGACATGTGTTTTGCGACCCACCAAAATTCTGGATCCTCAGTTTAGTGAGGGTTAAATGAACACTTCCACAGTTCTTTGAATGAGCCCTGTGTTAACATATGCATAAGACAGAATGACAACTAAATAACATGGCAAGGCATGTCCAAGAGTTCATGAAGAGGGAAAGACATTATTTTAGCCATAGCACTATAGCAGTATAATCAGTCTTATTCATACACAATTGCTGTCAGGCAGATACCTGTTGGCATGCTACATTAGTAATATTTCATTATACATCCAAAACAATGTACTATACAGGTCACTGCATGTCAAGTGGTCTTCTTTTGGAAAAAATGTCTCATGACCATGGATTTTGATGAAATTTTGTGTTAACATTTGCACATGTTCCGCACGAACATTTATAAAGCTTCAATTTCACCTATTTAAACATTCCAGGGTGTCATGGAATGTCTACCACATTCTATTCTGATTTTGCAGCTGAGTTAGCTTCTCTGTTAACTATTATCTGTCATACATCAATTGAACAAAAGACTGTGTTCAGTAGTTGGAAGAAAGTGCAGATCACACCCTTCTACAAGAAGGGAAAATTGTTGTGGATGCCCCTGATTACAGCAGCAAAACTCCCATGATGACTATAACAAAAGAAGTTACCTTCCTTTGTAGTTTTAAGTTATTCTGAATTCAGGTTACTTCCTATTCATCAGGACTTTTGATATTGCCCTCCCTACAGAATACTAAACAATTTTAAAATATAATAAAAGCTATCCAGTTTAATATGAGTACCAGCTCAATATGGATGAAACATACTCAGTCAGTTACTATTTTTAAGGACTTACGTGCTCACACTGCAAGACAAGACAAGCTTTTTGGTGGGCTGAGACTTGGTCTTTCTAATGAAAATGGTTTAAGAGGGTTTGCTAGAAATACTTTTTGCAAAAGTGTGCTAAAAATATCCATTTATTATGTTTTTATGAACATAATCAAATACCCTTAAATTGTAAACTACTGGAAAAGCAGTGGGAGAATGAAATTTTATATTATACGACCTGGTGTTGATAAGTTATTATACGAAAATTTTGAGGTTCATCATGCTCTTACTTCCAGAGTTATAAAAAGCTGAAGTTCACCTTTTTTCAGTGGCTCTTTTTCTTACCGTCTTTGCTTCAGATTATGATACAACAAAAATGGTCAATTTTTGGAAATGTAACTGGTTAAGTAAAAAAAAATCTATTCACCAAGCACCGGCAGAAAAACACACATACAAAAGATAATGAAATGTGCAATATTTTGGAGCCAGTGCATCCTCCTACCGGTAAAAGGGTTGAAGGAGAAAAAATAAGGATGAAGGAAAAGGACTGGTGAGTTTAGGAGAGGGGGAGAGTTATGGAAAAATCACCCAGAATCCAGCATCAGAGGAGACTTACCAGGTGGGATGAGCAGGAAAGACTGATTGTTGGGAACAGCATCGAATGAGATTTGAAAACCTGAGAGATTAAAGGTGGAGGACAGGGCAATAATCAAGACAGATATTGCTGACAATGTGCAAATGTTACTAAGAACGGAAAGCTAAGTGCAATATATGTTGTAACCATGGAGCTGTGCGAGGAGAGAGAGAGGCAGGGGGGGGGGGGGGGGGGTGGGGGGGGGGGGGGGGGGGGGGACAAATCAATACTACTACTAAAGAGAAGCTAAACTATGTAATCATAAGTATCCGCCCCCCCCCCCCCCCCCCAAACAAAAAAAAAATACGTTTTTTATATTAGGTGCATTGTGCTGCCACCTGCTGCCAGGTACTCCATATCAGCAACCTCAGTATCATTACACATCATGAGAGGATCAGAATGGGACACTCTGCGGAACTCACAGACTTCAAACATGGTCAGTTGATAGGGGTCACTTATGTCATACGCCTGTACATGAGATTTGTACACTGCTAAACAGCCCTAGATCCACTGTTTCCAATGTGATAGTGAAGCGGGACACATGAAGGAACATGTACAGCAAAAAAAGCGGTACAGGCTGACCTCATCTGTTGACTGACAGAGACCGCTGACAGTTGAAGAGGGGTCATAATGTGTAATAGGCAGACATCTACCCAGACCATCACACAGGAATTCCAGACTGCTTCAGGATCCACTCTAAGTACTATGACAGTCGGGAGGTGAGAAAAAGGGGATTTCATGGTCGAGCGGCTGCTCATAAGCCACACATCATGCTGGTAAATGCCAAATGATGCCTCGCTTGGTTTAAGGGAGCATAAACATTGGGTGACTGAACAATGGAAAAACATTATGTGGAGTGATGAATCACAGTACACAATGTGGCAATCTGATAGCAGGGGTGTGGGTATGGCAAATGCCTGGTGAACGTCCATCTACCAGTGTGTGTAGTGCCAACAGTAAATTCGGAGTTGGTGGTGTTATGGTGTGGTCATGTTTTTCATGGAGGGGGCTTCCACCCCTTGTTGTTTTGCATGGCACTATCAACAGCACAGGCCTACATTGATGTTTTATGCACCTTCTTGCTTCCACTGTTGAAGAGCAAACTGGAGATGGCAATTGCACTTTTCAACATGATCGAGCACCTGTTCTTAATGTACAGCCTGTGGCGGAGTGGTTACATGACAATTACATCCCTGTAATGGACTGGCCTGCCAAGAGTCCTCATCTGAATCCTATAGAAGACCTTTGGGATGTTTTGGAATGCTGACTTCCTGCCATGCCTCACCAACCAACATCGATACCTCTCCTCAGTGCAGCACTCTGTGAAGAATGGCTGCCATTCCCCAAGAAACCTTCCAGAACCTGATTGAACATATGCCTGTGAGGACTGGAAGCTGTCATCAAAGCAAAGGGTGGGCCAACAGCATATTGAATTCCAGCATTACCAATGGAGTGCGCCACGAACTTGTAAGTCATTTTCAGCCAGGTGACTGGATACTTTTGACTGCATAGTGTGTTGTTTAACACTGTTGCCAAAAAACTCAAGAGTTATTGACTGATTTTCTTCAAAATGCTTATGTGGTAGTCTAATAAACATTTGGACAAGCATAGACTAAGTATGTGATTTCATTCCTTCTGAACAAGATATCCGTAGTTGTACTGAAATCTAGTCAAGGAGTATTACAATAACCTATATGGAAGCGACAGCCTGTACACATAATTTATTGACTGTTTGGAGATCATGTTTATTTCATTCTTAAACAATCCGCATTGTGTGTTCCCTTTTCATGGTTATATTTTCTTTTTTCTTTCTGTTAGATGGAGTATTTTGTGAAGTATTCAAGGCTTCTGTGGTTCTGCTATTACTGTACATAGGGTATTCTGGTTTGTGTAATTCATTTCAGTTCTATTATATTCTGCTCATTTGATGCTGAACAACTATTATAATGTTAGTATTGGCTTTGACTATTTGCCTCAGAGAATGTACATTTTGTCTCATTAAATTCTATATTTCATTATTCTGACTCCATAGTATTTTCTATTTTATTTATCTGCTTGAATTGCAGCCAGCTGTTCCTCATTACTAAATTCTGATTTAAATCCGTGTGCATACCAGAATATGTTTACAGTGCAGTGTTTGATTACTAAGTCTTAGTTGATGTCATTCCACGATTTCTGGTCTTTTCCAAGCATGCCTTCTTCTCTTTCAATTGTGGAACACAATGTTTATTAGAACTTCCTAAAACCCTGAGTAGTACTCTAGATGCCTTTTTGTCATCACATGCCGCCCCCCCCCCCTCCCCCCCACATCCCACATATTGAATTTTGTTTTGTTTTTCAAACTCTTTCCTAATGCAGCACTCCAATCAACTAAGAATATATTGCCAGCCACATCTCCCAATTACCTCCTCATCAACTTGTGAAGTAGTACTGCTGCATTGTCTTATGTTGATCTACTCAATGCACACCTCATCATTGGGCGATTATATTCAAGCACTCCAAACTTCTTGATAATTTTCCATCTCTCTGTAAACCCTCTTGCATCATTACCATGAATAGTTGATAACATTCAGTCCCTCTTTGCCATTTTATTGCAGACACTTATTGTTTTTGAAACATAGTAAGGCCAATGCCATTTGCTACAATTCCACTCCTTAAATATTTTTTAAAAATTTTTTCTGTTTTCTTTGACAAACATAATAGGTATATCATTAGTACATGAAATTGTTAAATTCTTATCCATGCTGTATTTCACTCAAGTTTATTATTCAATGTACAGTTTTCAGATCACAGATTATACCAATATAATTATTTTTTGTGGAAAATGTTTCTTTGAGAAAATATTCCAAATTTACAGTTTACTACAACAATGCACTATTCAAAATACAAACCCACTAATAGTTTGCTTTAAGAAATTCAGCAACCAACAACATTTTACGTATTTTTATTTATACCAATATGGATTTTGGGCTATTGGCCAGCTTCAATCGGTATGAAAGATATTTAAATATTCAATTAGCACATCGTTAAAAACATCGACTGCATTCTGGATGCTGCAACTGCCTTTCTAGTCTGCTTGTTGTGGCTGCTATTTTCCACATTTTTAAGCATGTCATGAACACTTTTTTGTGTGATATACAAAAACATCACATTATCTGACATATTGCCAACTATTAGTCAGTGAGTTGCTAATTTGTGTGACATTAACAGTCAAAGTTATTAACAAAAAGCTGATCATTGCCTAGCAATAAATTTCAAACAGTTAAACTTTACTGTGCTGTGATGTTAATTCATTACATATTTTTGGAAGAACCTGTTAATTAATTGAAGAAGAATAGTGCAGATGAACATCAATGAAACTTATGAAGCATTATAACAAGTTGATAACTTTAAACATTCACTGAATCTTTTATTTCAGGGAGAATTTTGCCTGTCCTTCATAGACATTTGTGTAAACCTTTCGATTTTTTTAAGTAACAAAAATTATATATGGGGAAGTTAATTTTGAAAATCAATAAGACAAGCTAATCTTCAAAACCAGGGAAAATATAGAGAGCCACAAAAGCTTACTTGGGATAATATACAGTGACCAAATTGTCAAAACCAAGGCAGTTCGGAATAATTGTTAAAGGGATTAATATGCACATAAATTTCAAGTAGCAAACAGAAAAGATCACCTTAGTGTTGCAAAAATGTACACCATATTTTTCTATTAAGTGATTTTTACTTTTCATTCCTTTATAATAATAGATACTAGAAAATAAAAACATGAAAGATATTCATTGAATTATCAACAAAAGATAGCGAGTTCCATGCTTGGGAATAATTTCACTATAATTTACTCCAATTTGTGTCACAGAATCCTTATATTATCGAAATTTGCTTACCTATATGTGTCAAAATATACCAAAAAGGCATGCCTGCTACTAAGGAAAGACTATGTGAATGGTATTTCTGCACATTTTTTAAAAATATCATACAATGAAAAGTTAATAAATGTAGAATACTGGAACAATACCTGAGAAACAGCATCTGAATCCCCAACATGGACAAGGAAGTAGTGCAAAATAGCTAGGCAGTCATCAGTTGATTCAGCAGCTGCAGCATCCCTAAATGCTTCAAAGAGATGAGAAGGTGGCATTGATAGTGGTACTAAATCTAGTGAGGGTAAGTCAAGTGTGATAGCACTCTCACAGTGTGGCAACAAGGGGACGAGCTGTGCAACATGCCCAGGTACCCCAGGCAATGCAGGCCCTGCCAAAACATGGCAGCATGGTTCATGTGAAAGTCCAATATCCAGAAGATGTGCGAATAACCCTGGTGCAAAGACCAGCATGTGGTGGTCTGTGAAGGAAATCAAAGGACACAATTAATTTGTATTAAACAAAGTAGTATACTGATTAAACTGAGCCTAACAAAGAAATAAAGCGCATGTAAGAAGATGTAGCTTTTCCTTTCTTTCTACATTTTATTTAAATAGTTACTTTACAGATGGAGACATGTATAATAATTAATGCACTCTTTCTCTTTCACTGTTGGTCTGCTGTTAGCAATTACAAAGCATGTAACTGAATCTTTGGAAATTTCACTTGTTTGCAAGAAAACACTTCCATAACTTTGAATATCTTTTTGTGTCTATAAATACATACTCCATTGTGATTTCTATAATAAGCAACTAGTAATAAACGAGCACCCTTCCTCACATGAGTACAAAATGTACCAAACAGAATGCCTACCAAATTAAATGCAACATATTCCTGAGAGTTGATTATTCTGTTATTATCTTTTATAGACTATTAACCTCAAACAAATAATGTTCAATTATTCAGATGCTCAGCTGTCTTGAACTTGTACCTGGAACCTTGCCTTACACAACAATTATCTTCCCAAGTAGCTGCTAGTAGCTCATATCTACCTTCAAACCTCTCAGAAGTTTTGCTGATGTGGTGTAATATGGGATTTTAAAGAATAACAAGTTACTTACACCTCTAGCCTCTTAGGAGAATGAAAGATGCTTTTGAAAACTGGAAAGTTAGTCTAAGTAGTTTTTAAGCATGAAATATCCCACTACGCATGCTTTGGCTTAATGTATGTGCACATGAGGTACAAAAGACACCGGCTCTGGACGTCGACATGGTGTGACAGCATTGTACATTCCACATGCTGGGGAGATTCAGTTATGCTTTGACATTGCATTTGGTGGTGCCTTGGAAGCCTCATTGCTGGAAAGAATGTAAATGATGGAACAAATGAAGTTTTCTTCCGGGAACTGTAAGGCAGTTAATGTGCTGTCCTCTAATTTAAAAGGGATACACAAAAAAAAATTTGTAACTGTTATGAGCTACAAAGTAAGGGAGAGCTGTTCACCCAGCACTGTAATTTGAGATGTACACACAAAAGTGATAAGTGGTGGCATTATTGTAACCTTCAAAATGGTGTCTGTAACAGAGGTGCATTCCAAGCAGAGGGCTGTTACTGAGTTTCTTTTGGCAGAAAACAAGAGCATCACAGATATTCATAGGTGCTTTCAAATAGAGATCTGGCAGTGAACAAAAGCATGGTGAGTCTTAGGGTGAGGCTTCTGCCATCATTGTCATACTGTCATGTAAACCTGCCTGATCCTCAATGTGCCAGCTGGCAGTCAGATCTTGATAAGATTTTAAAGTAGTGCAAAGATTGGCAACTTGCTTTAAATGTCCAGATATGTAAAACTGTGCACCTCACAAAAAAGCAGTACCCTATGACTACAGTATCAATGAACCACATTTGGGTTCAGTCAATTCATACAAATACTTTGCAGGGAAATGAAATGGATTGATCAGATAGGCTCAGTCATAAGCAAAGTAGGTGCATAGTTCAATTTATTGATAGAATAATAGGTAAATACAATTGGTGTGCAATAAAGATGGCTTAAAAATCACTAGAATACTGCTCAAACATGACTGACAGGGGATACTGAATACACACAAAGTAGGGCAATACAAAGAGGCCCAGATTTATTACACCCATGGGACAGCATCACTGAAATGCTGAAAAAACTGAATTAGCAGACACCTGAAATCAACTCAAACTATCCTGACAAAGCCCACTTATAAAGCTTCAAGAACCAGCTTTAAATAATGACTCTACATATTACCCCATAATGATTGTGAAGCAAAGATTGGATTAATTACAGTAAGTGCACAGGCACTCAGTCAGTCATTCTTCCTGTACCCCATATATAAATCGAATGGCACATGCTCTAATAACTGGTACAATGGGAAGTACACTTTACCATACACTTCACAGTGGTTTGCAGAGTATGTATGTAAATCAATATGTAGATATAGAAAAGAAAGGATGAGGAAGACCTCTGCAGATTCTAGGAAACCTGTATCAGGATTTACTTAATCAGTCCACAAGACCAATGAGAGCACAGCAGAAAAAATATGTGATATCCGTCTTGCTGTATGTTCCACCAATATATCATTCATACTTCAAAATAATTTCAATATATTGTTCATGGTGAATAAAATCTGCTGCAGTTTTAATTACACAGTTCCTTTACTTGCCTAAAGGCACGTACACCACCTGAGTTTAAGAACATTAATCCCATCTTCAAGTGCTACAACAACAATTAATGAAGACTACGTAAGACTACCATTTCTTCTTCTTCTTCTTTTTCTACAATTCTCTTACACTTTCAAGCATTGTTGTAACTTTGCTTTATCTATTTCTTCCATTCCATTCATTTCCAAGATGACTTTTCCATGTCTTTGTCCCAGTTTCTCAACCTTGTCCTCTCATGTGATGTAGGGTCTTCCTTGTCCAGCTCCTCGTTGCACAAGCATTTGAAATACTTGTTTATCTTTTCTTTCCTCTCCATTTCTCTTAGCATGCCCATACCATCTCAACTGATGCTCCTCATCCACAATACTCCTTGCCTCCTTCTGGTCAGTTACTGGTACCCTCTTTGCTACCAATGTTTCTGCCAAGTCCTGTCTTGCCATAGAGTCAAATGCAGTTTCAGATAAAGAAACATGAGGTAAAGGTCCTGGTTCTTGCCTATGCTCTTCTCCATGATTATTTTTACAGTGTAGATGTGCTCCTGCCCTGCTGCCCTGGCCTAAAAGCAACCTGTCCCTCCTCCACAACATCTTCCACCATCCTTTGGTTGGATGGTTTGTTTTTGGGGGAAGAGACCTAACAGTTAGGTCATCGGTCTCATCAGATTAGGGAAGGATGGGGAAGGAAGTTGGCTGTGCCCTTTCAAAGGAACCATCCCAGCATTTGCCTGGAGCGATTTAGGGAAATCACGGAAAACCTAAATCAGGATGGCCGGACGCGGAATTGAACCGTCGTCCTCCCGAATGCGAGTCCAGTGTGTTACCACTGCATCACCTCGCTCGGTCCCACCATCCTTCTCAGGCACCTCTTCAATGTACAAGTACAGATTTATAGACTACTGTGATAGACAGATAGCCCTGTAGTTATCACAGTCACAACTGTTCCCCTTCTTATGCAATCGTATATTTAAATTCTTCTCCCATTCCTCTGGGATATTAGTTTCCTCCCACACCCTCTGGAACAGATTAGTAATTTCCTTTATCACCTTAACTCCACCATACTTGGCTAGTTCTGGAGCTATCCCAACATGTCCTGCAGCCCTCCCTATTCTAACTTGGTCAGCTGCCAATTCTACCACCTGTTCTTTTATCTCTCTTTCAGTTTGTGGGTCTTGCATGATTTCATACTGTACAATGATAATTCCTTCTTCTTGTACTGCCTCAGTTGTTTTTTTTCTTTCTTTACATTTTCTTCATAGTATCTTATCCTTGCCTCAGACACTGCTGCTTTCTCTGACACTAGCTTACTCCCATGCTTAAATGTCCTTCTTTATTTCCCATATTTCCATCTTACTGTTCTTATGGATTTTCAAAAGCTCCTTGTGCCATTCCTTCTTCTCCTGTCCTCAACTATGTTTCTAAATTCTGCCCAAGATTTCTTTTTATCTTCCTTCTCTACTCGTTTCACTTCACTCATTTTATCCCTATACTCCATTCTGTCTTCTTCTGTATGAGATGCTTGTATTTTTTCCAGGCTTCCTTCTTATACATCATCACCTACTTCAGTTTCTCATTCAATCACCTTGTTCTTTTCTTCCTTGTATCTTCTACAACATCCCCACATACATCTGCTGATTGTAGTAATACTGATTTCAGCCTAATCCACATGGCATTAATGCCCTCATCCTCATTCGTTTTACTTTGCAGCCTTGTTGTGACCAATTCTGTATACTGAATCTTTTCCTCTTGCTTCTACAATTTGTTCAGTTTAATCATGTTGAATTTCTTGGTTTTAAGGTTGAGCTGGTTTCCTAAGCCTAGTGTTCTTCACCAACAGTCTATGACCTGTAGCAAGTTCTGCTCCTCGTACAACCTTCACATCCGTGATGTTATTCTGTATACACTGGGTATACATAAGTAATTAGTAATGCCTTTTATAATTTCTGAATTCTGTTTCACAGGTAGTTTTGTGCACTTATTTGTGAGAGAAAAAGGAGTCACCCAGTAACAACTGATCTTCCACACCGAATTCTATCAGATGCCTGCCACTATCATTTCTGACTTTCTCTCCAAAATGACTGTCCACACTTCCATATCATATTCTTTTGTTCAGACCTATTCTTATGTTGAAATCTCCTATTAGTACTTGGCGACCTCTGGCTACCTTTTTGGCAACAGTCCTTTGTAGTTATCTAGTAAAATGGGCTGTTCAGTTGGTGCATTCACTTGAATGCACGCCATTTCCATTGCTAAGACCAAATTAACAACTACTTTTCTTGAATTCACTGATTCCCATCATTTCACTTTCATTCCAAGCTGCTCACTGGTAACTATGCCTATTCCCTCTTTTGCTTGACTATTCATCGCAGCCTCAGCATATCTTAAAATGTACTCACCGTCCTGCATTCTTTTCATTCCACACCCTTTCCTCTTCACCTTGCTTTCTCTAAGAACAACTAATTTACGATCCTCCATTTCCTGAATCAGTTCTATATCTTTATTGACCTTCATACTCCATGCTTCAAATCTTGTCTTCAATTATCACACTTGTTGTCATCTTACAGTTCTTTGCAGTCCAAGACTACTATATTTCTCTGAATCACTTTTACCTCCACATGCGTGATAAGCTCAGTGTAGAGTAGTTTGTCAGGACATCATGTCCCAGGTTGTTTGGGTTTGTGCACGGAATTTCCAACTTATCTATTTAGATATGGTTTTCCAGCCAATTCTCAAGTGGCTGATTGCAGTGGTTTCCCACTGAGTGATGTGGTCACCACAGCCCTACACCAAACTAAGTAGGACATTAAACAAAGTTAATTAACATGAAAAGGGCTGTTATGGTTGTAAATCATCACTAAAACATGCCTTAATAGTGTACAACATAACCATACAGGTCACGTACAAAATTAAGAAATTTACCCAGTAGTATGAGAGAGCGTGTGGGGGTGAGGTATGGAAAATGTGGTGTTGGCAGGTAATAGTTGAGGTAAAGAGGACTAAATCCATAAATATGCACTCATAGATGGAAAAACATAACATGCCAACCTACTACGAAAGGCCTGAGATATGGTATAGACTTGAGAAAGCCGACATCATGG
This sequence comes from Schistocerca cancellata, assembly GCF_023864275.1. Taxonomy (NCBI): domain Eukaryota; kingdom Metazoa; phylum Arthropoda; class Insecta; order Orthoptera; family Acrididae; genus Schistocerca; species Schistocerca cancellata. The sequence continues at coordinate 212,699,342 of NC_064628.1, forward strand.
CATAAATGCCATGTCAAACAACCAGAATGCCAGTTGCTGAACTGCAGAAAGTAACTTACCATATAAGGTAGCCACAGATGAATTACACCTAGCATGGCCCGTATAACTGACTGCCGCACCAAGTACAAGTAGATGCCCCAGCACACGAATGCCATTGCGTGAGCGCAGCATGAGCTAGTGCCAAAGGAAGGCAAAGAATACAAGAGAAATGCAGTTACTGTCATCCACACCCCACCCACATGCTATCTCACAAAGTAGCTCAGAACAGATAACACTAAAACTGCATTACTAAAGGAAAGGCATATGGCTCAGATAAGGTATGTGAAGGTCTTTTGATGTGTATATTTATATGGTGTCTACTGGTTGCAGTGATTACACTGTTACTTTAAATTTTGTACTCTTTGATTATGCAAGATGTGCTCAACTTTTGGTTTTGTTTATATTCATCCAGATGTGATAGGTCGCACCATCTGCTCCCTCATAGTTTTTAATTATTGCTGTCATTGTTTTCCGTATATTTAATATTTCTTGTGCCATTATTTTTTTATTATTTTCTGACAATTGCATTAACTGTATTGTGCTTTACATGCCTTACCTGGGCTACAGCTTTCTTTTAATAATACTGTTTTAGGAGTATCTGTATTCATTGCCTTGTGAGATTCGGTAGGGGTGAGGTGTGGATGGTAGCAAATTAATTCCCTCGGCATTCTTTGCCTTCTTTTGGCAATAGTTCATGCTGCAGCCACTCAGTAGTTGTGTGTGTGTGTGTGTGTGTGTGTGTGTGTGTGTGTGTGTGTGTGTGTGTGTGTGTGCGTGTACTGGAGCATCTCCTTGTGCGCCACAGACAGTTATATGGGTCATGCTGGGCATATTCAACATACTATAGCCTGAGCACTTGTACTCTAAGTTACTTTTTGCAGTTTGGCAACTGGCACTCAGTTTGTTTGTAACGGCATTTATGGCATGATGATAGCTTTCTCAAATCTATACCACATCTCAGGTCCTTTGTGGCAGGTTATATTTTTCCACCTTTGTGTGCACATTTATGGATTTAGTTCCGTTTGTTTGGTCAGGCCCTGTTTACCTTGGGTGTTACCACTCAATGCCACATTTTCACTCGTCACTTGCACAGAATCAGTCACACTACTGATATTTTTTTAAAACTTTTCTACATACCTATATAGCTGTGTTGTACACAGTTGAGATCTTTTCTAGAAATGGTTTACAGCCTTGGCCCTTCTAATGATAATTAGTTTTGTTTAGTGTACTACTTAGTCTTCACTAATTGTTACAGTATCACCTGAAAATGGGATTAGCATCCTTAAATCCAGACTGTTCTGGCATAACAACAAGTGCCAGCAGGAAAATCAAGAATGATACAGCAGAGTGGGCTGTGAAATGACGCTGGCCAATAGCATGCTGACTAGAACTTCACCACAACATGAGCGGCATCTACATGAAGAGAACAGAAGAGATGCACTAGTAGACCTGAACTAGAAGAGAGCACTAGAAGAGAGCACCTGAAGAGAAGACTCGAAGAGTGACACTAGAAGAGCCGCAGTGATATTAACAATGGCACTGACTTCTGAACTTGTGTGAATAGCTGGCATGGAAATTGTATCTATCAAAGGACATTGATTATTTGCATGTCGCCAATTGCTTGCGACCCATCAAGTAGGAACAAAAGTTAAGTATTGTCAATTCAATTTCTGAAATAAACTCCATTAAAATGATTTGCTTGTATTGTGTCTAGCTATCTGAGAAAACAGCTTCCTAGGCACCCTACAAGAGACGAGGCACAGGCGTTTACATGCTTTAACAGTCTCTTATTGTTTTTGATATTCAGTGTTTTCAGGTGGGCGTTGCAGAAATTTTCTTTGCTTTTGTACTTCTTTTTCTTGCTTGCCTTGTCTGTTTCCTGCATGTCTCTCTTCTAACATGCCCACCCCACTTACCCTGCTTCCTGCTCAGGCACCACAGCCACAAGCGTTAGATGTAACACGGTTAATGCCCATGTTTCAGTTCCAGATGCAGCAAATATCTACATTGCTCAACATGGTGCAGCAGCTACTGGTCAACACTGCGTGCCAGACAGAACAAGCACCACCTACGGCAACACCCTCTGCTATACCGCCTTTTCACCAGTTTCACCAACAAGAAGAGGAATGGCTCGAGTGGTTGCAACAATTCGAAGCACACATACTTGTTCACAATGTACCAGGTATTGTGAAACTTCCATATCTATTATCCACTGTATGAAGTGCAGTTTTCCAATTAACTCAGAAGTTGTTTCCTAACGCCACTCTGAGTGAACTTGCTTACAAACAGGCGGTAGACTCATTAACAAACTATTATGACCAACAAGTGAATGTGGTAGCAGCTTGGCATCAATTTTTTAATTGCAAAAAATTGTCAGAACAAACTTATCGTGAGTGGGTAACAGATTTGCAGGGCATGACAAGGAAATGAAAATTCAAATGTACTTGTGGTGCTTTGTATTCAGATGTTATGCGTGATGTGATCATGTACAATGTACCTGATGTCAAACTCAGGGAACAGATTTTGAAACAGTCCAATCCATCATTTCAGCAGGTAGTGCAAATACTAGATAAGTATGATTCCTGGGCCCTGTTGGCCGATAAATCTGAGCAGTCAGCTATTTGTCAGGTTGAGCCCCTTGGTTGCGATCAGCCCATTCAGCGGCAGCTTGCGCTAGCCAAGCCAACTAAACAAGACATTCACGTTCTGGTAACTTGTACTTTGTCTGCCATGTATCACTCACAAATGCAAAAAGTGACTTTTATGGTGCTACAACCACATAAGTGTGAGAATATATTAGGTATTGATTCCTTGATTTCTCTGGCTTTAACATTCAGGAAAATGTGTTGTCAGTGTCTACATTCCATGCAAAACACAGTGTAGCTAGCTTGGTAAAAGAATTCCTGGAACTATTTTCTGGAGGTTTAGGCAAAGCTATCAATTTGTTGCACATATTACTCTGAAAGACAATAATCAGCCGAAATTTTGTAGGCTCAGAAATGTTCCCATTGCATTACAGGGCAAAGTCACTGCTGAACTTAAAGAATTGCAAGATAGCAGAGTTATTGTGCCCATATCAGCTAGTTCAATGGTTTTGCTACCCAAACCTTCAGGTCTCATTTGCCTCTGTGTCGACTCTAAAGTCTACATTCAACCCGTGAACTGTCATTGATGCATACTTACCCATTTCCACACCCAGAGGATCTCATGGACAAATTAGGCACTGGACACTACTTTTCAAAAACTTATTTGCGTGACGCCTATCTTCAAATACCACTCGACGAAGAATCTCAAAAAGTGCATCCTGTAAATACTTATTTGGGCTTGTTTAAATATTTGTGTATGCCTTTTTGCAGTGCTACCACACCCTCCATTTTACCACTGTATTTGAAACAGCTGAGTGCGCAAGTACTAAACTGTTCGAACTATTTAGACTATTTAGACAATATTGTCGTGGCTACTAGTACACCTGAACAACATATTGCAAATTTGTGTCCTTTGTTTTGTGTGTTGTCTGATGCAGACTTAAGTGTAGATTGGACAAGTGTGATTTTTTTAAACTTGAGTTGCAGTATCTTGGTTATGTCACAAACAGTTAAGTTGTACATACTCTTCAGTCGCATCTGTTAGCTGTACAGGATTTGCCAGTTCCTAACAATATTACAGAATTGTAGTCCGTTTTAGGGAAAACGAACTATTATATTCAGTTCATACCAAATGCTGCACAAATAGTGGCTCCATTGCATTGCTTGCGTCGAAAGAATGTGTTTGGCCAGATGAGTGCCAAGTTGCTTTTAAGAAACTGCAAGATGCATTGCTCCATGATTGATGCTTAGTTCACTTTGATCCTGACAAACCAGTTGTACTGCAAATTGACACTTCCTCTTTTGGAACTGGTGCAGTGCTTTCGAACAGAATTGGTGATAAAGACAGGCCTATTGCCTTCACATCAAAAGTGTTGTCCAAAGTTCAGTGTAATTATTCAAAATTGAGAAAGAGGCTTTGGCTATTGTGTATGGTGTCACCAAATTTCATCAGCATTTGTATGGCAGAAAATTCTACTTAAAAACAGATCACAAGCCTTTGCAGTCCTTGTTTCATCCAACAAAACTGGTTCTTGTACGAACTGCCCAAAAATTGCAAAGACGGGCTTTGTTGTTGTCTCAATACCTGTACGAGATTGTGTCCATCCGACAGCTCAACATGGTAATTGGATGCACTTTCACGTCTTCCAATTGGCCCTGATACAGACTTTGATGCTTCTGCTGCATCTTGTTGTCACATCGATGCTTAGGATTCTGAAATGCTTCAATCTTTTCTGCTGAACTACAGGAAAATTGCACACGCCATGGAAGCTAATTCATATTTGAACATTTTACTAAAGTACATTCGCACATCTTGGCCTCACTCATTGAATAGCATAAAGAACTCTGTGCTGCACCAATACTTTACTCGTCATTATAGCCTCACTGTACAGAGAGGTGTGAGTCTTGTACAAAATGACACTGAACAGTCACATGTGTTGATCCCTAAAGCTTTTTTTTAAAAAAAGTGTTGCAGTTACTTCACAAAGGACACTGGGGGAGTATTCATACGAAACAATTAGTGCATCAACACTGTACTTGGCGGCGTATGGGTGCCCAAATAGAACAGATGACTTCATAGTGCCACGCATGTGCGGAAAATCAGTCCACTCCGCCACAATAATTCTCTTCTTGGTGTAAGTCACAATCTCCATGGCAACATTTGCATGGAGACTTTGCAGAACCTTTTTGGGCTACTCACTGGATGACTGTGGTTGACTCATATAGCAAATGGTTCAAATGGCTCTGAGCACTTTGGGACTTAACTACTGAGGTCATTAGTCCCCTAGAACTTAGAACTACTTAAACCTAACTAACCTAAGGACAGCACACACATCCATGCCCGATTGACTCATATAGCAAGTTTTCTTTTGCTGTGCCACTGAATTCGACAATGCCACACAGCACAATTCAGATGCTGTCATCGATGTTTTGCCTAGATGGTTTACCTGAAGTAATAGTGTCAGACAATGGCCCTCAGTTCACGTCACATGAAACTGTTCACACTATTTGGATGATATTGCTGTAGAAGATCATACAGGTGAATAACATATTGCAAATTTGTGTCCTTTGTTTTGTGTGTTGCCTGATGTAGGACTAAAGTGTAGACTGGACAAGTGTGATATTTTTTAAACTTGAGTTACAGTATCTTGGTCATGTCATAAGCACTCAAGGTGTACATCCTCTTCAGTTGCATTTGTTAGCCATACGAGATTTGCTAGTTTCTCGCAATGTCACAGAATTGCAGTCAATCTTAGAGAAAATGAACTATTATATTCAGTTCATATCGAATGCTGCACAAATTGCAGCTCCATTGCATTGCTTGCACCACAAGAATGTCCCCTTTGTTTGGACAGATGAGTGCCAAGTTGCTTTTAAGAAAGTGCAAGATGCATTGCTCCATGATTGATGCTTAGTTCACTTTGATCCTGACAAACCAGTTGTACTGCAAGTTGATGCCTACTCTTATGGAACTGGTGCAGTGCTTTCACACAGAGCTGGTGATAAAGACAGGCCTACCGCTTTCGCATCAAAAGTGTTGTCCAAAGTTCAGTGTAACTATTCAAAACTGAGAAAGGGGCTTTGGCTATTGTGTATGGTGTCACCAAATTTCACCGCTATTTGTATGGCAGAATATTCTACTTAGTAATGGATCACAAGCATTTGCAGTCCTTGTTTCATCCAACGAAACTGGTTTCTGTAAGAACTGCCCAAAAATTGCAAAGATGGGCTTTGTTATTTTCTCAGTACCTGTATGACATTGTGAATTATCTGACAGCTCAACATGATAATGTGGGCAAACTTTCATGAAGTCTTCCGATCGGCCCTGATACAGAGTTTGACGCTACTGCTGTGTCTTGTTATCACATCGATGCTCAGGATTCTGAAATGCTTCAATCTTTTCTGCTGAACTGTAAGAAAATTTCACAGGCCATGGAAGCTAATTCAGATTTGAACATTTTGCTAAAGTACGTTCGCACATCTTGGCCTTGTTCCTTAACAGTATACAGAACTCTGCAGAGTGCCGATACTTCGCATGTCGGCATAGCCTAGCTGTACAGAAAGGTGTGATCTTTGTTCAAAATGACAGTGGACAATCACGTTTGTTGATCCCTGAAGTTTTTAAAAAAGAAGTTTTGCAGTTACTTCACCAAGGATACTGGGGGAGTGTTTGTACAAAACAGTTAGTGCATCGACACTGTACTTGACAGGGTATGGATGCACAAATAGAACAGATGACTTCACAGTGCCACACATGTGCGGAAAATCAGTCCACTCTGCCACAAAAATTCTCTGCTTGGTGTAAGTTGCAATTGCCATTGCAACATCTGCATGTAGACTTTGCAGAACCTTTTTGGAACACTCACTGGTTGATTGTGGTTGACTCATATAGCAAGTTTCCATTTGCTGTGCCACTGAACTCAACAATGTCTCATAGCGCAATTCAGGTGTTGTCATCAACTTTTGCCTAGATGGTTCACCTGAAGTAATAGTGTCAGACAACAGCCCTCAGTTCACATCACATGAACTTCAAACATTCTGTGAATGCAGTGGCATACAGCATCTAACTAGTGCATTGTTCCATACTCAGTCAAACGGCGAAGCGGAACGTTTTGTCGCAACCTTCAAGCAGCAGATGGAAAACTTCGCTCTGCACACACCAGGGATCAAGCATTGTTTCTGTTTCTCATGTCATATTGTTCGCACCTCCAAGATGGTCCATCGCCGGCGGAACTGCTTCACGGCCACCGCCATCGGACACTGCTCCACATGCTCCACCCTCCTCAGGGTTTTTAATGGGAGCAGATGGTGGGTGTGAGGTGAGATCATCCATCGACTTGGGGCTTGCATGTATCTTACTTCAGGTCCTGATGGCTTGCAGCACCACTCCCAAAATCAACTTCACCTCTGTCTTGTGCAAAATGATATTTCAGTGTCTCTTCACCCAGATTCACGGATCCAGAGGACAGCGTAGCCACAGCAGCTGCCAGAGGGCATCATCAGGACACTGCAGGTTGACCTCAGGGAGACAGAGCCTTCACCTCCTCTGCCTCCTCTTGTCCTACAGATGGAGCTGGACCGGCCAAACAGCAGCAGTCACCGTCTTCTTCATCTGGTTCCTGGCAGCAGGAGGTGGACACATACCCTTCTGGTCATTTTCCAGGGAATGTTTCCGCAGAATGCAGGCAAAGATAGCAGGGTTTGGCTGGAAGCTTAACATCCGCTGCACCAACAGCTTCTGGCACGACATTGCGCCCACACTCCTACCTCCCGTGCCATGGTCGCACTCCCTACATGACGATGGTCCATTGCTATGGGGGAGGGGAGGGGAATGTTACAGCATAAGGACTAGCACCAGCACAAAGACGAAGATCCCAAGAGAAAAGAAGGCACCGAGATGACGTCAGCCAATAGCGCAACGACAAGGACTGCACCCTGACAGGAGCACCCTCTAGCCAAAGAGAATATAAGCACCGCCCCTGCCAGCCTCTGCCGGACAGTATTAGCACAGCCTAGCAGAGAGTGCTACAATAGCAGTTAATAGTGATCCATATCAATTGCTTACATGGACATTGTCTATAATGAAGATCATTACTTGTTTGCATGTTGCCCATCGCTTGCGACACCATTGTAAATTCAAATTTAAGTTTTGTCAACCTTCTTATTTGTAATAAAAATTGTTAATGTGATTCGCTTGAATTACTGCATAGCATTCCGAGAATACAACATCCTTTAGGCACCCTGTACAAGACGAATGGGCAACAGCCCATGTTTGCGACCCATCATGCAGAAATGAAAGTTTAGTACTGTCAATTCAGTTTCTGTAATAAACTCAATTAAAATGATTTGTGTGGTGTCACCGCCAGACACCACACTTGCTAGGTGGTAGCCTTTAAATCGGCCGCGGTCCGCTAGTATAGGACGGCTCCGCGTGTCGCCACTGTCAGCAATGGTTCACTGACAAATTACACTCTCATTTGCTGTCATTTGCTACGACCTAGCAAGGCGCCATTCACATTTGTTATTTATATTGTGATGCCTGTACCGTCAGACCGATGTTCACCAATTAAGGATTAAAGTTAAGTATTCCAGAAGCTATGTACTATTTTTGGCTACTATAATTCCTTGTCATTTTCCAGACCTCACGCCAGCCTGAATGAGCTTAAACGCGTGCCTTTCGGCTTCCTCCAAACTCCGTGAATTGGCTCCTGCCAATTCACAACATTGGCGACGAGTGTAAAAACGGCCTTCTTCTTTATACTTGCTTAAATTACTTGTGTCATGGCTTCGCCACAATCTCCAGATGTACTGTCCGAACTTTATCGCTTGCAGAATCAGCAGACGCAGGCCTTATTGGATGCCCTTGGACAGCTCGTTCAGGGTCAACGTGCAATGCAAAACGATGCGGCCGCCGCCGCTCCTCCGCTCCCACAGCCACAACACGCAGTTGCACCACCTTTTCGTCCTTTTGAAGCGACACTGGAAAGCTGGACGGAGTGGTCATGCCAATTTGGATTCCATCTCGCCGCCTACAGAATTCAAGGTAACGAGCGGCAGCCTTATCTCCTTTCCTCAGTAGGGGTCCAGACGTACCGTGTGACAGTGAAATTATTTCCCCGACGCGACGTTGCAACTCCGTCCTACGAAGAAATTTTGTCTGCATTAGATGCATATTTCAAAGACTTGGTCAATGTAGTTGCCAAACGGTATACGTTCTTTTGTACAAAACGTACGGCAGGTCAGACTAATAGGGAGTGGGTTGCAACCTTGCAAGGCCTTACTAGGGATTGTGCTTTTGAGTGTGAATGTGGACTCCCTTATTCAGATACTATGGTGCGTGATGCAATTGCACAGAACGTTGCTGATGTTCGTATAAGGGAACAGATTTTGAAACTAGTCAATCCCTCCATTCAACAAGTGATGGACATATTGGATCAGCAGGACACACTTGACTTTGCTTAGGAATCATTTGAAACTTCACCACCCATGTGTCACGTTAACCGGCCCGCCAGGCGAGCTGCACGGAACAGTAAACAGTCCTCGCGCCCGGCCGCGCAAAAGCCGCCTGGCCCTCCGCCGCGAGTCCCGTGCCAGCAAGCACATGCACTGAAATCATGCCTGCGGTGTGCTACTAGACATTCACGTGCGAATTGCCCATCACGCCAGGCTATTTGCTTTTTCTGTAATAAAAAAAGGTCATATTCAAAGTGTTTGCCAGAAAAAGCTCAGATCGGACACTCACAACCATTCCAGGCCCTTTGCTTCGCGCAGGAATCGAACCAAGAATACTCAGGCTCGTGAACCTTCGCCCATGGACATTCATGTAGTTTATTCCACTCCGCCCAGTGCCACTCTCTCTAACAGTGACTGTGCTCGTCCCACAAAAAGTGTGCGTCGACGTTGACGGAAATCCCGTCCGGTCGATAAACTTTTTGTGGACTTGGAAATTCATGGCAACGTGATACCATTCCAGCTCGATACCGGAGCTGCAGTTTCACTGATCAATAAAGACACGTACCAACAGCTGGGCAAACCTCTGTTGCGTGCTGCAAATGTTAAGCTAACTAGTTATTCCGGACAAGCGATCCCTGTGTTAGGACAGTGCAGCCTTCTTGCAACATACAAGGGACAAACAAAACTTGTGTCATTTTACGTCCTTCGTTCTTCTTCTGCAGTGAACTTGTTTGGTTTAGATTTATTTCAGTTGTTTAACTTGTCTATCGTAAATCAGGTCCTCTCAGTGAACCAGACTGTGCCTTCAGCCAGTGTTTCTCATCTATGTGAAGAATCTGCAGACATTTTTGGAATGGGCTTCGGTTGCACTAAGAACTGTAAAGCACATTTGGAACTGAAAGTCAATGCGCAACCGAAATTTTTCAGAGTGCGCAATGTTCCCCACGCATTGCGTGATGAGGTCGCAAGAACATTAAACGATTTGGAATCACAAGGTGTCATTGAACTTAGTAATTTTGCAAAAACCTTCCGGCAAATTGAGACTTCGTGTGGACTTCAAGACAACAGTGAATCCACAACTAGTGACTGCAACTTTTCCTTTACCCCGCCCAGAAGATCTTTTTGACAAACTGTGCCCGGGTAAATATTTTTCGAAGTTGGACCTAGCAGATGCGTACTTGCAAATACCGGTGGCCGAAGAATCCCAGCGCGTCTTGGTGGTTAACACGCATCTTGGTTTGTATCGATTCAAAAGACTGCCATTCGGGTGTGCATCCACCCCTGCATTGTTTCAGCAATATCTACAAACTGTTTGTGCGTCGGTCCCTACTGCAGCAAACTATCTGGACGATATTGTGATCTCCAGAAAGACGGAAGAAGAACATTTAGCCCACGATATTGTGATCTCCAGAAAGACGGAAGAAGAACATTTAGCCAATCTCAGAACATTATTTCAGGTCTTGCGACAAAATGGTCTTCGCTTGCAGAAGAACAAATGTGTGTTTTTTGCTCGTGACTTACCCTATCTGGGACATGTAATCAATGCCCACGGCATACATCCCAGTCCCGAGCACCTCCGTGCCATACAAGACTTGCCTTCGTCGCAGAATTTGAAGCAGCTACAGAGTGTGCTGGGAAAAATCAATTACTATAACAGATATGTGCGCCACGCCTCTTCCCTTTCAGCTCCGCTTCATCGCTTACGCCGTCAAGGTGTTCCGTTCGTCTGGACGACGGAATGCGAACGCGCCTTTTGCCAGTTGAAAACGGCGTTGCTTTCCAATACTTGCCTTACGCCATTCGATCCCCAGAAACCCCTTTTGTTGATGGTGGATGCATCGGATTTCGGGATCGGTGCGGTGCTTGCGCACAAAGATGGTTCGCACGATCGCCCTATTGTCCTATTGCCTTTGCGTCCAAATTGTTGTCGTCTGCGCAAAGAAATTATTCACAGATCGAGAAAGAAGCATTGGCTCTCGTATTTGGTGTTTCATGATTTCTTTTATGGTCGTCACTTTACCATCATCACAGACCACAAACCTTTGACATCGCTTTTTCATCCGACCAAGCCTGTACCCTCCACGTACAGCGCAGAAATTATATTCGCTGGTCAATTTTCATCTGGCAGTACCGTTACGATATCTTGTATCGGTCCACTGCTAAGCACAGAAACGCCGATGTGTTGTCCCGTATGCCTGTTGCTGAGGATAGAGCATTTGATTCCTCCGAACTTGCTTGCATGTTCATTGATGCGGAAACCGATGACGTGGTCGAATCGTTTCCGATTGATTTTCGTCATGTAGCTACAGCCACAGCTGCAGACCCTGTCATTGCTACCGTTCTGCGTTTTGTTGCTACGCAATGGCCCTTGTCAAAGTCACGGATCGATGATCCGTTGGTTCGCCGATTTTTTGCTCACAAGGAGAGACTTTTTGTACGACGTGGTGTTTTGCTGTTGCATTCTGATAATGATCAGTCCAGGGTCGTGGTCCCACGTTCGATACAGTCCTCTGTCTTACGGCTTCTCCACCAAGGACATTGGGGTATAGTGAGAACGAAACAACTTGCTCGTCAGCACTGTACTTGGTTCGGAATTGATGCTGCGATTACGAATATGTGCTCTTCTTGCATGGCGTGTGCCGAACAACAATCCGCACCACTGCGGAAATTCTTTGCATGGCCAAAAGCCACTTCCCCTTGGCAACGCTTACACATCGATTTTGCTGGTCCATTCGGGAATGCTCGATGGTTGGTTGTGGTAGATACCTTCAGTAATTTTCCTTTTGTTGTCCGGATGTCTTCCACGACATCTTCTGCCACCATCCAAGCATTGTCCGCTATCTTTTGCATTGAAGGTCTTCCACAGACTATTGTTTCCGACAATGGCCCACAATTCATGTCCGCAGAATTTCAGTCATTCTGTAAGGCCAATGGTATTCAACATCTGACGTACGCGCCGTTTTCGCCACAGTCCAACGGTACCGCTGAACATTTGGTCAGGACTTTCAAGTCACAGATGTTGAAGTTGAAAGAGTCACATTCTCGGGAGGCCACGTTATTGCTCTTTTTGTCTTCGTATCGCTCTCAGCCCCGAGATGGTCGCTCGCCGGCTGAGTTGCTCCATGGTCGTCCCCATCGAACCTTGATGTCTTTGCTGCATCCGCCGTATCAGGTTCCTGTGCTGCGGCAGCCACCTGCTTTTGCTCCAGGCGACGTTGTATACTATTGCAACTATCGAGGTTCACGGCGTTGGCTCGCAGAGCGCATTCTTCGCTGCCTCGGCCGCGCTATGCATCTGGTTTTGGGAGCCTCTGGTGAGATGCGTCGGCATCTCAATCAGCTGCACCTCTGTCATCGCACGGGATCTGCCGCTCCCCGTCTGCTTTCAGCAACGGTGCTGTCTGGTCAGCACCCTGGGGACCCATCTACTGGCTTGCCTCAGCCCCAGGTGTTACCGACGCTGCCTTCCATTTTGCCCCATGGCGACGCGCCGCCGCCTGTTCTCCCGCCGGTGACACCCGCAGTTGACGCTTCGTTGCAGCCGCCGGGCGCCTCCCTGGGTCATGCGCCGCCGATCGCTTCCCGTGACTAGCTGTCCTCCGACATGGAACTCTTGCCCACTCCGGACCAGATGTTGTCTTCGCCCGTCGTGTGCCCCGACCCAATGGAGGTCGACCCTTCGGCTGCGGCAGCCACCTGCTTTTGCTCCAGGCGACGTTGTATACTATTGCAACTATCGAGGTTCACGGCGTTGGCTCGCAGAGCGCATTCTTCGCTGCCTCGGCCGCGCTATGCATCTGGTTTTGGGAGCCTCTGGTGAGATGCGTCGGCATCTCAATCAGCTGCACCTCTGTCATCGCACGGGATCTGCCGCTCCCCGTCTGCTTTCAGCAACGGTGCTGTCTGGTCAGCACCCTGGGGACCCATCTACTGGCTTGCCTCAGCCCCAGGTGTTACCGACGCTGCCTTCCATTTTGCCCCATGGCGACGCGCCGCCGCCTGTTCTCCCGCCGGTGACACCCGCAGTTGACGCTTCGTTGCAGCCGCCGGGCGCCTCCCTGGGTCATGCGCCGCCGATCGCTTCCCGTGACTAGCTGTCCTCCGACATGGAACTCTTGCCCACTCCGGACCAGATGTTGTCTTCGCCCGTCGTGTGCCCCGACCCAATGGAGGTCGACCCTTCGGCCCCTCCTGTCTCTCTACGGGCGCATACACCGCATGTTGGTGTGCACCCTGGACTAGGTTTTCAGGCGTTTCCTAGCTCCCCTTGGACCGAATGGCAGGGTGCGGGTGGCACAGCCTCGCCTGTTGTTAGGCTCCCCACCTCGTCGCATACGTCAACATGGGATCCTCCCCACGGCGGGCGGAAGCCTTATAACACAACCGTTCGCCGATTTGCGGGGGAGGAATGTGGTGTCACCGCCAGACACCACACTTGCTAGGTGGTAGCCTTTAAATCAGCCGCGGTCCACTAGTATACGATGGACCCGTGTGTCGCCACTGTCAGTGATTGCAGACCGAACGCCGCCCCACGGCAAGTCTAGAGAGACGTCCTAGCACTCGCCCCAGTCGTACAGCCGACTTAGCGAGCAATGGTTCACTGACAAATTACACTCTCATTTGCTGAGACGATAGTTAGCATAGCCTTCAGTTACGTCATTTGCTACGACCTAGCAAGGCGCCATTCACATTTGTTATTTATATTGTGATGCCTGTACCGTCAGACCGATGTTCACCAATTAAGGATTAAAGTTAAGTATTCCAGAAGCTATGTACTATTTTTAGCTACTATAATTCCTTGTCATTTTCCAGACCTCACGCCAGCCTGCGTGAGCTTAAACGCGTGCCTTTCGGCTTCCTCCAAACTCCGTGAATTGGCTTCTGCCAATTCACAACAATTTGTTTGTATGTTGTCTAGCTATCTGAGAAAACAGCTTCCTAGGCACCTTATAAGAGATGACTGGAAAGGATCCCACACAGCCAGTGCAGATGCATTTATGCAAGTATTATAACTGTAGCGGATTTTATTAACTATGAACAATCCAAGTAACAGTTCTGGATGTCCCTCTAAGAATATAATGTCATTACAGCAGAACACATACTCCAGCAATGTAATTTTGCAGTACGTGGGTGACAATGATAATGTTTGTGACTAGAATGTTACGAAGCACTTCAACACACAGTTGTGACAACTGTATCAATATAACGTAAGTTATTATGTTTTATAACCACCACTTCAATGGAAACCGAGGATATTTTGTATCTATAACCAATACTTACATGGACATGTATGCCAAGTTCGGTGGCAGGAGGAACAAGACTTCTGGTCAGGTGAATACAGGGTAATAAATACAAAATCAAGTAGGGGTAATGCAGGAGTAGGTTTAATAATGAATAAAAAAATAGGAATGAGGGTAAGCTACTACAAACAGCATATTGAACACGTTATTGTGGCCAAGATAGACATGAAGCCCACACCTACCACAGTAGTTCAAGTTTATATGCCAAGTAGCTCTGCAGATGACGAAGAGATTGATGAAATGTATGATGAGATAAAAGAAATTATTCAGATAGTGAAGGGAGACGAAAATTTAATAGTCATGGGTGACTGGAATTCGATAGTAGCAAAAGGAACAGAAGGAAACATAATAGGTGAATATGGAATGGGGGTAATAAATGAAAGACGAAGCTGTCTGGTAGAATTTTGCAGAGAGCATAATTTAATCATAGCTAACACTTGGTTCAAGAATCATGAGAGAAGGAAATATACATGGAACAGGCCTGGAGATACTGGAGGCTTTCAGATAGATTATATAATGGTAAGACAGAGATTTAGGAACCAGGTTTTAAATTGTAAGACATCTCCATGGGCAGATGTGGACTCTGACCACAATCTAGATTAAAACTGAAGAAACTGCAAAAATGTGGGAATTTATGAAGATGGGACCTAGAAAAACTGACAGAACCAGAGGTTGCAGTGCGTTTCAGGGAGAGAATTAAGGAACAATTGCCAGGAATGAGGGGAAAGAAATACAGTAGAAGAAGAATGGGTAGCTTTGAGGGATGAAATAGTGAAGGCAGCAGAGGATCAAGTAGGTAAAAGGATGAGGGCTAGTAGAAATACTTGGGTAACAGAAGAAATATTGAATTTAATTGATGAAAGTAGGAAATATAAAAATGCAGTAAATGAAGCAGGCAAAACGGAATACAGAATGTCTAGATACAGTGTTACACTCTGAGCCGCAGGAACATTCGAACTTCACCAAATGCTGGGCAGCTGGAAATTACCAGTCGCACTGCGATCATGAAGCACTGTCCAGTCAATCCCAAGAAAAAGCAAACATTTTTAAGCACTCATTAAACAAAGCCAAAACAATTCCTTGGAAACAAAATCCAGTTGTTGATGAATGTAACAGAGTCTTTCATGGACAAGAGCTAGGCTAGTCCATTGTTGATGTGACTGGTGGAAGGAGACTTAATACGGTACACAACTTTGTCAAACTTTGGAACAATATTTGATCATGATATGGCAGAAAAAAAAACGACAATGCACACTGCATTCTTACTCTACTGAAATTTATCCAATCTCAAGCAATAGTACACATTTCTTTCCTGTAGAGGTAAACAATATGAAACCTGAGTTTTTCCCAGCATATGCAACATTCAGATTACTTACGGTAATTATATCTGATGTATTTTTTCATAGTTACATCATTGAAAATGTTCCATTCCACTATGTTAAGCTGTAATTAAATGTTTTCTGCCTGTTTTACATTTATTTTGTTTTAATTACAGTTTTTATAACACTTTATTTGTAATTAATATATGCTCATAAACAGAAGGCACATACTGTTTCAATAGCTTTTGGATAAATTTTTAGGGACAATAAAAACATATTTGAGAAATTGTTTGTACAAAAATGTTTACCATAATGTATTGTCCCAAGCCTGGGGTCCAATCCTCAACAGCTTAGAAGGTGGTGATGAAGATTATCATTATGCCAGAACTGATGGAAGAAGCACCCATACTCTGAGTGTTAACATTAAAGCTAGAGTTGTCTTGTGACAGCCAGAGCGAGAGCACCAGCAGCAGCGAGTACTGTTTGTATAAAGTGTTTTTGTACTTATTTGCTGCGCTTAGCTTTTAAATAGTTTTTCTGGGAAAACCTAGCGTAGTTTTCGTGTCTCGTATTTCAGTGAGTGTTTCTTGATTATCAGAGTAGCTCATCAGAAGATTATCTTGGGAATTTGTCATCGTATAGAGTAGGGTAAACATAGTCATGTGTAGGGACTGTGGTTGTTGTGAGCGGACGCAAGGAGAATTGGCCACTCTTCGGGGGCAGGTGGAGGCTTTGTCTGTTAGGCTCATCGAGCTCGAGGCGCAGGCATCGGCTCGTAGTGGCGTTGGGGCAACTGTGGTGAGACCTATGCCTACTTCGATGGCCTTGGAGTCACATGGAACCCCTGATGTCGCTGCGTCTTCCGGCAGTGAGCATCTTACCGGTCAGCCATCACTCCAGGGTGAATGGCGGACAGTGGTGGGCTCGCGCGTGCCTGGCCGAAAGGCGAAGGTGGGATCTGGCCGCGTGGCAGCTGCCTTACCCCTTTCCAACAGGTACGGGGTGCTTCCTAGTGGTGATGACATCGTTTCTGAGCCACCACAGGATGCCTTGCCTGTTGGGCCAGTGGCCGATTCTCCGGCAAGGTCCCGACAGTCACAGAGGGCGGGCCTATTAGTTATAGGGAGCTCCAACGTTAGGCGGGTTATGGAGCCCCTCAGGAAAATAGCGGGTAGGTCGGGGAAGAATGCCAGTGTGCACTCGGTGTGCTTGCCGGGGGGTCTCGTCCGTAATGTGGAGGAGGCCCTTCCGGCAGCTATTGAACGCACTGGGTGTGACCGGCTGCAGATAGTAGCACATGTCGGAACGAATGACGCCTGCCACTTGGGTTCTGAGGCCATCCTTGGTTCCTTCCGGTGGCTGGCTGATTTGGTGAAGACAACCAGCATCGCACGCGGAGTGCAAGCTGAGCTTAATATCTGCAGCATAGTGCCCAGAGTCGATCGCGGTCCTCTGGTTTGGAGCCGTGTGGAGGGTCTAAACCAGAGGCTCAGACGACTCTGCGACTATAATGGTTGCAAATTCATCGACCTCCGTTATTGGGTGGAGAACTGTAGGGCCCCCCTAGACAGGTCAGGCGTGCACTACACACCGGAAGCAGCTACTAGGGTAGCAGAGTACGTGTGGCGAGCACACGGGGGTTTTTTAGGTTAGAGGGACCCCCCCTTGGGCGAAACGATAAAATACCTGACGGCTTACCAGAGAGGACATTATCATCGTTGATAAAGAACGTCCGTCCTCAGAGACCAAAAACAGGAAAAGTTAACGTAATATTGGTAAACTGCAGGAGTATCCAGGGCAAGGTTCCTGAATTAGTATCTCTTATTGAAGGAAATAGTGCGCATATAGTATTAGGAACGGAAAGTTGGTTAAAACCGGAAGTGAACAGTAACGAAATCCTAGACACAGAATGGAATATATACCGCAAGGATAGGATAAACGCCAATGGTGGAGGAGTATTTATAGCAGTAAAGAATTCAATAATATCCAGTGAAGTTAAGCTAAGTATCAAAGGTGGGTCAGATATGATAGTCGGATGCTTCTATAGACCACCTGCATCAGCAACCGTAGTAGTTGAGCGCCTCAGAGAGAACCTGCAGAACGTCGTGAAGAAGTTTCGTGATCATACTATTGTAATAGGGGGAGACTTCAATCTACCAGGTATAGAATGGGATAGTCACACAATCAGAACTGGAGCCAGGGACAGAGACTCTTGTGACATTATCCTGACTGCCTTGTCCGAGAATTACTTCGAGCAGATAGTTAGAGAACCAACTCGTGAAGCTAACGTTTTAGACCTCATAGCAACAAATAGACCGGAACTTTTCGACTCCGTGAATGTAGAAGAGGGTATCAGTGATCATAAGTCAGTGGTTGTATCAATGACTACAAGTGTAATAAGAAATGCCAAGAAAGGAAGGAAAATATATTTGCTTAACAAGAGTGATAGGGCACAAATCGCAGAATATCTGAGTGACCACCATCAAACGTTCATTTCTGAGGAAGAGGATGTGGAACAAAAATGGAAAAATTTCAGAAACATCGTCCAGTACGCCTTAGATAAGTTCGTACCGACTAAGGTCCAAAGCGAGGGGAAAGATCCACCGTGGTATAACAATCATGTACGAAAGGTACTACGGAAACAAAGAAAGCTTCATCATAGGTTTAAGAGTAGTCGAATCATAGCTGATAAGGAAAAGCTGAACGAAGCGAAAAAGAGCGTAAAGAGAGCAATGAGAGAAGCATTCAACGAATTCGAACATAAAACATTGGCAAACAATCTAAACAAGAACCCTAAAAAGTTTTGGTCATATGTAAAATCGGTAAGCGGATCTAAATCCCCTATTCAGTCACTCGTTGACCACGATGGCACCGAAACAGAGGACGACCGAAGAAAGGCAGAAATACTGAATTCAGTGTTCCGAAACTGTTTCACTGCGGAAAATCGTAACACGGTCCCTGACTTCAGCCGTCGCACGGACGCCAAAATGGAAAATATTGAAATAAACGATATCGGAATTGAAAAACAACTGCTATCACTTAGTAGCGGAAAAGCATCCGGACCAGACGAGATACCCTTAAGATTCTACAGTGATTATGCTAAAGAACTTGCCCCCTTTCTATCAGCAATTTATTGTAGATCGCTGGAAGAACGTAAAGTACCTAGTGGCTGGAAGAAAGCGCAGGTCGTTCCCATTTTCAAGAAGGGTCATAAATCAGATGCGAATAATTATAGGCCTATTTCGCTTACGTCAATCTGTTGTAGAATAATGGAACATGTTTTGTGTTCTCGTATTATGACGTTCTTAGATAATACAAATCTCCTTCATCATAACCAATATGGATTCCGCAAACAGAGATCATGTGAAACTCAGCTCGCCCTATTTGCCCAAGAAATTCACAGTGCCGTAGACACTGGCGAGCAGATTGATGCCGTATTCCTGGACTTCAGGAAGGCATTTGATACGGTTCTGCACTTACGTTTAGTGAAAAAAATACGAGCTTACGGAATATCGGACCAGGTTTGTGATTGGATTCAGGATTTCCTAGAAGAAAGAACACAACATGTCATTCTTAACGGTTCAAAATCTGCAGATGTAGAGGTAATTTCGGGAGTACCGCAAGGAAGCGTGATAGGACCTTTATTGTTTACAATATACATAAATGACTTAGTTGACAACATCGGTAGCTCCGTGAGGCTATTTGCAGATGACACGGTTGTCTACAAGAAAGTAGCAACATCAGAAGACTCGTACGTACTCCAGGAAGACCTGCAGAGGATTAATGCATGGTGCGACAGCTGGCAGCTTTCCCTAAACGTAGATAAATGTAATATAATGCGCATACATAGGGGCAGAAATCCATTCCAGTACGATTATGCCATAGGTGGTAAATCATTGGAAGCGGTAACGACCGTAAAATACTTAGGAGTTACTATCCGGAGCGATCTGAAGTGGAATGATCACATAAAACAAATAGTGGGAAAAGCAGGCGCCAGGTTGAGATTCATAGGAAGAATTCTAAGAAAATGTGACTCATCGACGAAAGAAGTAGCTTACAAAACGCTTGTTCGTCCGATTCTTGAGTATTGCTCATCAATATGGGACCCTTACCAGGTTGGATTAATAGAAGAGATAGACATGATCCAGCGAAAAGCAGCGCGATTCGTCATGGGGACATTTAGTCAGCGCGAGAGCGTTACGGAGATGCTGAACAAGCTCCAGTGGCGGACACTTCAAGAAAGGCGTTACGCAATACGGAGAGGTTTATTATCGAAATTACGAGAGAGCACATTCCGGGAAGAGATTGGGAAACATATTACTACTGCCCACATATATCTCGCGTAATGATCACAACGAAAAGATCCGAGAAATTAGAGCAAATACGGAGACTTACAAGCAGTCGTTCTTCCCACGCACAATTCGTGAATGGAACGGGGAAGGGGGGATCAGATAGTGGTACAATAAGTACCCTCCGCCACACACCGTAAGGTGGCTCGCGGAGTATAGATGTAGATGTAGATGTAAAATCCAAACATGTCTGTTCCCAGATTGTGTGGTGTTTCATCAGCATCTGTATCCCATGTTATGGCAGGTGGAAAAGAACACTCTAAGACTAACAATCTTAGTTTTAACTCTGGTAAACAAATGTCTACCCACAGTGCAAAAACAGGATAACTACAAAATTACTCCAGGTAGCCAATACACCACTCCTGAAAGTAATACAAGCATGTGTTTGGATTCTGGAGTTTCTGCACCATCACCCAATCAACAGTTGGGGAATCCTGAAAAAATCTTTGTAATCTGAAATTTAAATTTAAAAGGAAACACAAAATTGCAGCCATAAATATTAACTCCCTCTACAAAGCTGGGGAAACTCAGTCACATGATAGACCATTTGAGCACTAACAACATCCTGCTAGAAGGCATCCAAGAAACATAGCAGGGAGATGACCTAACAATGTGTGAAAACTATAAAACTTTTATAGGTAAGCCAGCAATTAGACTTCCCACCTCAAATCTCTGAATTTGAGGCACAACCTTCAGATTTCACAAAAGTATAATCCAAAACGTAGTTGATTTTGAATTAGTCAATGGGAGACTCTGTGGTGTCATCTGAAGAGAAGTTGCCAACACAAGGTTGGTACCATGCAATGCAGCCATAAGAAATGATAGTCGCTGCAAGATGCAGCAACAAACGAGTGATGCAGGCATAGCCTTGCTCACAAACATTTCACTATGCAAATGCATCCACTCTTCTACTTAATAGGACTGTTCTACCCAGTCTACAATCATCAAGTATCTTGACAGCATCACCTTCTAGTAGGCTGGAGAGAGAGAGAGAGAGAGAGAGAGAGAGAGAGAGAGAGACTAGTATTCTGTCTGTATCAAGTGATATGTCGATGTTCAGAGACAGTTGTAAACACTCCCATCATTTCTGTGGAAATGGATTGTATAAAGTTAAGTAAGTATCCCCTGACCTGGGGTTCTGGGTGATTTTTCTGAACTCTATCCTTTCTCCTAAACCTCACCAGTCCTTTTTCTTCTCCCCTCTTCCTTCCGCTTCAACCTTTCTGTTACTGGCTCCGAAAGCTTGCAAACTTCAATAACTTTTATATGCGTGTTCTCCTGCTGCTGCTGCTGCTTGGTGAGTAGATTTTTTAGCTATCAAATTAAAGTTACAATATATTTTCAAAAATTTATTATTTTCATCTAATACTTTTTGTGTCATAGTATGCACTAGGGCTGTTCCTGGAGCCAAGCAAGAACCCATTGCTCCACCAACTAGTGTACTTTCATCCAGTACAACAAAATCTGTTTTAACAGTTAAATGCATGATTAAATATTAAATATTTGGATTCAAGTTTTAAGAAGGGTGTATGACACATCAAATAACACTCGCTTGTGCTCTGGAACTGAGTGGTGTAATTTGTTTTTGTCTATCTTGTGCAGTTTAGACGTTATTAATGTTAAAAGTAACATTGATCCCGACTCATGTCTCTCTTTGTTCCAGGTGATCTAAAATGGGTCTGACACATGAACAGAAGATCGAAATCATCTTTATATCAGGGGAACGCAACTACCAAACAATAGCAGCTTAGCCCAACAGATGGCACAGACAGAGAACCGGTATCGCACAGCACGGTGGCTCATGTGATCACCAAATTCCGGGAGACGGGCTCTGTTCACGATGGGGCACATAGTGGGCAACCAAGGACTGCCACCAATGAGGAAACTGCAACTGCGGTTGTTGCATCATTTGTGAAAAGTCCTAAATGAAGTACCTGTTGTGTGGCCCTAGCATGTGGAATAAGCCGAACCTCCATTGTCCGGATATTGCACACCAGTAAGTGGCATCCTTACAAGCTGCAGATGCAACAGCGACTTAACAAGGATGACCCTGATCACCGGTTGGAGTTCTGCCTGTGGGCTACTGAACAACACGAACTGGATCTTTCGTTTGCCAAGGGCATACTGTTCAGCGACAAAGCGTATTTCACTTTGAATGGGGAGGTTAATCGACATAATTGTCGATACTGGAGTGACACAAATCCGAACTGGGTTGCCCCAATTCGAGAACATAGTCCAACGAAGGTGATGGTGTGGTGTGGCATATGGGACACCCGCATTATTGGGCCATTTTTCATTTACAACACCTTAACTGCACCGCAGTATCTGATTCTGCTGCAGGACATTGTGTTCCCTTCCACACTGAATGCTGATGGCATTTTCACACCTTATTTTCAGCATGACGGAGCCCCTCCACACTATGGCATTGGTGTCCATGTATGGTTGGAGGAACAACTGCCAGGAAAGTGGATTGGTCGCTGTGGTCCCGTGGAGTGGCTACCCAGATCCCCTGACTTAACGCCCCTTGATTTTTATCTATGGGGACATCTTAAGCAGATAGTGTATGCTGAGGGCATCTGTGATTTGAAACACCTGGAGGAACGCATAAAACACACCTGTGACCAAATTGCAGGAGACACTCTCCTCCATGTGCAGTCAGAGTGGTTGTGGTGACTACAGTTGTGCATTACATGGGATGGACAACACGTAGACATGTTGCAGCAGTCGGTATGAAGGTAATTTCCAAACTTTGAACATTAATAACCTCTAAACTGTACAAGATAGACAAAAACAAATTACACTACTAAATTCCATCCAGAGCTCAAGCAAGTGTTGTTTGATGTGCCATACATCCCCCTTCCCATTAAAAAAAAAAAGGACCTGAGTCCAAAATGGCGGATTTCAAGATGGCGTCCATAAATGACATTCACTCCAAAAGTTGTGGCCCCACATCAAACATATGTTCCCATCACCACATTTCAACTTATGAAGGTGTCCAAGGACTTTTGACTCACCCTGTACATGCATGTCATTCAAGCTTAAAATCAAAACAACACATTAAAAAAAACTACCCAGAAAGCAAAAAACATGCATATCAACAAATTCTAACTTGGAAGAGTTTCAAATGACCATGTCACCATCTCCAGTATAATTTTCCAGAAATCCAGAACATTGGAGTCCAGTTCATTCAGACCACTATCCAACTAAGATCCACTTGAGATTTGTTCTAAAGTGCAAAATGATGAAACAAACCAATATGACTACAAGCAAAGGAAGCACAGATGGTGGAATAGTAAATGTGGAGAAGCACATACACAAAAAAAGCAAGTTTGGAACTATTGGTATGGCATGAGAATGAGCATCAATTGGAAAATCTATTACTTTGAGAAGAAGCAAATAGATAAAATAATTAGGGCATAAAAGAGGTGCGTTGAAAAGAAACAACTTAAAAATATAGATGAAAATTTTAAAAAATATGATACAAGAGGCTATTACAAAACAGCTGAGAACTGTATGTCTGGGTACATTAAGCACCCACTATGCTTCAGGAAAGAATATGGAAAACTTGCAATTAACAATAAAGAAAATGATAAGTTATTGGCAGCATATTTTTCGAAAAGCTATTGAACTGTGAAAAACTGGCCAAATAATTGGAATTCCATGATAATATTCCAAATGAAAATTCAAAACCAATGAGCATCAACAGGATTAAAAATTACATCAAACAATTAAAACACAAAAAACACCAGGTGAAGATGGTCTCTCAGCAGAAATTCTCAAACTAAAGGAGATCTGTTTATTTATTTATTGACAATTTCATAAAAAGCAAACAATGGAAAATCCAGGTAGAAATATCAACAAGTGCTGAGTTGCAGACAAGCACAATGAAGAGACTGCTAAACAATTAAGCATCCAGCTGAGATGCCTTATTCTGAAGTAGACAACACACATTGACATAAACACAACTCACACACACATGACTACTGTCTCTAGCTGCCAAACCCTCAGCACAAGGCTGTGGACCTGAGTGTGTGAATTGTGTTTGTGTCAATGTGTGTATATGTGCATTGTCTACTCCAGAACAAGGCCTTTTGACTACAAGCTTACATGTCTTTTTGTTGCACCTGTCAGCGAGTCAACATCTCCAATATGTGATGAGTAGCAATGTATCTTTTTTGTAATACTGTCATTGTTCCATCCTGGATTTTCCAGTATTTATTGCTTTATTTTCATGTTTGAGCATTTCACATGTTATTGGTGTTAATGGTTTGTACAAATTGAATAACGCATAATGGCATATGTAATAATAAAGAAAACAGTTAAATAATGTTGATCTGCACACAAATGTATAATGCATATAAGTTCAAATTTTAGAGCTTCTTTTGCACAGTCAATATTCCTCTATAGGATGGAAAGCATTCTTGTAGCAGACAGAAGTGACACTACAGTGCAGTGCAAGTTGTATCATTTTTGTACATAATTTTGTAATGCTGTCAAAGTGCTTCTGTGCCAGCTGTGAGAGCGCTGCATTCTATGGCACTTGTAAGTTTACTCATAGAATAGTTTCTCATTCCATTGTTAATAGGGTGGAGTTATATTTGACTACTGATTGTTCTAGTTGTCTAGTCTGTTCTACGTTCATGTAAAATGCCTTGATCTAGTATACATAGTTAACCAAGTCTTTGAGCAATTCAATAAAGTGTTTACTGATTCTGATGTGAAGAGCCTCTTTCACTGCACTGAAAGCTAGCAGTACACAAGTGACCTCAACATGAGAGAATTAGCTGCATTATATCACAAAAAGGACCTGCTTTTGACACGATGGATTCATCAACAGAGCCCGTGCCTTCAGTGTCATGAATTGTTGTGCATTTCCTATCAATTTGGCCACATAACCTGGTGTTATGGTATGCGCAGTTGGAAGCTGGCTTTCTCCATGCTGGAATTATGTGGATACAACTAAATTTGCAGTAGTAGTGAACCAGCTAGATCGCAAATACATAGCAGAGATCGAAGATGTGATCACCTCTCTGCCTAAGATGGACACATAAGAAAAGTTAAAAACAGAACGGATACGATGGGTTTCTGCTTCACAGGAAGAATGCATCAGACAAGTCCTAACACAAGAAGACTTTGATAACAGAAGATCCTCACAATATTTACCACACTTGTGGAGTAAGGTTGATACAGGAACTGTGCCTTATAGTCTTAGGCACATGCTGTAGAGTAATCACTTGCCCCTCAGGTGAAAGCCATTATTGTGTCATAAATGGTCATGCCCTTAGATGCTGTAGCAGAACTAGCTGACAAAATATTTGATGCTATAATGCCTGCACCAGTGAGTACAGTGACAGCGGTGTGCAACAGCTTGTTGTCACACAGGGTGACATGGGCCGATTACATGCTGTCCACCAAAGTGGATTTACTGGCCAAGAAGAAGGAAGAATTATTTTCTTGGCATGGCCACAGCAGAGATAGGGGTCATTATCACAATCTATCAAGGGGCCACTTATTTACCGCTTCCTCAACATCAGGTACTGACAAGCCCCATTTGTTGGTATCACAGGAGATTTGGGGACCAGGCAAGCAAGAGTACAATGCCCTGCTCACTCCCAAATTTCAGCAGCAATTGGATGTAGGCACATCAGCCCATTGCACGGTGTCATCTCAGCATCTGTTCATCAGTTACTGTAAGTCTGAGCAGAAATATCTTGTAGATACTGGTTGTGACTCTTGTGTGTTTCTGTGACGAAGTTGCACAGTAAATGGCAATGCACCCCATTCTGTCTGACTGCTGCCAACAACTCAACTACACTGACATACAGAACACTGTGAATCAGCCTGGACCTCAAATTACGATGCGACTTTATGTGGGATTTCACGGATGCAGACATTTCAGAACTCACAAGAGGTGTGCATTTTTTGGCACAGCTGCTTCCTGCCATGGTGAATAAGTGGGTTGTCAATGGTATCAGTAGGTTAACAGCTGCAGGTTTTGGTTGAGATGAGACATTGTACAAGGCTTATCTTATGCAAGTCACCAGCAGTGAGGATTATTGAAGAGATTCCCAACACTGACAAGACCTCTGGGAGCACTGAAGGAGATATGCCCTGACATGGTGCATCACATACAGTCTACCGAAGGCCCACCAGACTGCTGCCAACCTAGGTGCTTCGTACCAGACTGACTTGCCATAGTGAAACCTAAATTTGACAGCATGATTCATGAAGGTGTGATGCGTCTGTTGAATAACCCCTTGTCATCTCCACTATACATGGTACCAAAGAAGAATGGCATATGGCCCCCTTGTGTTGGTTATCAGGCCCTAAATGCTACAACTGTCCTGAATCATTATCCCATACCATTACTTTGGGACTATAATTATGCATTATGTAGTGTGACTGTATTCAGTGTTTTAGACTGTGCACAGCCATATACGCAGATTCTGGTGGCAGAAGCAGATATGCAAATAACAGAAATTATCACTTCTTTTGGCCTTTTTGAGTATCAGTTTCTGATGTTTGGCCTACAAAACACAGTGCAAACATGGCAAAGGTTCATTGACTCCATGCTGCAAGGGCTAATCCTTTGCTTCGCTGAAATTGATGACATTCTGGCATACAAACTTTGCACATGTCATTCTCTTCTTCAAAACATTCTGGAGAATGTCTTGAATACTTGATTTAGAGGTTTTCCTCTATTGTGATTCACGACAGGTGACACACTATGACTGCACACGTCCACTACTTAACACTACCTGCCGATGTAGCTTATACACCAGGAATAAAATCAGTCTCACAACTTTCTGGATGGATGGTATCACTTAGTATAACAAAAAAAAAATGCTTTGTCAACTTTTTTGTACACATTGTTTGAAGTATGCTGTCCACTCAACCAAAACCCATTGCACATAATTAAAGTCAAAAGCGTGGACCAGAAAAATGAAGAAAATCAGAAGAAATCATGGAGAATGAACAAGCAAAGACTTCAGAAATAGTTTTAAGGTCTCAGTTCAGAAACTGTTTCAAAAAAAGTTGACCTCTAAGAAATTTCATGTACATCACATTATTTAAATACATAAAATAAGGGAAAGATCACCACTACTGTATAGTGGATTGATATGTGGAGCACAGAAACACATAACAGAAAACAGCATTCACACTAGTTTTTGAACACTAGCTCTTTCTGTAGCTAAAGTACACACACACACACACACACACACACACACACACACACACACACACACACCACACAACCTCCTGTGGTCATGGGAAGACTGATAATTGATACTTAATTACTGAAAGCAGTTGCCCATGCTCATGGAAGGGAAGACAGGGTAAGGAAGGATGCAAGGAGGAAATAGCGAGAAAGAGGCTGGACTTTGGACACATGACTCCATGGCCACACAACAAAACAAAAAGAGTACAGAGGATACAGAATAAAGAGATATAGGAAAAAGGAGGGGGCGAGGGGGGGGGGGGGAGAGGAATGCTGAGGGCGAAAAGGGAGGGGAGAAAAACAGAGAAATCTGAAGATGAGTGGATGAGGAGGAAGAACACATACTCAGGTTAGTGGAGGTTTAGGCCAGGGGGGAATGTGAGAGTGCAGGATATAGTGGATAGACAATTCAGATCTGCATAGTTTAGAGAAACGTGATGGAAGGAAGTATCCAAATGGCCTACATCGTGAAGCAGGTGTTAAAGTCATTTATGCTGTGGTGAGCAGCATGTTTGGCAACTGGATGGTCAAGTTTGTGGTTTACCACAGTTAGGTGGTTACATTTTCATGAGAGGAGACAGCTGGTTACTTGTCACTCCCACATAGATTGCTGTATAGTTATTGTAGCATAGCTCATTGCTTTCACACATGGCCCTGCCTTTTATTGGCTACACAATGCATGTGACTGGACAGTGGTGGCAGATGGTTGGTGAGAGTATGGGACAGGTCTTGTTCCTGGGCTGACCACACGGGAATGACCTATGGGGTGCAGGATTGGGAAAAGAAAGGGAATAGGGATGGGCAAGGATATTCTGTAGATTGGATGGGTGGCAGAACACTACTTTATAGGATGTGGGTAGGGTTCTGGGTAGGATATCCTTCATCTCAGGGCACAGCTCTGGTGGAGGATGTGGTTGAAATTTTCAATGCCAGGGTGATACTGGATAAGAGCGCTGGCTGATGGCTGGCTAACAGGTTTACTGGTGTCATAAGAGCAGATGGCAAGGGGCTTCTTTTTTAATGAATGAACTGGATAGGATATTGTAAGGCTCTGGTAAGATTATCTGTGTATTTCATGGAAGGCAAGGCAATTAGGAAGAGACTTTTTGACATTGAACAGATTGTTACACATTTATTTAAATAAACATTTATAGACAATTTCAAGTGAGTTCTTGGCTACTTTTCCTGAAATCTTTGTGTTCTTAGTGCACAGAAGGCAAATTACACAATCTTTTTAGCATATCTACTGCAAATATTTTAGTTTCATTCTGTGAGTCCAGGACTGAATAACAACAACATTATGTAAAGGACAAATAGCTACTCACCATATAGAGGAGATGTTGAGCCATAGAAAGGCACAACTACAAGACTGCTATATATTTGATCTTTTGGTCAAAAGGTCTTCCTCTGAAGTAGAAAACGCTGGCCGGTGTGGCCGTGCGGTTCTAGGCGCGTCTGTCTGGAACCGCGTGACCGCTACAGTCCCAGGTTCGAATCCTGCCTCGGGCATGGATGTGTGTGACGTCCTTAGGTTAGTTAGGTTTAAGTAGTTCTAAGTTCTAGGGGACTGATGACCACAGATGTTGAGTCCCATAGTGCTCAGAGCCATTTGAACCATTTTTGAAGTAGAAAACACACACACACGCACACGCGCACGCGCACACACACACACACACACACACACACACACACACACACACACACACACACACGTGCAACTCACACAAACATCATCACTGTCTCTGGCCACTGTGACCACACCATGGACTGCAATTGCATCTGTTGGGAGCAGTAATCTGGCATGGGTAGTGGGGGTAAGGAGGTAGCATGGGGCAGGGAGGAGGAGGGATCTCAGGGCTGTAGTGGGGGTAGGTGTAGTGCTGCTTGTGTGAATGTGCAGGGACTTCGTGGGGGCAGGGTATGGCTGCTTGTGGCTGTCAGGAGGTTTGGGAGAGGGTGGGGGGAGGGGGAGGAGAGAATTAGAGGTTTGGGAAAATGATCAAGGGGTGAGTTGGTGGAATACAAGGCTGTGTAGTGCTGGAGTGGGTGCAGGGGAGGGGATAGGTAGGTGGAGCACAAGGACTAGTGAGGAGGAGGCCACAGGGTTACGGGAACATAGGAAGTATTACAGGGAGTCTTCCCACCAGTGCAATACAGAAGATGTGGTGTTAGTAGGAAGGATCCGGATGGCAAAGGGTGTAAAGCAGTCACTGAAGTGACTGAAGCACATTGTGTTGGGCAACTTATTCAGTCCTTCTAATAATTTCCGGGTATGCAGCCGGATCCCGTCGACATTCTGCCACGATATTTCGGCCCAGAGACGTCCGGCCATCATCAGGTGAGTACACAACTACTGAAGAGCCCAGGTGCAGTCGCGGTATTTATGCCGAATCTCGCGCATGTGAAATGTACTGGCATCCTACAGCGCATGCGTCAGGTGTTGACATGCGCAGCATAGCCGAGTTGTACGTGCTGCCCTCGGTGGTGGAAATAAAGGTTCATCTAGTCATTGAGTATCGAATGACACTGTCGATTCCGCTGTGATTGTATAATTTTAATAACAGGATTCCAATTTTTATCCAGCTGAAAGCCGTTGTCACGATTTATAAGATTATTGGCAAGACGTATTTCCACTGATTCCTTGATTACGGAATCCCAAAAACCGGAAACCGGGGATAAAATTTTTGTTACATTGTATTCCATTGAATGTCCCAAAGAAATACAGTGCTCTGCTACTGCCGATTTTGACGGTTGCCGCAGACGGGTGTATCTTTCATGTTCTATACATCGTTCATGGACAGTTCTTGTCGTCTGGCCAATATATGCAGCGCCACATTCACAGGGAATTTTGTAGACGCCTGCCTTCTTCAGTTGTAAATCGTCTTTAACGGATCCAACCAGGGCCCGGTTCTTTGCTGGTGGATGGAAGATAACCTTGATTTTATTTTTCTTCAGTAATCGGCCTATTTTCGACGACACATTCCCGGCGTATGGAAGGAACGCAGTTGATTTAAAGTCATCATCTGCGTCCTCAGTGCGTTGCTTCTTGTTATGATAGTTGTGCATGGCCTTCCTTATTTGGCGAGAAGTGTAGCCATTCTCTTTGAAAACCTTCTCCAAGTGTTCTAATTCTGCGTGGAGGTTTTCATCATCCGCTATTATATGCGCTCGATGTATTAAGGTACTGAGAACACCGGCTGTTTGTGCTGGGTGATGGCAGCTTGACGCCTGGAGATACAGATCTGTGTGAGTCGCTTTCCTGTACACAGAATGTCCTAATGACCCATCATTTTTACGGCGTACTAGCACGTCTAGAAATGGTAAAGTGCCCTCTTTTTCAATCTCCATCGTAAATTTGATGTTCTCATGTAATGAGTTTAAGTGATGAAGGAATTTCTCCAGTTCCTGTCTGCCATGAGGCCATACAGCAAAAGTATCATCTACGTACCGCCAGAAGACCGTAGGCTTTAAAACAGCAGAGTCAAGTGCTTTCTCCTCAAAGTCCTCCATAAAGAGATTAGCTACCACAGGCGACAAAGGGCTCCCCATGGCGACGCCGTCTGTTTGTTCAAAGAATTCATCATTGAATAAAAAGTACGTTGAGGAGAGTATATGTTCAAACAAGGCCGTCATTTCTGCACTGAATAAGTTACCAATAAGATGTAATGATTCCATTAAAGGCACTTTGGTAAAAAGTGAGACCACATCAAAGCTGACTAATAAATCCGAGCTGCTAAGCTTAACTTCCTTCAAGCGACTGACAAAATCCTCGGAATTACGTATATGGTGGCAACACTTACCCACATACGGCTTTAGTAACGAGGCCAGATATTTTGCTGTAGAATAGGTCGCAGCACCAATATTACTCACTATTAATCGTAGTGGGGCACCATCCTTGTGTATCTTTGTATTTCAGAAGTCACAACTTATTCAGTAATTGGGTGGTGCAGCTGTCTCTTGGCCACATTTTGTTGGTGAATGTTCGTGCAGAAAGGCAGCATGTTAATTGTCATATGCACATAGAAAGCTGAGCAGTGGTTGCAGCTTAGTTTGTAGAACACATGGCTGGTTTCACAGAAAAGGCAGAGCTACCTGTGACAGAAGCTGTGAGATCTACAAACTAAGCTGCAACCACTGTGCTGCTTTACATGTGAACATGACAAATAACAAGATGTCTGTTCTCATGAATGGCCATCAAAAAACCATGGTCAGGAGATGGCTGGACCACCCAGTTGCTGAACACGCTTCCCAACATTATGTGATTCACTTTAATGACTGCTTCACAGCCTGCGCCATCTACATCTTTCCTATCGATACCCACTTTCCTGAATCGTGCAGATGGGAACTCGCCCTACAATATTTTCTCCATTTCCATAACCTCACTGGCACACCCTTCCCTGCTCCCACTCAAGCACATCTCAACCTTCTATTCTGCCACTGCACTTGCTAGTCTTTTCCCCCTTCTCTACTTCTGCTTTTCCGTCTCCCACAACCCTACCAAAAAAGGGAAAAAAAGGAAAAGAAAAGAGAAACCTACAGACTGCACCTAGCAGCCCTATCCCCTCCCTACCACATCCCTGCACACTTCCACCAGCAACAATACACCTTCCCCCCAAACCTCCTTCTAACCCCCCCCCCCCCCCCCCCCTGCTCCCTGACCAATGCCACCTCCTTACCCTCACCACACACACCAGATTGCTGTTCCCACCAGGTGCAATTGCAGTCTGGCTCCAGCAGCCAGAGACAGTGGACATGTGTGTGTGTGACTTGCACTTGTGTGTGTGTGTGTGTGTGTGTGTGTGTGTGTTTACTACATCAGAATAAGGCCTTTTGGCTGAAAGCTTAAATATATAGCAGTCTTTTAGTTGTGCCTGTCTGCAACTCAATGTTTACCCTGTATAGTGAGTAGCAATGTATCCTTTTTATAATATTATTATTATTTTTATTATGAGTGGTTCATGTTCCAAAATTCAGTAGCAGTAGCATCGACTGCCACTGTATACACACATTGTTACTTGGAAGAAAACTACTTTAACACGAAGAAAGAGCTATTATTGTGACGGTAATGGAACTAGCATCATTATCTAATATTATCAGGAGTCTTGTGCACTAGATTCCACATATTGGAAATGACAGTGCTTTGGAAAATTTTTTTTTTTTTTTTTTCAAATTCTATTTTTAATCTGAACTCTCATTTGTTGAAGGGTGTTTCACATCTTCAATAAACTTTAAATAAATCAAAATTCAAAGTGATTCCCTTAATCTTATAAAATACTTGGAAAATATCACTACAGTAAAGCAAACTCTATTTCACTGGTTTCAGCAAACTCCACGGCCTATGTGGAACATATTAAATACTGAATAGGTTTCTTGAACCTATTATCTGGTTGGAATTTGAATGTTGTAGCCTATTACACATAATTAATAGTTTAGATCTTCTCTAGATAATGAGAAACAATAGTGGGCCCAAGACTACGATAAAGGTAGTAACAGCCAAGTAATGTATCATAAATTCTTATTATTAGCGAGTAAGCATAGAAGAATGAAAATCTTTGGTAACATCGACATATAGTCATGATATCAGGAGAAATGGAAGATAAGCAATAAGAACATACACTTTCCCTCCCAAAAAATGTATTATTTAAAGCCCTTAAACATCCTGTGCCTGTTCTCTATACTTCCAAATTTGTCAACTCTGTTGAGGCAGCTTCCATGTCAGCATTCAATAAGTGTGTATTTACTTGTAGTGAATTGACTGTGACACCAAATGCAGACTCATACTGCATCCTTCAACGCTCACTCAATACTTACTGTACTCCAACTACATCCTCAAGATTTCACCAAAGCCACTTGCAACTACATTGGAAATACCCATTCCTTAGAGCTACAACCACAATAGCTATCTTAAAGCTTAAGAGTGTCAAAAGGTGGAAAAAAGGTGAAGAACAATTATAATCATATCATTCTCTGACAAGAAGATTTTTGCACATGGAGCTCCTACTCGGGTAGGACAAGCATCAGGAAGGAAATGGGATGTGTACCTAACCAAAGAACTCATCACAGCATTTACCTCAAGTGATTTCGGTAAGACACAGAAAACCTAAATCTGGATGGCCAGATGTGGGTTTAACACTGACATTCCTGACAGAGTCCCTGGTCTTAACCAATACATCACTTTGTTCAGTACTAAGAGGAGCATCTCAGCATCACAGTGTCTTGCTACTGAGAAAGCTAACCCAGTAGCTATGAAAAGAACCCACACAGGTCAAGCCAAAGCGAATAACCATGATTCTGGTATGATCAGCACTACAGTGAAGCTATCTACTGACACAGCTGACCCAGTAGCTGTGAAAAGAATCCACACAGATGAAGCCAAATCAAATAACCATGTTTTTGATCTGATCAACACTGAAGTAAAGCTAGGAGAGCAAGTACAGTGCTGTGAAAGAACTCTAATTGGTGGTACAAGAACAAGTCCACAACGCTTCACAAGGAAAAAAAAAAAGTTCAAATGCGTGTAAATTTCTAAGTGTCCAAATTGCTGAGGTCATCGGACCCTAGACTTAGACACTACTTAAACTAAATTATGCCAAGAACAACACACACACCCATGCCTGAGGGAGGATTTGAACCTCCGGCAGGAGGGGCAGCGCAATCAGTGATATGGTGCCTCAAACCGCGCGGCTCACAAGAAATTAGCCCGGTCACAGAGAATCAACTTGGAGGGGCATAACTGACATGTAACTAGAGCCAATATGCATTACAGACGTCTACTCTACTCTGATTTGGTTGGAAGATCCCACTGACACCACCTACTTTGGTTGTTCTGAAGAACAGAGCTGTCCTGGATATAGATTGTGATTTATGATGTAGTTCTATCCTCTGAACCCTGGATAGCTTTACAACAGGCCCAAAGCCATCTAGACACAGAAATTCTCCTACCATTGTGGTCAAATGAAGCTATAGCCTACTGCAAACACAATGACCCACATTACACCTACAGTGAGATGCACATATAAACAACACATGCAAAATCCTAACATCACATCTGATATTTTTGTGTACTCCATCCACCTTGAGCAAGCATGTTGAGAATATGGGGGCACCAATCTTCTTTCTTATTTTTGTGACACTGTGTTGTAACTGTAAATTTTATATCATATAGCACCTGTTGTGGCTGTCTACAGTAAATACAAATGAAGAATTACAGTTTACCTGAGTTAATGACCCTGTTAGTTTCAACTACTCACACAACCCTAAGATTTAACATATGCTTTTATATTACATTAATGACTTAGCTGAGCCACATTTACACTTATAATTATTGCAACTCTTGGGAAGATAAAAATCAGTAAGTTGACATATTTTGCATATTTTCATTCAATAATGTCATATGGAATAATGTGCTGGTGTAACTCATATTCAAGACAGAAAGTCTTCATTGCTCAAAAATGTACTGTAAGAATAATATGTGGTGCTCACCCCCAATCATCTTGTAGACATCTGTTTAAGGAGTTGGATATTCTGAATACTGCTTCACAGTAATATTTATTTCCTTTTGAAGTTTGTTGTAAATAGTCCAATGCAGTTCAAAAGGAACAATGATGTACATAATTACAATACCAGAAGTAAAAAGACATTCATTACTCCACATTAAGGTTGTATAGCAGAAAAAGAGATGCACAATGATGAAACAAAAATTTTTGATCACTTACCTAATGATATAAAATGATCTGACTCACAGAAAAATAAAATTTGAAAACAAACTGTAAAGTTTCTCCTTGACAGTCCCTATTCTGTAAAAGATTTACGTTATTGTAATGTATCAAAGGAGGTGGGTACGAATTACTAACTCATATCTGTACACTTTATAAAAAGAGACCTTCTAAATGTTCAGCATGTAGCCATTTTTACAAATTAATTTGCAACGTGGATGTAAAATGACTCATCCATATCATTACAATTTATCATACAAAATGATAATAATAATATTAATGATAATTAATGATTTATTTGTCCATGATAACTTTTACAGTCATGGACATAGTCTGTTGTTTATAAACATATGAACATTAATAAGAGTTTAGAAATAAAGATAAATTATACACAACATACATTAAAAATCGTTGATGGAGTACAAGCATTTAGCAATTAACAGTTGCTTTAATTCTGTCTTACATATGTTTCCATTTAACAGTTTTATATTATTTGGCAGTCTGTTATAAAAATGTTTTCCAGCAGAAAATGGACTATGATCTATTGCTCTTTTATTACTACATTTTATGTGGTAATCCTCTTTTTCTTGTATTATAATCATGGATTTCACTATTGGTTAAACTGTTCCATATTTTCTTTTACAAACAGTATAGTCCTGAGAGCATACAATGAATACACTGTTAGTATGTTATACATAATGAAGTATTTTCTATAGAACTGACATTTACTAATATTAGCTATTACCTTAATTGCTCTTTTCTGGGCTCTGAAAAAATGGTTCAAATGGCTCTGAGCACTATGGGACTTAACATCTGTAGTCATTAGTCCCCTAGAACTTAGAACTACTTAAACCTAACTAACCTAAGGACGTCTCACACATCCATGCCCGAGGCAGGATTCGAACCTGCGACCGTAGCGGTCACGCAGTTCCAGACTGAAGCGCCTAGAACTGCACGGCCACACCAGCCGGCTAGGGTCTGAAAACCCTACCCATGTATACCACTGGTGCCCCACCCCAAATTTCGATACCAAAATAGATTTGTCTTAAGACAGGTGGCACTATTATGCTAGAAAGGTGTTTTAGCAGGTATGTGTTACAGGAGATTTTTTTTTTTTTACAAATATAGCTGATGTGCTCCTTCCATGTACGGTGTTCATCTACTATAATACCACAGAATTTACATTTATCAGTTGTTTCAACTGAATACTCTAGCTTAGTATACACTTGTCCTGATTTATAATTTAGCATGTTTTTTTACAAATATAGCTGATGTGCTCCTTCCATGTACGATGTTAATCTACTATAATACCACAGAATTTACATTTATCAGTTGTTTCAACTGAATACTCTAGCTTAGTATCCACTTGTTCTGATTTATAATTTAGCAGAAACTCCATCAGAATTATCTTGTCCTTATTTAGTGTCAATTTGTTTTTGGTGAGATATTCTGCGATGAGGCTAATGTATTATTTTGCACTGCTAACTGTTTTGTAGAGCCCCAGCTTATGAAGGAAGTATCATAGGCATAATTGACTAGGTCTGAATTTTGTGGAATTACCATATCATTGATGTACACAATAAACAAATCATCATCATCATCATCATCATCATCATCATCAGTGTTCCACCTAAAGGCAGGTTTTCACATGGTAGTTCTCCAGGCTGTACGGTCTCCTGCCATCCTCTTCAGGTCTGTATAATTTCCTCTTCCATTTATGGCATCTATCACCTTGTATCTCCTTCTTCCTCTCAGTCTTCTCCCACAAACCAATCCTTCCAAAGCATCTACTAGCAAGCACTCCCTTCTCAATGAATGTCCCAACCAGTTCTTTTTCCTTTTGTCTTACAACCTTCAGCAGACATCTTCTCTCACCAACCATTTCCAATACTCTTTCATTACTCACTCTTTCCATCCAGCTTATTCTCTCCATTCTCCTCCACATCTCAAATGCTTCTAACCTTTTTTCATCCTCTCATCTCAGTGTCCATGTTTCTGCCCCATATAGTGCCACACTCCAGACAAAACATTTGCCAAGCCTTTTCCTTAGTCCTTTATCTAATTTGCCACATAAGAGTCTCCTCTTTCTGTTGAATGCCTCCTTCGCCAGGGCAATTCGAGTTTTCACCTCCTGGTGAAATCTGAAGTCTTCAGTTATTGTGCTTCTGAGATATTTAAATTCACTTACTCGGCTAATGGTAGATCGTCCTATTTTAACATTGGACAGTCTGCATCTTGTACTGATGACCATACTCTTTGTTTTTGTTGCGTTTATTTGCATCCCATATTCCACACAAGCTTCATTCAGATCTTTGAGCATGTTATTCACTGTCCGCTCACTTTCTGCCACTAATACCATGTCATCAGCAAATCTTATACATTCTATTCTCTCTCCACCAATACATATTCCTCTTTTCCCATGTAAGCTTTTCACAATAATCTCTTCAAGGTACACGTTAAACAACAGTGGGGAAAGGCAACAACCTTGTCTAACACCTCGTCCAATGCTGCTTCCTTCTGACATATCATTTCCAATCCTTATCCTTACTTTCTGGTGTAAATATAGATTCTGTATCAGTCGTCTCATTTCCAATCTACTCCTTTCCTCTTCAAGATATCCATCAGCTTGTTCTACTGAACTCTGTCAAAAGCTTTTTCTAAATCTATAAAAACAGCAAAGATTTCTCTACCCTTTTCCATATATCTTTCCCCTATAGTTCTTAGCAGGCCAATAGCATCTCTTATTCCTTTCCCTCATCTAAATCCAAACTGCTCCTCTGCAATCCCTCTATCCAGCTTGCCATATAACCTTCTATTCAACACTCTCAGCAAGACTTTAGCTGCATGAGAAATTAGACTGATGGTCCGGTGCTCTTCAC
The DNA here is from genome assembly GCF_023864275.1 of Schistocerca cancellata. Taxonomy (NCBI): domain Eukaryota; kingdom Metazoa; phylum Arthropoda; class Insecta; order Orthoptera; family Acrididae; genus Schistocerca; species Schistocerca cancellata. The sequence goes on from NC_064628.1 coordinate 212,737,200, forward strand.
ATTTTTTAGCGTTTCTCTTTTTCTCTATTCGTATCATAACTGTTGCAGCGAAGTCCTCAAGCCATTCCCCTTTGTCATATATCTTGTTACAGAGGTAGACTATTTCTTTTCTTTCTTTGTTTCCCAGACTCTTCAACAGTTCTGCTGGCAAATCATCTGTTCCACATGCCTTCCTATTCTTCATCTCCTTCAGTGCCTTTTCTGCTTCTGCTTCCAAGATGGTAAATCCCTTTCCATCTTCCGGCACATATTGCTCCTCTTCAACCTTAATTTCGCTTTGCATGTCATCCCCCTTATACAGACATTCAATATATTGTTGCCATCTGTTCAAAACCTCCTGTGGTTCTTCTGCTAGAGTACCATCCGCTCTTTCTATTTCCATGTTATTCCTCTTTCTTTTACGTTCAAAAACTATTTCACTAGCCAGTCTATACATCATTTCACACTTTCCCTCTCTCTCCATTTTCTCTATTTCGTCGCATTTCTGTTTCATCCATTTTTCTCTTGCTTCTTCAGTTTCTCTTCTTAATTCATTATTCAGTTTCCTGTACCTCTTTTTGCCTTCTTCAGTTTCTACACTTTTCCACTTTCTGCGCTCTTCCATCTTTTTCAACATGTTTTCTGTTATCCATTCTTTCCTAGTGCTTTGGGATACTCTAATTCCTAGTACTTCTTTGGCAGAGTCCATGACTCCTTCCCTCATTTTTATCCACTTGTCATTAACACTTTCATCAACACTACCTCTTTGCCATTTTTCCATAAATCTGTTCTCCAAATCTGATGCCTTTCCTACCTCTTTGAGTCTTTCTATATTTAGTCTTTCATTTGCTTTACCTCTCCAGACTATTTTCAACTTCACTTGTATTTCTCCCATCACTAGGTTGTGGTCTGAATTTATATCCGCTCCTGGATAAGCTTTAGCATTCTTCAAACAGTTCCTAAACCTTTTTTGTATCAGGATGTAGTCCAGCTGATATCTTTCCCTATTCAAATTCGATATCCATGTGTAACGTCTCCTTTTGTGGTGTTCAAATAATGTGTTACCCACTGCTAATGAATTTTATTTACAAAAACTAATTAGTCATTCACCTCTCTCATTTCTTATTCCTAATCCAAATTTTCCTACTGTATCTTCATCTCTTCCTTCACCCACCACTGCATTCCAGTCCCCCATGATGATAATGCAGGCATTTCTATTTTCTTTCTTGATGAGTTCTTGTATTTTCTCATAATATTCTTCCACTTCCTCATCTCTGTGCTGGCTGGTTGGCATATATACCTGTATTAATACCAAATCTTTTGAACTACCCTTCAGTCATATCATCATCAATCTTCCATCAGTATATTGTACCGTCATTACCTTATTTTTCAACTTTTGCCCTATCAATATTCCTACTCCGTTTCCACCACTCTTGATTTCCCCTGAGTAAAAGAGTTAATAATATCCACTTTCTATCTCCCCATCTCATTTCACACAAACTGAGGGTATCTAATCTGTTCCTTTTCATCTCCTGTTTTGCATTCTCTAGCTTTCTTGCTTGCAGCAGTGTCCTCACATTCCATGTTCCAATCCGTATCTTTCCTCCCTTCACTGTTCCTCTCTTCCTTTCAAATATGTCTACTCTCAATGTGTTCCCCTCACGGAGATCCGAATGAGGGGAAGTTTTAACTCCAGAATCTTTCACATGGAGAGACATACCATGTACTGCGTGGGAATGTAATGTGGTAGTTTCCCATTACTTTCCACATAGGCAGTAGGATACCCAGCCTAAAGTCAGCTGCTCACCATGAGTCAGACGCTGTCTGTAGCCGCCCCTCTGGGGTTCAGTCGCTACTTGTACTCTACAAAAAAAGGCCCAATAATGCTTTCCTGAGGGACTCCACAGTTGAGAATTTTATTGATTTTACTGTTTGTGTATGTCCCCCAGCTATGTGATACAGCTTTAACACATTGTCTCCTGTCTGCAAGTTATGATCTTAACAAGTCTAATGCCACTTCTCTGACTCCATAAGTTTCTAATTTATATAGAAGAATGGAATGGTTTACATAGTCAAAGGCATTGGATAGTTCTAAAAAGGTGCTAATAACTTTGTTTACATCATTGAAGTAATCCAGCACCACTTGAAAAATGTAGCTACAGCTGTTATTGTAGACCTTCCTGAAACCATGCTGAGAGCTTTTTAGTAGATCGTACTTGCAGAAAAATGACTCAAGTTGATCAAGAAGTAGCTTTTCCAACAACTTTTGAGTACTGATATCAATGAAATAGGCCTATAATTTTGCACATTGGTAGTTATTCCCTTTTGTGTACTGTTCTTATTTTAGTGAATATTAACAAGTCAGGAAATGACCCCTGACTGAAAGAGCTGTTTATTAAATGTTGTAGTGGCTTTATTAATTCTTACTGCATTCTCTCATAAATTTGGACGTGATGTCATCCCAGCCAGTGGATTAACTTGCTTTTAAGTTGGAAATGGTTTTCAGGATTTCCAGTTCTGTAACACACCTCAGGAAGAATGAATTACTGACATTAGTGGGATTTAGCACCTGTGGTGGATCAATCACATCCTCCCTACTCATCCTACTAAATTGGTCTATGACTCTCTTACATGCTTACTTTGGGTAACTCAGCAATTTTTCATTGTCTCTTATTATTATGTTATTGCATACAGCATTCTCACTTCCCCTGTGTACTGGTTGTTATCTATCTTGTTTCTTAGATAATTGTGGAATCTTACGCGGTATATTGTGGTAGGACCACACTCTAACCACGTGTTTGTAATTGAGAATAATACGGGTAGTTCCAGCACAATTTCAGCAAGACTTATTTATTAGTAGCTGCTGAAAGATTACACACTACAGATCTCATTTGTCTAGGGGTTCTCGAAGTTTTGTCTGCAAAATTAATCATTCCAACAAGCATGGCCTGGGTTTTCTTCCCGTTTGAAATACACACTACCGGATCTGAAATACTTTCAGCTAAAAATTATATTTATTCATACTTTTTGTTTAGTAACTTACCATTTTCACTATGAGCATTGATATTCTAAATGCATTATACTGCACTGGTCACATAAACACGTCCATCTCCCTCCAATACCGACAAAGAAGTGGCGGGCAAGCCAACATGTGCCCAGAAGTTGCAGACATTCCTGCATTCCAGATTCTTTGGTCTACTGACCTTAATAAACTCCAAAGATACATATAATTACATATAAATATACAGCATTTAACATCTCAAACGAATCTAATATTTATCATAAAAGAAAATATTCATAATTAAATAAATTAAACACATTTTCTGGCATCATAATGAAGTTGCCTTAACTCTTTACTGTGGGCATTGTACTTTTCGCATGAGATAAACTTTATCTCAGACAGTTAATTACATTACAATAGTCCACCACGACTTCCAAGTGTACCCTGGTCCACTTGTCAGTTCACTACAGAAATTGCATCATTGTCTTGGCTTGTATACAACTTTTTATCACAACTGTAGTTAACTGTTTATTCTTTCATCAACTGTTGACTTCCTCCTTTGTCTCACAACATAAATTACATAAACACACATATGGGTTTGTTGCCCAGAAATTTACTATAAAATAATACTAAAGTTAAAACATTTTCTCATGTTGGAATAAACATAGTACTAACTCCTATATCATCAGTGAGGTTGCAAAAGTATTTCAGTTCAACAATACTATTTTCTCATGAGCCTTGCAGATTATGTGATATCAAAATTAAGAGGCAAAATAAGCCAACATAAAGTATCTGTGTTGTGTTATCAACACGGCTGAATAAAAACAGTTATCATGGTGAGCATGATGTAAAACAAAAGCACACTTGCATATACAAGAAAATATAGTCTATTAACTATAGAACATTTTTTTATAAGCATTATGGTCTATTTAAGTGAACGAACAAGATTTTAAAAATTATGAGATTTGCTATTCTCAAGCTATGGGGGTGGGTGACATGTCTTGTCTCCTAGCATCATCAGTAAAATAAAATCCCTCATTTATCAAGTTTACATATTTTGCAATTCGTTAAATATTGTACAATTACTTAAACAAGCACATTGGAATCATGAAATCTAATCTTATAATAGAATTAAGTGACAATCAGTCTAGATACAACATCATTTTGTTTGAGATATGTTACATGGGTTAGTATGGTGATTGCAATTTGTCCCTGTGACTTTATCTCACAGCATTTAGTGTTCCCCCTTCCAGTAAAATTCTTTCCAGATAAAGGCACGTTTGTAGGCTCAATTTGTTCTTTTCTCAATATATGGCTTCATAGAAACAACATTCCTAAGACCAAACAGCTTTCTCGACTTGGGATATACTAATCGGTACGCATTTGGGTGGGGGTTCTCAATAATCTCAAATGGCCCAATGTAAATATCAAAGAACTTCTTGAGTTCTGCTGTCAGTAGCTTCGATCGTTCGTGGGATTTCACTAAGACATGGTCACCTACTCTGAATGTGGTAGCCTTTATTTTCCTACCATGTATGTTTTTCCTAGCTTCACCTAGTTTCTTCATGGTTTTCTACACAATCTCTTCACGTTCTTTCATTAATATTAAGCTACATTGTGGAAAGTCTATTAATTCAGAAATAAGATTCACTGGTCTGAGATGAAACATAATTTCATACGGTGAAAACCCAGTAGAGCTATGCTGCAAGCTGTTCATGATATCCTCGAAGTTGTTTACATGGTCGGACCAACTAGGGTGTTTGTGACTACAATACATCCTACAAAGCCTCCCTCTTTCTTTCATGTACCTTTCTGCTGGGTTTGAAGATGGGTTGTACACAGATATCAAGATGTGTTTTGTGTTAGTTTTTTCCATGAATGCTTTCCAGTTTTTTGAAGCAAATTGTGAACCATTATCAGATAGCATAGCTTTAGGTTATCTACACTCTTGAAGTAATCTCTCTCAATCTTTGTAATGATCTCTTTACTTGTAGCTTTTCAAACAGAATAAAGTTTAATTAGTTTGGAAAATACATCAACCATGACGAATATAAAACAATGGCCACCTTTGCTTTTGGGTAAAGGACCATAAAAGTCTACAACTACTAAATCTAAAGGCTTATCTGGAATGATGTTCTGCATTTCTCCCTGACATGTTCTGTCGCTTACTTTTACTCTTTGACATTTGTCGCATGTTGATATTTCGTTCCTCACCTGCTTTACCATGTTATAAAAGTAGATATTTTCTTGTAACTTTTTTACACATTTCTGTATTCCACAGTGACCGTAACTCTCATGGGTGTACTTTATTAACTTGTCTGCCTCACACTCTGGCCAACATAGCTTCCAATTGTCAGAGTCCACATCTGTTCTTCTAAAGAGTATTCCCTTAAAGACCTTATAGTATTTGTCAAGTTTATCATACCCTCTTTCGCCTAAACAGTTCTTAACCAATTTCCAATTATGGTCGTTATTCTGTCCTCTCCTGATGTTATTGCAAAGTGTCCTTATGAGCTTTTCATCTTGGATTCCCTTCATGTATCTTATTTTAAATTCCTTTTCTTCCTCTTGATCAAACATTTCCTGATCTCCTCCTACTGGTAACCTGGATAAAGCATCAGCTACTACATTTTCTGTCCCTTAATGTACACAATTTCATAGTCAAATTGTTGCATGAACATTGCCCACCAGGTTAATCTACTGTGATATAGTCTACACCCCTGCAAGTAACTTAAAGCTTTGTGGTCTGAATACACTTTTATCTTGTGTCCTAACAGGTATGTTTTAAATGTTGTAAACGCCCAGTGTACAGCGAGTAATTCTTTTTCTGTGACCGTGTAAGTTCTCTCATGTTTAAGTAGCATTCTGCTGGCAAATGCAATAGTACAATGAAGACTTTTTCCATTCACAACTTTCTCCTGAAATAGCTCTGCACCTAGTCCATAATCACTACTGTCAGTGTGAAGACAAAATGGCTAACTAAAATCTGGTCTGTGTAAAAGACTGTTCTTACAAAGTTCATTCTTAATTTTATCAAATGCTTTCTGACACTCTTCAGACCAATTCCATGTAGCATTTTTTCTAAGTAAGTTGCTTAAACATGTTACATTAAGGCATTGTCCATTTATATATTTTCAATAGAATCTACAGAGTGCGTAGAAAGATTTTAATTGTTTTCGGTTTCTAGGAGACGGAAAGTTTACGATAGATTTTATTTTCTCAAGATCTGAACTTATCCCTTCCTTAGTAATGACATGACCTATAAATTTGAGTTCTGACACACCACATCTACATTTTTCCAGTTTTAATGTCATTCATCCTCTTCTGAGTTTCTCACACACCTTTTTCAATAACTTCAAATGATCCTCCCAACTTTGATTTGACACTAATATATCATCTACATAAATTGTTAATTCTGACACAACTTCTTGGCCAAGTACATAGTCAAGTGCCCTTATAAATTCGGCGACTGATGAATTTAATCCGAAAGGCACTACACAATACTGGTAACATCTCCCATTGTATAAGAAAGCAGTGTACTTTCTAGAACTAATTGCAAGAGGTACTTGATGAAAACCTGAAGTTAGGTCAAGGCTTGACATAATTTGGATATCTTTAAATTTGTATAACAACTCATCGATGTTCTCTGGGTGGTCAGTCTCTCTGTATAAACATTTATTTAACTGTCTGGAATCTAGTACTAATCTGACTTCCCCATTAGGTTTATTTACAATGACTAAGGGATTATTATAAGGGCTTATACTCCTCTCAATGATTTCACACACTTCCATCTTTTGTAATTCTTTCTCCACTGCTACCCTTTTCGAGATTGGAATACTGCATGGTTTTGTAAAGAAAGGATCACGTGGCTTCAACTGTAAAGTACATTGGTATCCAATTACTTTACCTGGTATATTGCTAAATACATCACTATATTACCACAAAAATAATTTCAAATCTTGTTTTTGGTTCTCAGTTAGTTCTCTGGCTTCAGCTACTTTTTCATTTACCAACTTCTCAAACTCGCTCTCATCTGTATCAAAATCTGTGACATGGCTTTCAATGTACTTACCTTCTTTTGTAAATTCAATACTGTTCACAGTCTTATTCATACACAACACATTTGATGTAAGAAGTTTCGTAGCGATGACTTCACCACTTGGTAGAGTCATCATTAATTTCTGTCCTGCCCAATCAAATGCTGCACTTACTTTTGTTATCCAAGACATGCCTAGGATAAAATCCTCTGAGAGATCAGGAATGACGAGACACCCATGTGACCATGATACTCCTTCAATTTCAAAAGTAATAAATGCCTGACTCCTTATTGATTTACTGTGCTTCCCGGTAGCACCTCTTATTTTAATTCCTACTACAGGCAACTCAACATAATCCTTATTAGTTTTCAGTTTTTTACTTAATGATTTTGATATCCCAGATACTTGACTTCCTGTGTCCACTAAACACTTTCCTTTCCATGATCCTATCTGTACATCAATAAACGGACTGCTTACATCAAAGTCAAATTTTTTGTTAATATTCTCATGTCACAAGTCATCTTCAATTTCACTAAATCCATATCCCTTTCCAGTGTCCTTACCTGTATCATTACTACCAGAGCTATATGCTGTTATTACCCTAATTGCATTTTCTTTGGCCTGATTACTATTACTGAATATTTCATTAAACCAACTACATTCATTTGTACTATTGTGTGCCTCTCCTTTATATTTATCTCTTAACATTTGTGCTATGTGATACTTAATTCTCTGCCACCATTCTGGATACAAAGTTTCACATATATCAAGTGTTACCTTTCTGAAATTTTCATCGTCCTTAATGCCACTACTGTTAACCCATAAGTTAAACAAAAATTGCTCACTATCTGACATTTCATCATCTACTCCCCTCATGCTGTTAAGATTACCTGCTGTCAATCCCTTCTCGTTTTCCTTACATGTATCAAGATCAAATAACTCACTGAATAACTTCTGGCACCCTTATCATTTAAATTGCGAACTGTTTTCATGTGTACCTCACTAACTTCATTACTATCCTCTTTTATATTAGTAATCCCCAAAGTTTCCAACTCCTCACTTACCCCAATAAAACATCTTTCTTCACTACTATCCTCAATCTCCTTTTCTTCCCAATCAACATCACAAAAATTATCCTCTAGATCCTCTGCACCCTTACCTTCAGTATGCAGATACACATTTAAATCATCTTTATTAGGTGCTCTTTTCATTCCTAGCCCACCAAACTCTTCCACAAGTTCTCCAATTCTTAATACACTTTGATCATTTGAACGGCTATTTTCCAGCAAGGTGCCCCTCTCAGCCCTCTCATAGAATGAATCTAAGTTTAATTCTTCACAGTTTTCTAAGCAATCAGTGTCTTTAAATAACTTACCTTTTGTTTCTGGTTTATTTGTATGCCACATATTATTTGTAACCGATACTACATTAATGGGATAACACTTCTCTTTAAAATAATTACTCATGATGTCACTGGTATCTTTCTGTTTAGTTTGACAGTTTGGGTTGGCCCTTTCCACTTGTGTATAAGTAGCTCCTACCTTGCAGACCGCCAATGGAGCCCTATTCAGTTTTTTAACTCCTGTTCAGTTCTCCCCATACCATTAGGACTATTCCACTCCTTTGGTTTATTTCCAAATTGTCTGTTACCAAATTGATTACGACTATTTCCATATTGACCCTTGTAATGGAAATTGTGTCCTTGTGATCCCTTGAAGTTGTACTGGTGATTTCTCTGATGAGAATCACTACTTCCAAAATTGTGTGGTTCCTTTTTATTGTGTTGTGCGTTTCCCCAATTTGTATGCCCTGTCTTTTGAAAATGGTTTTGACTATGGTGTGGTTGTTTACCCGTTTTCTCAATAATTCTGTCTAGTTTGTCAACATATTTCAAAAACTGATCTATTGTGTCGTCTGGACCATAAGCTAACTCCCACTGTAGTGCATACGGTAGCCTCCTTTTAAGCGCATCGATTTGAGTGAGTTCATCAAAAGGTTTGCTTAGGTGAGTGAGTTTCCTTAACTGATTTCTGCAAAATTGCTTCATGCTACCAAACTCATGTTTGTAAACAGGTCCATTCAAGAATTCGCTTTTTATTCTTGCTTGTTCTGTCTCTGACCAGAATTTACTTAAGAACCTCTCCTCAAACTCTGCAAAAGACATTCCTTCCATACAAAAATGATTAGTCCATGACAATGCTTCACCTTCTAAAAATCTTTTCACAAATTTCATTTTCAAATTATCATTCATATTTGGAAAAAAGTTATCTTTGCAATGCTGCAGGAAATCTACCGGATGCATACTGCTCTCATCTGAAAAGTTTTTTACTGGAATGTTGCACCACAAAGTACCAACATTGATCGGCAAACTATTGGTGAGCATATTGCTACTAACACTTTCATGTTTCTTAGTGATGTCATTAATACTACTTTCTAAACTCTTGACTTCACTTTTGCTTATCTGATTATTTATATCTACTTTTTCAGTAATAATTCCTACCTTTTGTTCAAATTTGCTTTCTACTTTAACAATTTTATCACCTACAAGAGAAATACGATCAGATACTGTTTCTTCTACATGTTTGATACCTGAACGCACAACTTAAAACGCATTACAGATTTTCTCTCTACCTGTACTAACTTCAGCTTTCAGATTTTTTACTTTTGCATCTACATTTTTGACTTTTCTCCTGACATAATTGACCTTACCCGTGATCTTAACCATATTGCGACTCAAACTGTAAATTTTTGCTTCTACTTTTTGAAAGTGATCGTCATTTTTCTTTTCATATTCTTTGAACTGTTTTTCAAATTATCACTGATAAGCTTAAGATTCTGGTCTAACTGAGCAGCGTTGTTTTGCTCCATTTGTTCCATGAGCATCGAGTCTGTCTTTAACATTTCCTAACCACTGCCCGTTTTGTCTGTTAGTGTCATCAATTGCCTTAAATTTTCCCTTCATATAATTCATTATTGTTGATAACATGTCTTTAATTTCATCCTGTCTTAGTGTACGAGTTTCAACTTTGTCTACAGGATCCAAACTATTACTGTTGCAGTCACTTTCATATGATAAATATACATCGGTACTAGCGCTGGCGACACCGTCGTCAGTACTTTCCTCTTTTACAATAGTCATCTTTTTACACAGGAATAAACAAAATACAATAAATTGATCTTTTCTAAAGGATACTAAATTATCTTACTCACAGTTTACTGATTTTCTTATCTTATAACGTCTTCTTTGTTGATTGGTGCGTGACTGAATTCACAAAACTGAAACACTACACTTATATGAATATTGCTTTTTTGTTGCACAACACTTAACACTTTTTTCTTCTTTCCTGACTTATTGTGCCGTTATTCTTGCTCCAGTAACTGCATTCCATTGTTTCGAAGCTATCAGCATACGACTTCCTTTGTCTTGAAGGTATCAGCACATGACTTCCTTGACCATTTTCATCCAGGATGTACGAATTCTGTCGTTTTCTTTGCAATCTCGGTGGTAATTTATTTCGGTAATGTTTTCAATAAACCCGGACGACGCCACCATATTGTACTGATTGTTACCTATCTCGTTTCTTAGATAATTGTGGAATCTTACGCGGTATATTGTGGTAGGACCACACTCTAACCATGTGTTTGTAATTGAGAATAATACGAGTAGTTCCAGCACAATTTCAGCAAGACTTATTTATTAATAGCTGCTGAAAGATTACACACTACAGATCTCATTTGTCTAGGGGTTCTCGAAGTTTTGTCTGCAAAATTAATCATTCCAACAAGCATGGCCTGGGTTTTCTTCCCATTTGAAATAAACACTACCGGATCTGAAATACTTTCAGCTAAAAATTATATTTATTCGTACTTTTTGTTTAGTAACTACACCATTTTCACTATGAGCATTGATACTCTAAATGCATTATACTGCACTGGTCACATAAACACGTCCATCTCCCTCCAATACCAACAAAGAAGCGGCGGGCAAGCCAACATGTGCCCGGAAGTTGCATACATTCCTGCATTCCAGATTCTTTGGTCTACTGAGCTTAATATATTCCAAAGATACATATAAATATACAACATTTAACATATCAAACGAATCCAATATTTATCATAAAAGAAAATATTCATAATTAAATAAATTAAACACATTTTCTGGCAACATAATGAAGTTGCCTTAACTCTTTACTGTGGGCATCGTACTTTTTGCATGAGATAAGCTTTACCTCCAACAGTTAATTACATTACACCTGCTTTCCTTATTACTAAACTCCATGCTATTTTGCTAATATTGCTGGACTGCCTCATGTGTTCTACATACATCTGTGTTTTTAATGTCTTAAATGCTTCTCTGAAGGTTTGTCTACAGGCGTTGTATTTGGAAATTAACTAACCTAAACTAAACTAAACTATGGAAACTTTAATGTGTTTTGAAGCAACATATAGTTATATCAACAAAAATAATCAATTTTTTAAAAATATAATGTAACTGGATGGATAAAATATCTACTCACCAAGTGGTGGCAGGAGAACACACATATAATGGTAATTAAATTTGCAAGCTTTCGGAGGTATTGGCTCCTTCTTCTGGTAGAAGGATTGAAGAGGAAGGAAGAGTGGTGAAGGAAAAGGACTGGTGAGGTTTTGAAAATGGGGAGTGTTCATTAAAGTCACCCAGAACCCACCGCCACTACAAAATCATACCATACAAGCACTCCAAGAATTCCTTACATCCAGCATTGTGTCACAACCCTTCATCAGGTACTGACAACATGATCCTAATCTGTACTCTGTAGAACTCCACACTCTTTGTTTCCTAAATACTGATGACTACTTCCTTATCCTTCAAGCAGACAGACTGTGGTACCTGACTGATGGGAGTATGTAAACAAAGGTCTAAGCCAGCTGTATGACGCTTCTACCTACAGCATCTGGCATCAAGATCTCATCCCTGTGATACAAACTAACCTGCAGCCGCTCCTTAAAACCTCAGTCCCCTCACAAGGACTAACACCTCAATCAACAGAACTTCTTACTCACTCAAACCACATATCCCCACCTTTCACCTTCTTCCTAAGATTCACAAACCAAATCACCCTAGCCACCCCACAGTCTCTGGCTTCAAAGCACCCACCGAATATATATCTGCCTAAGTTGATCAATGCCTGCAACCTACAGTACAAACACTTCCCCTCCTACACTAAAGACACCTCCCATTTCCTAGATTGTCTAAAATATGTGCCTGTCCCATTCCCACCACACATGTTGCTCGTCACCATAGATGCCACGTCCCTTTATAACAACAGCCCCCACGTACATGGTCTGTATGCAGTTGAACATTTCCTCAATCAGTGCCCATCTGATTCCAAAACCTATGACAACATTTCTGCTCACTTAATATTTTATTATTTTTTATTTATTTTACATATCTAGTTCTTAGGACCAAATTGAGGAGCAAATTTCCAAGGTCACGGAATGTGTCAGTACATGAAATTACAACATAAAACTAAACAGACAAAATAAAATGTATATAAACCCAAAAAACACGCCATAAGTTTAAGTAAATGCAATCAACAATATAACATAGGAATCAACTTCATTTTTCAGGGAACTCCTCAACAGAATAGAAGGAATGACCCATGAGGAAACTCTTCAGTTTCAAGAAGTTAGGAAGGTAGGAGACGAGGTACTGGCAGAAGTAAAGCTGTGAGGACGGGCCGTGAGTCGTGCTTGGGTAGCTCAGTTGGTACAGCAATTGCCCGTGAAAGGCAAAGGTCCCGAGTTCAAGTCTTGGTCCGGCACACAATTTTAATCTGACAGGAAGTTTCTTCAGTTTCAATTTGAAAGTGCATGGATTACTACTAAGGTTTTTGAACTCTTGTGGCACCTTACTGAAAATGGATGCAACAGTATACTTCACACCTTTCTGCACAAGAGTCAAGGAAGTGCAATCTAAATGCAGACTGGATTTCTGCCTAGTATTAAATGAGTGCCCCCCATGAACCATCAACCTTGCCACTGGTGGGGAGGCTTCCGTGCCTCAGCAATACAGATAGCCGTACTGCAGGCATGACCACAACAGAGGGGTATTTGTTGAGATCTCAGACAAACATGTGGTTCCTGAAAAGCGGCAGCAGCCTTTTCAGTAGTTGCAGGGTCAACAGTCTGAATGATTGACTGATCTGGCCTTGTAACACTAACCAAAATGGCCTTGCTGTGTAGGTACTGTGAATGGCTGAAAGCAAGGGGAAACTACAGCCATAATTTTTCCTGAGGGCATGCAGCTTTACTGTATGGTTAAATGATGATGGCGTCCTCTTGGGTAAAATATTCCGGAGGTAAAATAGTCCCCCATTCGGATCTCCGGGTGGGAACTACTCAGGAGGACGTCGTTATCAGGAACGTGGAATGTCAGATCCCTTAATCGGGCATGTAGGTTAGAAAATTTAAAAAGGGAAATGGATAGGTTAAAGTTAGATATTGTGGCAATTAGTGAAGTTCAGTGGCAGGAGGAACAAGACTTCTAGTCAGGTGACTACAGGGTTAGAAATACAATATCAAATAGGGGTAATGCAGGAGTAGGTTTAATAATGAATAAAAAAAAATAGGAATGCGGGTAAGCTACTACAAACAACATAGTGAACACATTATTGTGGCCAAGATAGACATGAAGCCCACACCTACCGCAGTAGTTCAAGTTTATATACCAAGTAGCTCCGCAGATGACGAAGAGATTGATGAAATGTATGATGAGATAAAAGAAATTATTCAGATAGTGAAAGGAGACGAAAATTTAATAGTCATAGGTGATCAGAATTCGATAGTAGCAAAAGGAAGAGAAGGAAATGTAATAGGTGAATAAGGAATGGGGGTAATAAATGAAAGACGAAGCTGTCTGGTAAAATTTTGCACAGAGCATAACTTAATCATAGCTAACACTTGGTTCAAGAATCATGAAAGAAGGTTGTATACATGGAACAGGCCTGGAGATGGTGGTGGTAGTTAGTGTTTAATGTCCCGTCGACAACGAGGTCATTAGAGACGGAGCGCAAGCTTGGGTTAGGGAAGGATTGGGAAGGAAATCGGCCGTGCCCTTTCAAAGGAACTATCCCGGCATTTGCCTGAAACGATTTAGGGAAATCACGGAAAACCTAAATCAGGATGGCCAGAGGTGGGATTGAACCATCGTTCTCCCGAATGGCCTGGAGATACTGGAGGCTTTCAGATAGATTATATAATGGTAAGACAGAGATTTAGGAACCAGGTTTTAAATTCTAAGACATTTCCAGGGGCAGATGTGGACTCTGACTACAATCTATTGGTTATGAAATGTAGATTAAAACTGAAGAAACTGCAAAAACGTGGGAATTTATGGAGATGGGACCTAAAAAAACTGACAGAACCAGAGGTTGTAGAGCATTTCAGGGAGAGAATTAAGGAAGAATTGCCAGGAATGAGGGGAAAGAAATACAGTAGCTTTGAGGGATGAAGTAGTGAAGGCAGCAGAGGATCAAGTAGGTAAAAAGACGAGGGCTATTAGAAATCCTTGGGTAACAGATGATATATTGAATTTAATTGATGAAAGGAGAAAATATAAAAATGCAGTAAATGAAGCAGGCAAAAAGGAATACAAACGTCTCAAAAATGAGATCGACAGGAAGTGCAAAATGGCTAAGCAGGCATGGCTAGAGGACAAATGTAAGGATGTAGAGGCATTTCTCACTAGGGGTAAGATAGATACTGCCTACAGGAAAATTAAAGAGACCTTTGGAGAAAAGAGAACCTTTGTATGAATATCAAGAGCTCAGATGGAAACCCAGTTCTAAGCAAAGAAGGGAAAGCAGAAAGGTGGAAGGAGTATATAGAGGGTCTATACAAGGGTGATGTACTTGAGGACAATATTATGGAAATGGAAGAGGATGTAGATGAAGATGAAATGGGAGATATAACACTGTGTGAAGAGTTTGACAGAGCACTGAAAGACGTAAGTCAAAACAAGGTCCCAGGAGTAGACAACATTCCATTAGAACTACTGACAGCCTTGGGAGAACCAGCCCTGAAAAAACTCTACCATCTTGTGAGCAAAATGTATGAGACAGGTGAAATACCCTCATACTTTAAAAATAATATAATAATTCCAATCCCAAAGAAAGCAGGTGTTGATAGATGTGAAAATTACTGAACTATCAGTTTGATAAGTCACAGCTGCAAAATACTACCACAAATTCTTTACAGACGGATGGAAATACTGGTAGAAGCCGACCTCGGGGAAGATCAGTCTGGATTCCGTAGAAATGTTGGAACATGTGAGGCAATACTGAACCTATGACTTTATCTTCAAAGATAGATTAAGGAAAGGCAAACCTATTTTTTTTAGCATTTGTAGACTTAGAGAAAGCTTTTGACAATGTTGACCGGAATACTCTCTTTCAAATTCTGAAGGTGGCAGGGGCCAAATACAGGGAGTGAAAGGCTATTTACAGTTTGTACAGAAACCAGGTGGCAGTTATAAGAGTCAAAGGGCATGACAGGGAAGCAGTGGTTGGGAAGGGAGTGAGACAGGGTTGTAGCCTATCCCCGATGTTATTCAATCTGTATATTGAGCAAGCAGTAAAGGAAACAAAACAAAAATTCACAGTAGTAATTAAAATCCATGGAAAGAAATAAAAACTTTGAGGTTCACTGATGACATCGTAATTCTGTCAGAGACCGCAAAGGATGTGGAAGAACAGTTGAACGGAATGGACAGTGTCTTGAAAGGAGGATATAAGATGAACATCAACAAAAGCAAAATGAAGATAATGGAATGTAGTCGAATTAACTCAGGTGATGCTGAAGGAATTAGATTAGGAAATGAGACACTTGAAGTAGTAGATGATTTTTGCTGTTTGGGGAGCAAAATAACTGATGATGGTCAAAGTAGAGAGGATATAAAATATAGACTGGCAATGGCAAGGAAAGCGTTTCTGAAGAAGAGAAATTTGTTAACATTGAGTATAGATTTAAGTCTCAGGAAGACGTTTCTGAAAGTATTTGTAAGGAGTGTAGCCATGTATGGAAGTGAAACATGGACAATAAATAGTTTGGACAAGAAGAGAATAGAAGCTTTCGAAATGTGGTGCTACACAAGAATGTTCAAGATTAGATTGGTAGATCACATAACTAATGAGGAGGTGACAGTAAAGAACACACACACACACACACACACACACACACACACACTTATTGCCCAAACTGCCCATTCTGAGAAAGAAATTTCCTTAGAGAATGGCAAGGGGTACCCCAAGATATAGTATGACATGACATAAGCGAATGAAAATAAGCAAAGTAGACTAATTTTCATGTCGAATGATCACTTATGTTAGATACCATTTGAATAGTAAAGATGGCAGCATCAAGTCTTTGAACAAGATTCTGAATGTGAACTTTCCACTACAGTTTACTATCTATCTGAACACCTAGAAATTTGAACTTTTCAGTTTCACTAATCATATGCCCATTTTGTGGAGTTAAAATGTTGGGTTTCACTGAATTGTGTGTTAGAAGCCATAAAACTGAGTCTTACTGTGATTCAACGTTAGTTCATTTCCTACAAGCCATGAAATTCTGTCACAAATTGCACTACTTGAAACAGAGCCAATGTTGTACACAACTTCCTTTACCACCAAGCTAGTGTCATCAGCAAACAGAAAGATTTTAGAATTACCTGTAATAGTAGAGGGCATATCATTTATATAAATAAGGAACAGGAGTGGCCCCAACACTGATCCCTGCCCCCCCCCCCCCCCCCATTTCACCATGCCCCACTCAGGCCCCACACCACAGCCATTCTCAATCCTGTGAATAATGACCTTTTACTGTCTGTGGTTAAAGTAAGAGGTAAAGTAATTGTGAGTTACTCCCCGTATTCCATAATGGTCCTACTTTTGGAGAAATATTTTGTGATCAACACAATGAAATGCCTTAGTTAAAGCAAAAACCTTTTGTTTACTCCATCCAGTACCTCACAGAGAAAAGAGAATATAGCATTTTCAGTTGTTAAACCACTTCCAAAGCTGAACTGTACATTTGATAGCAAATTATATGATGCAAAATGAACAATTACCCTTACATACAAAGTCTTTTCAATAACTTTAGCAAACACTGATGGCATAGAAATAGGTCCAAATTGTCAACAGTATCCCTTCCTCCATTTTTATAAAGCAGTTTTACTACTGAGTAATTAAATCATTTAGGAAACGGTGTTATATGATTCTCTGTAAAAACTAAGCTATTATTTCATTCACCAGCAATGCTCAAAAATGATTGTTAAATACTGTACATATATCTGACTTATCAGTAACAGCAATATTTTTACTACGAACTGACTTTATATCAATCACCTTGTGCTGTTGACCAGAAACTTCCTTCACAACTGACCATACAGTTTTAATTTTATCCTCTGAATTAGCTATTTTATTTACATAACACTTACATTTTTCCTTCCTAATATCATTTCAAGCACCTTACAACATAGTTTGTAATGGGCTACTGTAGCTTGATTTGACTACTTCAAACATTTTGATACAATGTCCACTTTGTTCTACGTGATATCCTTATCCCACTAGTCACCCACCCACACTGCCTTTTACTTCTAGTACCCTGTTTAGAATGTTCTAAAAGAAAGCAACTCTCGAAGAGCGTGAGAAATGTCTTATGGAAAGCATTATATTTGCCTTCTATTTCATCAGAACTATAAACATCCTGCCACTCTTGTTCTTTAGCAAGGTTTAAAATACTCTCTATTGTTATTGGATTAGTTGTTCTACATATTTTGTAATTACATATAACATTTGTTTGAGTACAAAAGCCTTTTAGTGTTAAAATTTGTGCATCATGGTCTGAAAGGCCATTCACCCTTTTACTAACAGAATGCCCACCTAGTAATGAAGAATGAATAAAAATATTGTCTATAGCTGTGCTACTGTTCCCCAGTACCCTGGTTGGGTAAAAAAACACAGTATGCAGCAGATCATATGAGTTTAGGAGATCTACCAACATCTGTTTCCTTGCACAATCACATACAAAATTAATACTGAAGTCACCAAATATAACTAATTTTTGGTCTTCCTATAAAGTGAACCAAGAACTCTCTCTAGCTTGAGCCTATTACCAACAACAATTAGAAGTTTAGTTTCACTAAATTCAACTACCCCTGCACAAGATTCAAATACCTGTTCAGTGCAGTGTCGTTATATGTCTACGGACCCAAATGGAATACTGTTTTTTCGTAAATGGCCACTCTCCCACTCAGCAAAGAACTCCTTCAAAAACAGCCAGGTAATGTGTATCCTGGTAAAGGAAGCCCCTGAATTGTTGAATTATTTAAGTGGTGCTCCAATAAACCAATAAGGTCAAAGTCAACATCTATAAGTAGTTCACTAACTTTATCTCTTATACCTCTTAATATTGATGAAATATGCTAATTCCTTCTCTTCTTGGGTACCTGACCACCTCTGAAAGTGATTCCTTTGTTAGAGGGACTTCCTTTACACAGGTATACCTATCAGCTGACTTCGGTCTAAAAAAGGTGCAGCTCTAACAGGAACTACTGCAGGAATTTTCCCATGAGTGATCAAACACCACCCACTACAATGTCGCCTATAAGCTTTTCCAGCCTCCCCTTCCCATACCTATTGAAGTGCAGGTCATACCTAGTGAAACCCAATGTATTGATAGAGTCAACTGACATCACCGCAATGTGAGCCAGGCCCTCTGCCATCAGTGCCTTCTCCAGCCCCATACCAAGCGAGGCGGCACACTGGTTAGCACACTGGACTCGCATTCAGGACGGCAGTTCAAACCTGTCTCTGGCCATCCTGATTTAGGTTCTCCATGATTCACGTAAATTATTTCAGGCAAATGCCGGGATGGTTCCTTTGAAAGGGCATGGCTGATTTCCTTCCCCACCCTTCTCTCATCCGACTTGTGCTCCATCTCTAATGACCTCATTGTCGACGGAATGTTAAAGACTTATCTCCTCCTCCTCCTTTCTCCAGCCCCCTGTTAACAGGCCTACCGGCAGCAGTAAGATGAGGGCTCATGGTGTTGAAACAATTGCAGGAAGTGCACATTAGTGCCACCAGTGTGAGTAGCTATCTTCACCAGGTCACCACCTACATCATATTCCCTGTCCCTATCAAGACTGTTCCCTGCTCCACCCACTATCACTACCTGATCCTCCTTTGTAAAATTCCTACATAACTCTCCTACACTGTCAGTCACCTGAGCCAACTCTGCACTAGGCTTCACAATGCTGGTGACCTGGTACTCACTCCTCAACACTTCCTGCAACTGCTGGCCCACACCTCTAACAAGCGAACTACCTGGCAGCAGAACCTTCATCTTTCTGTTAGCATTTGCAACTGACTTAGGTTTCCTAACAGCTGATGACTGCTGCATGTTTCCTACACCTACATCTACAAGAGGCTCCTCTCCACTCAACTCTGACAGTTGGTCAAATCTGTTGTATACATGCAAAGTACAACTGTTTGAATATTTCCTTCTCCTAGCTGCATTCTTACCAACTGCCAGTTCCCATTCTCCAGCACCCTTCACCCTCTTCAACCTATCTAATTCCTCCTTTGCATCTTGTAACTGCACCTGAATGGCACAGATCTTACGCTCCTCCTCCTCTCTCAGCTTATTTCTGCTACAGATTCTGCATTCCCAGGAGAGGATCTCACTAGAGTGCCCACTGGCCTTCCCACTGCATTCCCCATAATGAAAATACTTTGAACAAATACCACACCGTAACCCACTACCCGCAAACCTACGATAAAGTCCACACTTCTCACCAATAGTAAAATTTTAACAGTTACTGAAAAAACTAAACATCTATGTTACCTACATTCAATTACAACACATATTCAAAGAACTAACAATAGTGATCTCCAAATTCTCTCTCTACTAAGAAAGCAACAACTTTTATTAATACTGCTAAATCCCAACTAATACCAATACCACCAAAACTTCATACCATTTGTTAACTAAAACCAAAAATTCAAATGGCCCCTGGAACACTCAATGAAATTAAAATAGTGAATGAAAATTTTACTGAAGTATTTCAGTAGAAACAATAAGAAGCATTTGCTGAAAATTACCGCGCAAAATTTACTAAACGGCTTCAACACACAGACAGCACTAAAAAACACAGTGGGCAAATATTTCCAAAAGTTTATTAAACTGTTATTTTGTCACAAACAGTATGAGGAACCATTGAAAACTACTAAATTTAATAACTACATAACAGTGCACAAACAACTTTGTCAGAACTTAAATGAAGAACCATTACAGCTGCAACTGCACACCGCGAA
The DNA here is from genome assembly GCF_023864275.1 of Schistocerca cancellata. Taxonomy (NCBI): domain Eukaryota; kingdom Metazoa; phylum Arthropoda; class Insecta; order Orthoptera; family Acrididae; genus Schistocerca; species Schistocerca cancellata. The sequence goes on from NC_064628.1 coordinate 212,757,575, forward strand.
ATGTTACTGCTAATATTTGGATGAACGATTGAAAACTACTACATTCAATATTCGAATACAGTGCACAAACAACTTCAACAGCACTTAGGTTTAGAACCGCTACAGCTGCAACTGCACACCACACAATGTAAGCATACCGCTGAGTCCTGGGACTTGGATGAACAATGTAAGCACACTCACGAATACCAGACCACTCGAATCAATAACACAGAAAGGAAGACTGAGATAAATGAAAATACACTAATAAGCTACTTTTACAGCTAATGTTAACACAAATAAACTTTAAAATAAGTAACTGAAGACTAAAACTTTACAAAATATTCACAAGCAACTTTAACAGCAGTCCAGTACACATGATGTCACACCAAAGAGTCCAGATGTAATCAACTTTACCTTTGAGAGGTAGACATACAAACAGATTAGGAGCACAGCCATGGGAACCATGATGGCTCCTTCCTATGCCAACCTGTTCATGGGTTGCTTGCAGAGAGCTTTCCTGGAATAAGCATTCACCCACTGGCTTTGTTTAGATATATTGATGACAACTTTGCATTATGGATTCGTGGTAAGGTTGACCTGTTAAAGTCTTGGACCCTCTAAATACATTCTACTCATTAAATTTCATGTGGTCATACTTTGAATCCCATGTCACTTTCCTCAATATTGACCTCATACTCACCGAAGGTGAACTACACACTTCTGTTCACATTAAACCTACTAACCAACAATAGTACTTACATTTTGGCATCCTTTGCACGTTGTATGTTCCCTCCCATAAAGCCTTTGCATTTGAGGCAAAAATATTTGTTACAATGCAGACTGTTTGCTGCAGTATACCACAATTCTCATCTTGGCCTTCACAGTACATAATTACCTCACCAGCCTAGCTCAAAAGTAGATTTCCCAGGCCATTACATCTAATCCTGGTACTGTTCATGCCTCCAAAAAATAACTTACAAGAACACCTCTTGTCACTCAGTATTATTCTGGTCTCGAATGCATTAATCTGCTACTTTGACAAGGCTAGGACTCTGTCCAACATTTTGCCCACCACACCTAGAACAGCTTTTTGTCACCCTCCCAATCTCTGCAATATCCTTATCAGATTCTATTCTCCTTCTGCTCCATTTCCATACCAATGGCTCCTAGCCCATGACCATCCCCACTGTAAGACTTGCCCTATGTACCCTCCTACCACCACCTATACCAGCCCTGTAACTGGCATAACATTCTTTGAAAGCGAGAGCCACCCGTGCAACAACACATGTTGTACACCAGCTGTTATGCAAACACTGTTTGATCTCTTACACTGCCATGACTACCATCAAGTCATCAGTTAGGATGGCAGGCATCGGTAGAGGGTGTTTACTGGCAATAACAATTCCTGTTGCAGAGCATGCTCTACAGCATGACAGTCATGACTTCAGTGCCTGTTTCACTACATGTGCCATATGCATTCTTCTCCCAGACACCAGTTTCTCAGAACTGTGGAGGTGGGAACTGGTGTTACATGTCCTTGGTTCTTGCCAACCACTTGGACTTAATTCAGGTTAATTTCTTTGCTCTCGGCAATTATAGTCAGTAACTACTCCTTTCTTCATTCCCTTTCAGTTTTCTACATCTTTCATTTCCTGACCTGTCTATTTTTCCATTTGTCCCCAACTCTATCATATGCACTTACCTTTCTGCTCTTATTAACTTATGCACAATGTGTTGGCAGTAATCTCTGTCTTGTATATTACCCTAACTCCCACCTTTAAGCTCTTAGGTTTTAAAATCTCATCCAGTGCAGTTTCCAACAATCAGTCTTTCCTTTACATCCCGTATGGTAAGTCTTCCTTGACCCACCATTCTGGGTAATTTTTCTGAACTCTCCTCATTTTCTAAACCTCATCAGTTCATTTCCTTCACCACTCTTCCTTCCCCTTCAACCCTTCTCCCAGAAGAAGGAGTCACTGGCTCCGAAATCTTGAAAATGTAATTGCCTTTGTACATGTGTTTTCTGCCATCGATTGGTGAGTCAATTTTTTACCTATCTAATTACACTATACATAATATAGTTACAGTGACTTCACACACACTATATTATGATGACATACAGCATAAAATAAATTATGGATAAAGGTAGATGTTGGTGTAGGTGTGTGTGTGTGTGTGTGTGTGTGTGTGTGTGTGTGTGTGTGTGTGTGTGTGTACATGTACTCTTATAATTGATGCAAGGGCATTTAACTGACTCAGAAAGTTTTCAGACAGGTAGTATGCCTGAACTGATCTCTTTTGCTCCAATACATACTAACTGTATTTTTAGGAACTAAAGTATAAAATCATTTACATACCCCCATGTAACATAAAAGTAGGTTTCATACTGCGGGCCTGAGACCAAAGTATTCCAGGTACAACACAATGAATGACACTGCCATGATGTAGGAGTGTGACAGAATATGCAAAGTGAACAGTTGCCATTAATTCTTCTGAACTTCCAGTGTCCAGTACAGGTGCTTTCACAGGCTGGAAAGAATAAGATAGTTATTAAGTGGTACTGTTCATCCATTACACAGTTAGGAAAGATGCTCTTTGCCTCATAATGTAAATCTTCAGACCAACACAGTATACACAATGAGTTTTTAGAAAAGATGCTTACTTTGTTACAAATAAACTTATGTCACCATAAAAATACATTTTCACTACAACTGACAATACACTACTAGAAGTTAACACTCGTGTCACTGGTATCTGTCACCAGACACATGTGTAGGCACTTAACACACCATTGAGGAATGGAGAGAAAGCAAATCAAAAAAGAATATATATATATATACCTGTCCTTTTTTCCCCTTAAGGTAAGTCTTTCCGCTCCCGGGATTGGAATGACTCCTTACCCTCTCCCTTAAAACCCATATCCTTTTGTCTTTCCTTCTCCTTCCCTCTTTCCTGACGAGGCAACCGTTGGTTGCGAAAGCTAGATTTTGTGTGTATGTTTGTGTTTGTTTGTGTGTCTATCGACCTGCCAGTGCTTTTGTTTGGTAAGTCTCATCATCTTTCTTTTTAAATATATATATATACCTAAAAACAAAGATGATGTGACTTACCAATGAAAGTGCTGGCAGGTCGACAGACACACAAACGAACACAAACATACACACAAAATCCAAGCTTTCGCAACAAACTGTTGCCTCATCATCTTTGTTTTTAGGTATATTTTTCCTTTGTGGAATGTTTCCTTCTATTATAACCATATATATATATATATATATATATATATATATATATATATATATATATATATATATATATATGATGATAGGTTATAATAGAAGGAAACATTCCACGAAGGAAAAATATATTTAAAAACAAAGATGATGTGACTTACCAAATGAAAGTGCTGGCAGGTCGACAGACACACAAACAAACACAAACAACACACAAAATCCAAGCTTTCGCAACCAACGGTTGCCTCGTCAGGAAAGAGGGAAGGAGAAGGAAAGACAAAAGGATATGGGTTTTAAGGGAGAGGGTAAGGAGTCATTCCAATCCCGGGAGCGGAAAGACTTACCTTAGGGGGAAAAAAGGACAGGTATACACTCGCACACACACACATATCCATCCACACATACACAGACACAAGCAGACATTGTGTCTGTGTATGTGTGGATGGATATGTGTGTGTGTGCGAGTGTATACCTGTCCTTTTTTCCCCCTAAGGTAAGTCTTTCCGCTCCCGGGATTGGAATGACTCCTTACCCTCTCCCTTAAAACCCATATCCTTTTGTCTTTCCTTCTCCTTCCCTCTTTCCTGACGAGGCAACCGTTGGTTGCGAAAGCTTGGATTTTGTGTGTTGTTTGTGTTTGTTTGTGTGTCTGTCGACCTGCCAGCACTTTCATTTGGTAAGTCACATCATCTTTGTTTTTAAATATATATATATATATATATATATATATATATATATATATATATATATATATATATATAATTATCATTTTATTGATACCAAGACATACTGCAACAATTCAAATCTGTAACTTCAGCAATATTTTATTTTTTTTATTTTAATAACCATGATCATCTTCTGACATCTTACGGTGGATCACAGTTTTTCCAAACGTTACATCTTTAGCTACAAACATTCCTGCTGCTCCTTCATATCTAGCCATCCTCCATTCAGTCATTGGATCAGCCTTCTTTCACCTCTTGAAATCTAATAAACAGTGTTGTTGAACCATCTAACATCATTTCAACTAGCTACATGTTCCATTTTTATTAAAGACCTTTTACTGAATTCTATGTACTGATTTTACACGGTTGGTCTCATAATCTATATTACTATATAAAGACAAGTCATCAGTTGGTTAGTTGGTTTGGAGAGAGAGGGACCGAACTGCATGGTCATCAGTCCATTTTTCCATATTCAAACAGGTCATGATGTAAAACCAAACGAGTCTCAGAAGGAAGAGAGACAGAAATCTAACTGGGAAACACACTGAAAGAGAAAATGAAAGAAGCAAGACAAAAGGAGAAAACTCCAGGTAGATCAAGTTGTCAGTGTTGGACAACCTCGGTGAAAACCGCCCTGGGATGGAGCCAGAAGGCCCTGAGACTCAAGGATCCAACTCACCATACGTTCGAGCAGCTCACACAGAATGTTGGTAAGGCTACTAGGACAATAGCTATCTACATCAAGAGGGTTCTTACCAGGTTTCAGCATTGGACCAATGATACTTTCTTGCCACTGTGATGGGAATTCACCATCGCTCCAGATGTGGTTGAAGACAGCAAGGAGATGGTGCTGGTAATATGCTGACAGTTGTTTAATCATTTGGAAATGAATGCAGTCTAGTCCAGGAGATGTGTCAGGACAACCGGCAAGGGCACTGAGAAATTCCCACTCATTGAAGGAATCATTATGTAGCTCAGGTTGCCATGGAGCAGAAGATAGGTGTTGTCGTTCCACCTGCTGTTTTAGGAGATGAAAGGCAGTGTGGTAATTCTGAGATGCAGTGGTTTGAGCATAATTCTCAGCAAGATGCTCTGGGATTAGCAGGGGTCTGATATCCATAAAGGTATCTGAGCTTGGTCCAAAACTGGGAAGGAGAGGTTCATATTCCAATGGTGGAGACGTATTGTTCCCAACACTCATGCTTTCATCGTTTGACAAATAGAAGGACCTTGGCAGAGAGCTGCTTGAAGGCAGTGATGTGCCCCAGGGGCGGGTGGTACTTATGACATTTGAGGGACCACCTACGGTCTCTAATGGCCACAATGATTTCTGGCAATCACAGAGACACTTCTGCAGGGAGCAACTTGAGGAACAAAGGACTGCCAGTTCAGCTGCGGCAACAATGGTAGTAGTGATGGTCTGGATCACCTCACTGATGCTGCCATGCAACATAGATTCAGTAGTGGAAGCATCCCAGGCACCCTCACTAAGAGCCTATCTGGGCTAGCACCCAGATGAATGATGCTGGTGGAGGGACAGGAAGAGCGGCAAGTAGTCACTACCACACAAGTCATCATGAGCTCTCCAGTGATAGACAGTAGAAGGCCAGGACTGTAAATGGGGAGATCAATGGTCGAATATGTGCTATGTGCCACAATGAAATGGGTTGCAGCCTGTATTTCTGAGGCATAGGTCAAGCCGAGTTAGCAGATTATCAACATCTTTCCCACAGCCAGAAATCTTGTTTCTGCGCAACAAAGGGTTATGGGCATTAAAATCACCCAAAAGTAGAAAAGGTGGGGGGGGAGTTGGGAAATCAGCTCAACCAATACAGGGTGTGGTACTTCACCATCTGGAGGAAGGTAAATGTTGCAGATGGCAATTTCCTGCATTGTCCTCACCCTGACAGCCACAGTTTCTAAATGTGTTTGAAGGGGTACAAGTGCGCTATATACAGAAGTATGGACATAGATACAGACTCTACCTGACATCTTGTTACAGTCAGTATGATTTTTGTAATAAGTTGTTGTAACTCAGCCAGTTCCACTGGAGGATGACACTTTCTGTAGCCAGGGAAGGCATAAAGAGACCAAGGAGGCAGTTTGTGTGTGTGTGTGTGTGTGTGTGTGTGTGTGTGTGTGTGTGTGTGTGTGTGTGTGTGTGTGTGTAGGAGTGGGGTGGGGGGCAGCACTAAAATCTCCACCTTGTCCTCAGACACTATACTGCCCCCCTTCTTGCAATCGGTGTACTGTAGGTCTCTAGAAGAGCGTAGCATTCCAAAGGATTGGAAAAGGGCACAGGTGATTCCCGTTTTCAAGAAGGGACGTCGAACAGATGTGCAGAACTATAGACCTATATCTCTAACATCGATCAGTTGTAGAATTTTGGAACACGTATTCTGTTTGAGTATAATGACTTTTCTGGAGACTAGAAATCTAGTCTGTAGGAATCAGCATGGGTTTCGAAAAAGACGGTCGTGTGAAACCCAGCTCGCGCTATTCGTCCACGAGACTCAGAGGGCCATAGACATGGGTTCACAGGTAGATGCCGTGTTTCTTGACTTCCGCAAGGCGTTTGGTACAGTTCCCCACAGTCGTTTAATGAACAAAGTAAGAGCATATGGACTATCAGACCAATTGTGTGATTGGATTGAAGAGTTGTAGAATTTTGGAACACGTATTATGTTCGAGTATAATGATTTTTCTGGAGACTAGAAATCTACTCTGTAGGAATCCGCATGGGTTTCGAAAAAGACGGTCGTGTGAAACCTAGCTCACGCTATTCGTCCACAAGACTCAGAGGGCCATAGACACGGGTTCACAGGTAGATGCCGTGTTTCTTGACTTCCGCAAGGCGTTCGATACAGTTCCCCACAGTCGTTTAATGAACAAAGTAAGAGCATATGGACTATCAGACCAATTGTGTGATTAGATTGAAGAGTTCCTAGATAACAGAATGCAGCATGTCATTCTCAATGGAGAGAAGTCTTCCGAAGTAAGAGTGATTTCAGGTGTGCCGCAGGGGAGTGTCATAGGACCGTTGCTATTCACAATATACATAAATGACCTTGTGGATGACATCGGAAGTTCACTGAGGCTTTTTGCAGATGATGCTGTGGTGTATCGAGAGGTTGTAACAATCGAAAATTGTACTGAAATACAGGAGGATCTGCAGCGAATTGACGCATGGTGCAGGGAATGGCAATTGAATCTCAATGTAGACAAGTGTAATGTGCTGCGAATACATAGAAAGATAGATCCCTTATCCATTTAGCTACAAAATAGCAGGTCAGCAACTGGAAGCAGTTAATTCATAAATTATTTGGGAGTACGCATTAGGAGTGATTTAAAATGGAATGATTATATAAAGTTGATCGTCGGTAAAGCAGATGCCAGACTGTGATTCATTGGAAGCATCCTAAGGAAATGCAATCCGAAAACAAAGGAAGTAGGTTACAGTACGCTTGTTCGCCTACTGCTTGAATACTGCTCAGCAGTGTGGGATCCGTACCAGATAGGGTTGATACAAGAGATAGAGAAGATCCAATGGAGAGCAGCACGCTTCGTTACAGGATCATTTAGTAATCGTGAAAGCATTACGGAGATGATAGATAAGCTCCAGTGGAAGACTCTGCAGGAAAGACGCTCAGTAGCTCAGTACGGGCGTTTTTTAAAGTTTCGAGAACATATCTTCACTGAAGCGTCAAGCAGTATATTGCTCCCTCCTACGTATATCTCACGAAGAGACCATGAGGATAAAATCAGAGAGATTAGAGCCCACACAGAAGCATACTGACAATCCTTCTTTCCACGAACAATATGAGACTGGAATAGAAGGGAGAACCGATAGAGGTACTCAGGGTACCCTCCGCCACGCACCGTCAGGTGGCTTGCGGAGTATGGATGTAGATGTAGACGTAGATGGTGTTGGCGCCACTGGAGTTCCCTGTTTTTGAGGAGACGTCTTCTTTGTCTGCTTGTCCCCTTGCTTCTCTTTAGGAACTTGCTGGAAGGATTTGTCTGAAGTGCCTTCAGGTACTGAGGAAGACTGTGAAGCCCTTTGTCCAGCAGCTTGTGGCTCTTCAGCCACTGGTGAGTGTCTGCTTTTGCATTGGTGGAGACCTCAGAATGGAGAGTCCCATGGGACCCCTTCCATGGGAGAGGAGCTGGAGGAGGCTGTTGCTTCCCTGGCTGGGGGAGGGACCAATGTCCCCAGTGTTTTTTTTTGGGGGGGAGAGGGGGGGGGGGGTAGTACTCCCAAAGTAGGTGCTTTGAGAGCGATGGAAGAAGAGGTGCCCCCAACCACCTAGAGGGCAGATGTATTTGGGTGACCATGAGGGCCCACTGTACAAGGCAGAGAAGTGGGAACTACTGCCGTTAGTGAGGATGACATTGATGTATTTGCAGCATACGAAGATGTCAAGTGAATGGGGTGCAACCGTTCATATTTCCGTGTAGCCTCTTGGTAAGTCAGCCAGCCCAAGGACTTGTACTCCCTAATTTTCTGCTACTTTTCGAGTACTGTGCAGTCCAGCGAGCAGAGGAAGTGGTGCTCTCCACAAACGAAACAGGTGCGAGGAGGTGTACTCAGAGTATTCAGATGCAGTGGATGTCCACAGTCTCTACTTATGGTGCTGGAATTGCATCAGGAAAACGTGTCCAAATTTCTAGCACTTACAGCACTGTATAGGGGGAGGGATGTAAGGTTTTATGCCACATCAGTATACCATCACCTTGACCTTTTCAGGTAATGTATCAACTTCAAAGGCCAAGATGAAGGCACTAGTGGCAATCCTATTATCTCTTGGTACCCTATAGAGCTCCGGATGAAGTGAACATCCTGTCGTTCTAAATTGGTACATAGCTCATCATAAGACTACAAGAGAAGATTGTGATGGAAAATAATACCCTGGACCATGCTTAGGCTCTTATGGGGAGGGGGGGGGGGGGGGGGGGTTGCAGAAATGGGAATATCACCCAGCTTGTCACAGGTGGGCATTGTCTGGGACTAGGCTGGGGATGTTGTCTGAATCAAGACTGACCCATTTCTCATTTTGGACAGCGCACCTACTTCCCCAAACTTGTCCTCCTGGTTCTCAACAAAAAATAGAGGCTTTGTAGCCAGAAAGGAGTCCTCATCTGTTTTGCTGCAGACTATATATCTTGGAAAATAAGGCTTTCTCTTTTCCATAGTCCTCCATTCCTCCCATGGTGTAGCTAGGGAGGGGAACAATCGCTGGTCAGACCTGTCAGCATTATAGTCTACTGTGCCCTCCTTAGAGACTGCTGGCACCATTCGGTCACCAGCAAGAGATGACATGGTCCGCTTCATTGCAGGTCATCTGCCCTGATGCCGCCCATGCCAATTAGGGACTCGCCCCACAGGTGAAACGCAGCCACAGCAAAGGCCACCTGGCGCGATGGCCATTGCCTGGAGTCGTGATGCCCCACTAAAATGGGCATCTACTCTTTGGCATACATGGGGAGTTTGCAGCTCAGGTGTCAGCAGTGCAATGCCTGTGTTGTCAGGGGGCTATGACCAAGAGAGTACCTGACAATGATGGACTGCCTACCGTGCTGGATACTGGGTGTGGATAAATCCAATATTGTCATGGGGGCAACAGAGGACAGCAGCAATGGAAGTTGATGATGTACCCCTTAAGGTGACCTCACCCAAAGAGCTGGGCTGTGAGTGGAGTTCCAGAGCCATGACGATAAGAGATGCAGAAGGTATAATCGCACAGTGGATATAAGGTGCATCACATAAGGTGTCCTTCCCCAAATGGCCCACACTTCTGTAGAATTTTGAAAGTGGGAGGTCAAACCCTGAAAGGGGACCACAACGTATTAGGCTGAAATGCGGGAGACTCCTTTCCACTACCTCATCTGACAGGCAGGAATACCTTGGGCCTATTCTAACCCTCAAACATGCAGGGAGGGACAGGTCATTATTTAATGTTGTTGCCTAAAATCTCAAAAAGTATTTGACCAGTTTGCTTCACATTTTTACATCATGAAAAATATCAGAATGTTTTTGATTGATTTACATCAAATTTCTACATGATACTCATTCACTGTAATTGGATAGATAAAAAAAACTACTCACCAAGTGGCAGCAGAAGAACATGCATGTGAACCTATTAAAGTTTACAAGATTTCGGAGCCAGTCGCTCCTTCTTCTGGCAGGAAATTTGAAGAGGAAGGAAGAGGGATGAAAGAAAAGGACTGGTGAGGTTTAGAAAAAGGGGCCGAGTTCAGAAAAGTCACCAAGAATACTGGGTCAGTGGAGATTTACTGGATCAATGTCTCCCCTGGCCCAGGTTTCTGGGTGACTTTTCAAATTTTCCCCTTTTCCTAAACCTCACCAGCCCTTTCCATTCATCCCTCCTCCTTCTTCTTTAACACTTCTGCCAGCAGAAGGAGCCACTAGCTCCAAAGGCTTGCAAACTTTAATAACTTATACATGTGTTCTCCTGCAACTGCTTGGTGAGTAATTTATCCATTTATACTATATTTTCAAAAATTGATTATTTTCACTAATGAACAATCAGAAGGTCATAGGCTGCACATTTACACACACACACACACACACACACACACACACAGAGAGAGAGAGAGAGAGAGAGAGAGAGAGAGGGGGAGAGGGAGAGGGAGAGGGAGAGAGAGAGAGAGAGAGGGAGAGAGAAGGAGAGGGAGAGGGAGGGAGAGAGAGAGACAAAGAAACTGGTACACCTGCCTAATATCATGTAGGGCCCCCACGAACACGTAGAAGTGCCACAACACAAAACACAATTTCGCGTGGACTTGACTAATATCTGAAGTAGTACTGAAAGGAATTGACACCACGAATCCTGCAGGGCTGTCCATAAATCCGTAAGAGTATGAGGGGATGGAGATCTCTACTGAACAGCACACTACAAGGCATCCCAGATATGTTCAATAATGTTCACTCTGGGGAGTTTGGTGGCCAGCAGAAGTGTTTAAATGCAGAAAAGTGTTCATGGGGCCACTCTGTAACAATTCTGGGCACGTGGGGTGTCACACTGTCCTATTGGAATTGCCCAAGTCCGTCGGAATACACAATGGATCTATCTAGATGTGTCAGTGGTCCCATATCACTCCAACTGCAGATGCCCCATACCATTACGGAGCCTCCATCAGCTTGAACAGTCCCCTGCTGACATGCAGGGTCCATGGATTCATGAGGTTGTCTCCATACCCGTACATGTCCATCTGCTCGATAAAATTTGAAATGAGACTTGTCTGACCAGGCAACATGTTTCCAGTAATCAATAGTCCAATATCTGTGTTGATGGTCCCAGGCAAGGTGTAAAGATTTGTGTCGTGCAGTCATAAAGGGTACAAGAGTGGGTCTTCGGCTCCGAAAGCCCATATCAATGATGTTTTGTTGAAAGGCTTGCACGCTGACATTTGTTGATGGCCCAGCACTGAAATCGGCAGCATTTTGTGGAAGGGTTGTACCTATGTCATGCTGAACGATTCTCCTCAGTCATTGTTGGTCCCTTGCAGGATCTTTTGTGGTGTCAGAGATCTGATGTTTTTCTGGATTCCTGATATTCATGGTACACTCGTGAAATGGTCATATGGGAAAATCCCCACTTCATCACTACCTCATAGGTGCTGTGTCCCATTGCTCATGTGCTGACTCTAACACCATGTTCAAACTCATGTAAATCTTGATAACCTGCCATTGTAGCAGCAGAAATGAAGAAACCAATCTAACAACTGCACCAGACACTTGTTGTCTTGTATAGGTGTTGTCGACTGTAGCACCGTATTCTGCCTGTTACGTACCTCTCCTCTGTATTTGAATACACATGCCTACACCAGTTTCTTTGGTGCTTTGGTGTATACATAATAAATAAAGAGGGATCATTGCACCAAAAATCTCTAAAAGTTCTTTACCAATTTACTTCAGGTTTTTACGTGATACTCTAATGAACATTCAGAAGAGCACAGGCTAGATATTTTATACATAAAGGGTAAACATTGTTACCAATAATCTCTAAAATCCTTGACTGATTTACTTCATGTTTTTCCATGAGCCACTAATAAACATTCAGACAGAAATAGGCTATGCACTTTCTTATACGACAGTGTACTGGTTTCCAGTCAAAACTGAATGCAGGAAAGAAATAGTGTGCTGTGTGGCAAAAAATGTGGTTTCATTTTCTTTCTCGCAGTCAGTTCCAACTACGATAACACAGCATGTAAACCATTACACAAATTGTTTTTGCCATTTATACTTTTTCCCTTTATGTATAATTTGAAACAAAAACTGTATACACAACAATATGATGATTTGTTTTCTTCCTTAGCATCGATTTTACGAAAGACAAGAAAGTTGTTTCTATGGCTTATTGGCTTATGGCTGGAGTACTACTGCAGAATCTCAATCATCCAATACTTATTTAATTCTACCCACTTGCAGACTAAGAAATATGGTTTTTGAGGCTACTATCCTCACAGACCCAGTAGCTGGAGATGTCTCTCTCACACCCTCTATATGAATGATCCCAAATCAATTCATCTATTCATTTTAAGCAACTTCAGTTGCCAATCGAGGTTTCATTTGTAATGAGAATAAACAAGGCTCAAGGTCAGAGAAAGGGATAAGAGTACAGGGTGGGGGTTAGGCTGCAGTGGAGAGAGAAAATAGACGTAACGTGGGGTGAGGAGGAGACTGACAGAGAGAGGGGGGGGGGGGGGAGGACAAGGTGATGCACAGAGAGAGACCAAGAGGAGATGAACAAAGACAGGGGGGAGAAGGAAATGGGCAGAGAGAGGGGGCAAAGTAGTTTATAATGTACATCCAATATGTTCACTAGTTACTAATACGAATGGAAGGAGCATTAGTCTGGTAATTTTAATTAGGGCAGTTTAGAAACTTTCATATACTGCCTCATATAAATACTGAAATTCTCTAAAAAAAAAAGGGGGGGTAGGGGTGGATGGCTGTTAATGTTATGAAAGTTTAAGACAAAGAAAGTATTGGCATGTGAGGATCTAGGGGGCAAGTTCCCGTCTCTCTAGTTCAGGGTCTCATATATTTGGTGTGAATGGACAATGATATATTGACAGCAGAGAGTATGGATATTACAAGTTTACTGACTCCAGCACATGTCCACCAGCCAGATGACAGCCATCTGGTGAACTACAAAAATGGCAATATAACAGGTTGTACAACAGATAGAAGCAACTTCCTTCCAGGTAGTCACCTCAAGCAGGTCAGCATCAACTACTCTGAGTCACTGTATCACCACCATTGGATGAAGTCTAAGTACTGAAACATTATAAGTAGCTGGTTTGACTGTCGCAAGATGGACTGAATCTGACAGGTTGGCTGTGGGTCAAGATAAAAGTTTGTTGGGGCGGCCAGCTGTCAGTCTGTGGTCGGTGAGCAAAGTGCAAATATAGGTGACTAGCATGTCACAAGGCCCAAAGGTCATCTGGGTTTTCCCAGGCAGAAAGAGGGGTGTGGTCCAGTGGCATGGTCCTGGGATGACCGAAGATGGAGGGACTTGTAACTTGGAATATTGTCACTAATATAATTGCAATGAAAATATGTAAAATTTGTTACATGCATGCTAGAGTAAATGAATGATAGTTTTGGAACCACAGCAGTGCAATGAGCTCATTGAGCACAAATCCATGTCTGAAGCTTTAATAGTTTTAACATTATTACCATTATGATTTATGGTAGATTCTAACAACTGAACCCCATCACAGAAGTCAGACTTGTGATACACCAGATGAAAGGGAATAATCCTGCAATATAATGAACAGATTATTTTTCTAATAAACAAATATAAAAAAGGTTATAAACAATTTAGTTCATTTATGTAAATAGTGCCATAATTATGGAATCCTCCACAAAGACACAAATGATCTTATCAGAATGAGTTTCCTACTTTATATTCCAATAACTTTTGATGTGTATTTAATTAAAGATTTGATTTATAAACTAGGTCAAGTAAGCGTTTTGACTTGAGTGACAATATGGCAATTTATATGTTTGAGATTTTGTTTAAAATTGTTGGAAAAATGCATAAGTGAGTTTATTAAGGAGTTGTAAAATTACTGCAAAATTTTTTGTGTGTTTTATCATCAGTATTTACATGAAATTACTGTGAAAACTAGAAATGGTGATCAGGATGAAAGTATCTGCACTAAACCTTGGTTGTGGTCATGTGACCGAACCTTTAAATAAGTGTGCATGGCAGAGATCTTCGCCTTTTGTCTGTCATCTTGTGTACAGAACTTGGCTGAGGTATTCTCATCTTCATTTCATCTGGAGTTAGTAAAGTTATGGATGGTTTGTATGCCACAGATGATTTTCATGTAGCAGGACTTGTACTTTATTACTTAGTGCATGCTGCCAGGTGTAAATGCTATGTGTTGCTTATACTAAGTCCATATTTTACACTGCTGAGAGATACTCAACTGTTACCAAATTCAATGAGTAATGTATGTGGCCACCATTTGCATATGCAGCACTTCAATGAAAAGTAAAAGGAATTTAGATTAAAGTTAAAATGGTGTACAGCCAACACCTATTGATTGTAGTGAGCCATACTCAAAGTTAATGGCCATTAATGGCACACACTCTGGTGAAACTTACTACTGCATCTTAACTGTTTGCATCATATGGGATACACAAAATGTGGAGCAGGAAGAAAAACCCTGAGAGTAATGTTGTAGTATGATGTCACTCTGATATATGGGACTCTGCTGAATTCATTATCCCACACTGCTATACTGCCAAAGGACTTTAACTCAGTCAGTAGTGACTGACTACAAGTAATAGACCTTGAAACATTTCTTCTATATATATTTTTATGTCATATAGAACACACAGAATTTACATCAGTATAAAGTCTTACTTATTGCACCCTGTGTTAGACACTTAACTTCTGGAATTTCAATTGTTAGTTCCTTCTACTTCATTTATTTTGTTATAGACTAATTTTTTCTAAACACAAGGATCCTGCAATTCAAGGTATATTAATAATTTGATAGCCAGTGAATAATGTAACAGTAAAAATGTTGATTTATTATAATCTTTAGCTATAATAGTAGATTTGTTTTCCATGACAGTATGTACCCTAAGCAGTCACATTGATACATACACATATTCTTTGATGATTTGTTGTTGTAGGTTTCAAAAAAAGGAAACTAGTGCAGGATGACAGGATCCAAGTGGCCCTTGTGATGTAACAGTCAATCAAATCCCTTGAGTCAAGTTGCTGAGCATGCTCTGCAACTGGGTACTGTACGACCCCAAGGCAGACAGTTCCTCTGTGTCCATTCATGTGCTCAACCAATTTAGTGGTGATTATCTTTACATGTTCCAATTTTTCCTACTTTTTAAGTATTTATATAAGGAAGGAGCTGGAATTTGGTCTCCTGTGGGTATATTCTGGGCTCACATTTTGTCTACTTTTAATTTTCGTTTTTTCATTAAATGTCACACAAGTGTTGCTGCCAGATACTGCCACGATTTGTTTCTTTTTTTTTTTTTTTACTCACAAGACACAGTACATGAAGAATTGTAGGTTATATGCAATAGTTTCATAACCTGAGAGACCAAGAAGTTCATCAGCATTCAATGCAGACTCACCTCCTGCATGAGAGGGCAACATATGTTCTAGACAACCCATACACAAAAAATGGTCTACCAAATACAAAGAGTCTAGTCCCGTTTTCTCCTCATTAAAAATGTGTGTACATCAATATGCCTGCATATATTGCTTGTGTTTTGCTTGTATTAGGATGATAAATCTTGCAAAATAGTAAAATTATTGTTGGATGAATTAATTGTTGCTGCCAATACTAGTTTAGCCACATTTTAAAGAACAGTTTTCTATGAAGGAGCACACCCCTCACTAGCATTTCCAGTTCAGTATATTATGATCAACATGGATAGCATATAAGAACAATAAACCATGTGCCCAGTAGTGCTGATTCCATTCCAAGAAGTGAGACTAGAAGTTCGTCCTCCATATGTCACCTTCATGGCATATTATGAAGTGCAAATATGGATTCTCATAGCGTGTTAATACCCATGAAGTCTTGGGTTTCTTGAAGTGTTAATTTGGAGTGTGTCCATAACATTTCACTATGCATGGTCTCTGCTTCAATTTTCATGTGAAGTGTCCAAGCCTTTCAGTCCTCCTCCTTATATAGTTATCAGTGGTGACAGACATTTAAATCCATGCAACAGTTGCTCCATGACCATTTAATTGCCACCTGGCCCATGTTTACATGACTGGCAAGCTCACACTTGTCATTCACCTCTGTTTCACAAAATGATGAATGTTGTTGCTCCCATCTTATACTATTCGTGAAGGTTGCGAAGCAACACTGAGAGCAAATCCCTACCCTGATTAACAAGATTTGGTTAACTCATATTTCAATTGCCTCCTTAATAATACTGTCCCAGAAATCACTTGGTGGGCAGATAACAGACATCTTTTTGAAATTGAAAATGAACTCCTGTATTAAATAGTACTCATCTAGAGCTGATATTCTTTCCTGGCTTTGTCTTCCATAGCATTTATTTCAGTTGAATTGCAGACACACAGTGCTACATCTGTCACCTGTATGAACTGCTGCCTCATAAGGAATTTGCTACCTTCTGATATTTGAAGGTTTACACTGTTTTTGCCCCTACACAGAAGATTTCTTACTTTTGTTGGTGGTCAGAAGATAGGGTTAATTTCTTTTTTGTTTAGAGTTTAGAGTTTGACTGATTCTTGTGGAGGTAGCACAAGCATATGCTAGGAAGGCGATTTTGTGATCTCTTTCTTTATTCCTTTTTTTATTGTTTAGTGCTCTAAGTACCTTCTTAATATTCTCCCTCTTGTAGCTACTGGGAGCAAAAATCTTTTCCAGACAATCCAGCTCCAAAGGTAGGTTCCTCAACATGTGCAGTGTCTGACACCATAGGTAAATAGATATACGGAAATATACCGACGGTTTCATGAAGCCTTCACTGACTGTAATTATCCTCTCATCCTTGTACAAAAACAAATCTCCCGTGCCTTATCTTTCCAGTCTCCCACCACCTCCCAAAGTTCCACAGTCCGGCCACAGAGGAGCATTCCCCTCGTAACTCAGTACCATCCGGGTACTGGAGCAACTGAATTACATTCTCCGCCAGGGTTTCAATTATCTCTTGTCATGCCCTGAAATGAGAAATGTCCTGCCCACTATCCTTTCCACCCCTCCTACTGTGGTATTCCGCCGTCCAACAAACCTACACAATATACTCATCCATCCTTACACAACTCCTGCTCCCAATCCCTTATCTCATGGCTCATACTCCTGTAATAGACCTAGATGCAAGACCTGTCCCATACATCCTCCTACCACCACCTACTCCAGTCCAGTCACTAACATCACCTATCCCAACAAAGGCAGGGCTACCTGTGAAACCAGTCATGTGATTTACAAGCTAAGCTGCAACTACTGTGCTGCATTCTATGAAGGCATGACAACTAACAAGCTGTATGTCCGCATGAATGGCCACCGACAAACTGTGGCTAAAAAACAAGTGGACCACCCTGTTGCTGAACACGCTGCCAAACATGATATCCTTCATCTCATCTCAATTACTGCTTCACAGCCTGTGCCATATGGATCCTTCCCACCAACACCAGCTTTTCTGAATTGCGCAGGTGGGAACTTTCCCTGCAATACATCCTATGATCCCGTAACCCTCCTGGCGTCAACCTTCATTAGTCACTGTCCCCACCCATCCAGCCCCCTCCCTGTTACCATTCCAGCATTACACAGCTGTCATTTCACCACCACACCCAGTCTTTTAATTTCTCTCCTTTCTGCTACTTACCCCCTCCCCCTCTCCACATCTTCTCTCCTGCCCTCCGTCTAAACTGCAACACTTCACTGTCTGCCACTCCCACCATACTATCCATCCCCCTCCCTGCCCAGCCTCCTCCTTACCCCCACCCAGTTGTCACTCCCATCATGCACTGGTGCTGCTGTTCGCAGTGTGGTCTCAGCTCTCTGAGACTGCAGATGTGTGTGTGTGTGTGTGTGTGTGTGTGTGTGTGTGTGTGTGTGTGTGCGCGCATGTGTGTCTACTGCTGACAAAAGCCTTAATGGCAAAAAGCTATAATTGTGTGTATCTTTTTGTTGTGCCTATTACAACTCAGCATCTCCGCTATATGGTGAGTAGCAACTTTCCTTCTCTGGTATTGTTACATTCCATCCTGGATTTTCCATTGTTTGATTTTTGCCTGATGGCTTTTCTATGATCCTAACCCTGTGCTGTTTTCCTTTGCAACTACATTCTTTTGGATCCACTATACTCAATGTCCATCCTTCTTTCTTTTCTTTCCTGTGTTTCTCTTGTTGCCTTACGAACCACACTGCACGCTCTACTTATGAGCCACACTGTATCAACCGTCTCGGCCATGTGCAACAGGCGGCCTCAAGACCATGCTGATTGTTAGTGCAGCATCTTCGGTCCCACATTACTCCCGCCGATATAATGAAGCCTATACCTTCAAACTGATCATGCTCCCTGTGTCAATTCCCGTACTTTGCGTGTTATCTCCTGCACTTTTCCGGTGTCACTCGATCTTACATCTCTAATTACAAACCTCTCCCCACCCCCCACACTTTCCCCGTTCTATCCCTGTTCGCAAACACTAAATCCACCTCATCCAGTCACATCTGATGTCCCCCTTACGCTTATCTGCCCTCAAACCTGCTACCTACAGTAATATAAATATATTTATTATTGATTAGTTATGCTCTACTTTGACCCTTGTGACTTCTCGCCAATTTTAGTGAGTTTTCGCCTTCCACTTTCGTCGTCTTCCTCAGATTTCATCTCTTCCCCCCCCCCCCCCCCCTTATGCATCCATTTCATCCTTTTCGTACTTTTCACACGTATCTTGGTGTATTTTTGCATAATTTTTCGGGCGTAATTCTATTTTCCTATGTAATTTTTCGCATTTTTTCTACCACCATGGATACTTGCTCCTTTCATCTGTGTCAATACAGAAAATTTTACTTATTCCTAGCCAGATCCCAGTCCCACATACTGTTCCTTTGTTGTTGCTTGGCTCATGAAATCCCCCCTAATGGCCTTACCATCAAATTACCCATGTCTGGTTGCCACCCCTCCTTCCACAATGACCTTCACCTGTTCAGATTCCGCCTATCCTTAGCCCTCACCAATATAGTCCTGCAAAACCATATCAACCAAGCCCAATCCTGCTTGCAGTACCTTCTCTCCATCCGCGAAATTCTCCTGCTATGTTATCCCAAATTCCTGGAACCCATAACACAGGTTGAAACTCTTGCCCTGCAGGAACTTAAGCAACATGCACAACGCCATCTCAAAAAGCTCTCCATCCTACTCACTTCCTACTCCCACCTCGCAGTACCACTGTCCACCACTTCTACAACAATCTCCAAACCTCCCTCACACCCCCTCATAGCTGACAAACCTGTCTCGCAGACCTACTACACTTACCCCACCCTCCAAAACTCCCTCCCACCACCACACACAACCCAGAACCTAAACAGACCCGCAACACAGTTATGAACCTTTCCTCCAGAAGCCTTAGTCCCACAGAAATATCAGTCCTTGCCAAAGGCCTCACCTTTTGCCCCACTCCGAAATTCGACCACGCAGGACTAGTTAAAGACCTTCTCTCCTTCTCCCAGTCCCTACAGTGGAAACACTTTTTCGCCACCAACCCAACCAATCAGTCTCAACCTAAGACCATTATTGAACTTTACCTAACTCAGTTCACTCCTCCATCCAACCGTGATCCACCCCCACTGCCTCCAAACCACGCCCTGTTAACTTTCCAGAATTTCTTAACCTTGAACCTTGCCTCAACATCATTCCCCAAATCCCTCAAGATGCAAACTAACCTTACACCTACAGAAAGAACCACAGTCCACCATCTAAAAACTGATCCCGACCTTATAATCCTAGCTGCTGACAAAGGCTCCACCTCCATTGTTTTGAACTGCAAGGATTATGTGGCAGAAGGACGCTGTCAGATACTTCCATCTAAAAACCAAGCCACAGTGATCCCATTCAAATAACGCAGCAGGATCTCCAGTCACTACTCAAATCCTTAGGCCCATCCCAGAACCTCTCCCCAGAGTCCATCTCTCTACTTACCCCTACCACTCCCCGCACTCCCATCTTCTACACACTTCCTAAAGTTCATAAACCCAACCACCCAGGACGCTCCATTGTGGCCGGTTACTGTGCCCTCAATGAGAGAATCTCTGCTCTCGTAGACCAACACCTTCAACCTATTACCCGGAACCTATCCTCCTATATGAAAGATACCAATCATTTCCTCAACTGACTCTCCACAGTTCCTGTCCCTTTACCACACGGTGCCCTGCTCATCACTATTGATGCCACCTCCCTGTACACTAACATTCCTAATGCCCATGGCCTTACTGCTATCGAACACTACCTTTCCAAACACCCTATGGATTCCAAACCAACAACCTCCTTCCTAGTCTCCATGACCAACTACATCCTCACCCACAATTATTTCTCCTTTGAAGGCATTACCTACAAACAAATCCACGGTACGGCTATGGACACCCGCTTGGCACCATCCTATGCTAACCTATTCATGGGCTATCTAGAGGAATCCTTCCTAAAAACCCAGAATCCTAAACTCCTCACCTGGTTCAGATTCACTGATGCCATCTTTGCTATCTGGATTGAAGGTGAGAACACCTCATTCACATTCCTCCAGAACCTCAACAACGTCCCCCCCATTTGCTTCACCTGGTCCTACTCAACCCAACAAGCCACCTTCCTAGACGTAGACCTCCACCTCAGAGATGGCTACAACAGTACCCCCATCCATATCAAATCTACTAACCACCAGCAATACCTCCACTTTGACAGCTGCCACCCGTTTCATACCAAGAAGTCCCTTCCGTACATCCAGCAACCCGTGGTCATTGCATCTGCAGTGACGAGTAGTCCCTTTCTAAATATACCGAGAGTCTCACTGAAGCTTTCACTGACTGTAATTATCCTCCCATCCTTGTACAAAAACAAATCTCCCGTGCCTTATCTTTCCAGTCTCCCACCACCTTCCAAAGTCCCACGGTCCGGCCACAGAGGAGCATTCCCCTTGTAATTCTGTACCATCTGGGACTAGAGCAACTGAATTACATTCTCTGCCATGGTTCTGATTACCTCTCATCATGCCCTGAAATGAGAAATGTCCTGCCCACTATCCTTTCCACCCCTCCTACTGTGGTATTCCGCCGTCCAACAAACCTACACAATATACTCATCCATCCTTACACAACTGCTCTCAATCCCTTACCTCATGGCTCATACCCCTGTAATAGACCTAGATGCAAGACCTGTCCCATACATCCTCCTACCACCACCTATTCCAGTCCGGTCACTAACATCACCTATCCCAACAAAGGCAGGGCTACCTGTGAAACCAGTCATGTGATTTACAAGCTAAGCTGCAACTACTGTGCTGCATTCTATGTAGGCATGACAACTAACAAGCTGTATGTCCGCATGAATGGCCACCGACAAACTGTGGCCAAAAAATAAGTGCACCACCCTGTTGCTGAACAAGCTGCCAAACATGATATCCCTCATCTCAATTACTGCTCCACAGCCTGTGCCATATGGATCCTTCCCACCAACACCAGCTTTTTCTGAATTGCGCAGGTGGGAACTTTCCCTGCAATACGTCCTACATTCTCATAACCCTACTGGCCTCAACCTTCGTTAGTCACTGTACTCACCCATCCAGCCCCCTCCCTGTAACCATTCCGGCACCACACAGCCGTCATTTCATCACCACACCCAGTCTTTTAATTTCTTTTTATTTCTCTCCTTTCCACTACTTACCCCCTCCCCCCTCTGCACCTTCTCTTCTGCCCGCCGTCTAAACTGCAACACTTCACTATCTGCCACTCCCACCACACTATCCCTCCCCCTCCCCGCACCAGCCTCCTCCTTACCCCCCACCTAGTCGCCAGTCCCATCATGCACTGGTGCTGCTGCTCACAGTGCAAGTTGTGTTTGCGTGTGTGTGTGTGTGTGTGTGTGTGTGTGTGTGTGTGTGTGTGTGTGTGCGTCTACTGCTGACAAAGGCCTTAACAGCCGAAAGCTATAATTGTGTGAATCTTTTTGTTGTGCTTATCGCGACTCAGCATCTCCGCTATATGGTGAGTGGCAACTTTCCTTCTCTGGTATTGTTACATTCCAACCTGGATTTTCCATTGTTTAAGGAAATGAACTACCACTACTTCACAAACATCCATAACCCTATCAACAAAGAGGCATTAGAATGCATCTTCTATCATGCCAGTGAGGCTTTCATAATAGTCACATCCAGTACACCACCAAGAATTGAACAGAACAATTAAGATGTTGCTGTCTAGCCACTTATTCCTATCCTAATATCTCCATTTTTGGGTAATGCAGGAGAGGACTTATTAGCATTCATACACAACCTGTTAACAGCCACTAAGCTGTGATGTCAGTCAGAGAAACAGCTTTTGCATACGGCCAAATTACATTTGATGGGAGATTCTGAAGTATACATGACGCATAAAGAGGGGCAAAGGAATGCACCAACATTTGAAATTATGAATTCAAGCTTAGCACAATGATACAGAAGAAAAAATAGATGTAGGTATTATAGGGAATAATTAAACTATATGTCATAAGAACAGGCGGAGTACATCGTAGACTTTGCGGACAAGATTAGCAAACTGCATGTCAATACATACAAGCTGAGCAAAAATTATGATACCGAAAGAGTCTTTCTGCAGTACACAGGATACATTTTGCAGGGGTTGCTGCCCGATGTTTCAAGAAAAGTACAGGTGGAGTTCACTAAGAACTTAGCTGAAGCTTTAGTAACTGTGATGGCACTAGAAGAAATCGACACGATGAGCCCAGTCTGTGATAGTAAACTATTCTTGCTGTGGGTGTTAAATGCCAAGGGCATGGGTGGATGAACATGCCATATATGGCAGGCATTCTGTGAACTGCGATGTAAGAAACATGAGCAAATAGGGCACCCACAATGGGACTGCAGGCAAAAGCCTAACATGAGATGCTATAAGAAAACACAAGGTGGGAATAATGACTCACTGTTAAGTGGCAATGGTGTCCTGGATTCGCTGCATGGCACTCCCAGTGAATATAAGAACAGACGAAACATCTCCAGTGGTGAAGTTTTGTTTAGGTAGCTTACTGGCAGGAAGGAAGTAAAAGTTTTTATAGGACACAAGTTTATAGGTGTCCATGGTAAGTTTGCACCCAACGGGGGAAAAGAAGGTTTGGCTTGCCATAGCATAGGTTAAGCAGAGTGGATGAAAATCACTTGCATTCACTGGGTTTAGCGGTGCTGAGTTTTAGGGTGGAGCACAAGATTTCCGTGTCTGTATGGAAGTTTTTTCTTATAAGGGTGATAGTTACTGGACAATGTTAGGGCTGGACTTCTTGGTTGAACTTCACACTAAAAATGACTTTGATAGACGCATGTTAGAACTTGGGGAAACTGCTGGCAGGCCACACTGCCGCAAGGTTCATTCCTGGTCCAAGGGGAACCACTTAGACTGCAGGCATGACCATTAAGGATCAATTTGAATACTAGTGTAGTGCAAGGAATGGGAAAACTAATGAAGGTGAACTTAGGAATTAATTTTGTGGTCTGTAGAGTGTGTTTAGTGGACCTTTACATGAAAATAACAACTTAGATAAAGCTTAGTGTTTCATACACAGTGTTGTTCTATGCACAGGAGTTAGACAATGAGCAAGCATTATCTGTTGAGATAAATAATTTTGGGACTGCAGACATGAAATTTTACAAGGGATTTATGACTGAACAATTTCAGACCCTAAGCTTAAGTACGCCACCAGCTTAGCTATGTTAATGTTACTTGGAAGGAGAGAGAAAGTAACCAATGAAGCAGTTACTGTTTAGCATATGAGGATATGTTTGATACTCATGGGACATTGCCAGTGACACTGTGTAGAATCCCAACTGGGAATGAACTGCCTCCATTTCATAAACCATGCTGCATAGCACATCACCTGCAAAAAATTGATGCTCATTGGGACCTGTGGAAAGTACATTAGCTTATTTGTTTTAGTTGTAAATATTTGCCATGTATTATTGTTTTTCTGAGATGTTATACATCCTGGAGGACCTCCTCACTATGGATCAATTGGAATGAAAGTAAATCTAATCTAATCTAATCTCTTGGTGGTTAAATTCATTAACCAGCAGTTACAAGACTGTATTGTTACGGAAAGAACAGATCATTGTGGAGCACCAGTAGTGATCAGCCTGAAGAAGGGTGCAAACAGAATGAAGGCATATCAGTTTTGTTGTAACTGCAGG
Source organism: Schistocerca cancellata (assembly GCF_023864275.1). Lineage (NCBI taxonomy): Eukaryota > Metazoa > Arthropoda > Insecta > Orthoptera > Acrididae > Schistocerca > Schistocerca cancellata. Next base: position 212,781,941 of record NC_064628.1, read on the forward strand.
TACCTAAACAAGCATACAGTTCCAGATGCTTATACAGTTCTGAATATAATAGAAACTTCAGATAATCTGGGACAATGCAAATTTTTTCTACCACTGATCTTTGGAGTTAGAATTAGTGCCAGGGGAATATCTGAAGACAGCACTTGCAGTCCCATCAGGGCATATCAGTATAAACATACACTGATTGGATTGAAAAATGCCCCAGTAACATTTCAATTACTCTTAGACAGAGTTTTGTGAGGATTGCAACCAAGGCAATGTACAGTGTATTTACATGAGCAGTTCCATATGGCACATCTAACACCAAGATTAGGAAAGCATCATTCCATGCAGGAAGAAGTGTGGTATTTAGAGCATGTAGTTGGTCACGGGGAGTCCAGGCAAACCCTAGGATGGTAAAAACTGATACATTTGTATTGGTATATTCTAAGCTAGCAGAGTGCTTTATCTTACAGTGTCTGGAGTTTTCTAGGCACATTGCATGAGGACGCGAGTTCCACATGTACCAGTATTAAGATGGTTTGCAAGCACGGTATGAGTGATGGGCTTTGGAAGTACATTGATCATGGAGCCTCCTTGCAGCAGCAAGCACGACAACATAGCCAATACACAGTAATGTTTGCCAACTTGGAAATGAAATGGATTTTTCAGTTTGGAGCTGGCTATGTGATGGGTAGACACATATCAGTTCCTTAGTTCTTTCATGTCATTTCCATCACTGGCCTGGAATATTTCCATGTGGTGTAACCACATTCTATTTCTGTGACAAAAGTAATGCACTGAGGTGTACCTGCTGTGAAAGCATTGTGGCAGTCATTGTTATGATAGAACAGAGATTTGATCTGCTGAGTTACATTTAACCACGGCTTAGTTGTACAAAAGGGAGTGAATATATTGCTTGTCTGGGTAAATACTGATAGCGCTCATGCAAGATTGGCTGCCCCATCTTTCATGTATTAATGACAATTGATTCTGCATTTGCTGTTCAGAAATCATGTGCCTACTATTGAGGTACAATATGTTCAATTTATGTGTTCCTCTTACCTAATATTTCAAATGGACTGGCAGCAGCAACTTTTGCGCTCCCATGATTAAATGTAATCTGTAAATATTGCGCACTATGCGTGGCATTTTACCACAACCTTTTGCGGATGTGGGTTTTCATGGGCTGAATTTATTTAATGACACCAGTTAAGAATGAACTCCACAGGTGTGGTTCCCTGTGTACAGTGGGGGCCATTACTGAATGGATTTGATAGTATAAAAATTTGATTTTTATTTTTTACTCAATGTTTGTCAGTGCCTTCTGCCTGATGGCTAGTTGCAGCATATCAGTCACATTGCACAAAACCGGACAGACCCATTTTGAAACTCACATGTTGAACCATCAGCAGCTAAACTCACAGATTGTTGATGAGGTAACGCTATCGAACCGCACGTCTACAACTTGGCTGTCGATTAGGGAGGGTTGGAGGCAGTCACATGGTGGTGGAACTGCGGCTAGCTGCCGGGAGCGGACACACCATCCGCTCTCTTCTGCTGGCAGCTACAGACCCGACAAGACATTCTCCTCTCCTGCTTTCTTGGGCAGCAGCCCATTCAGATTCAGCGACTTCTCTAGGCCTGCCTTTCTTTACTACATTAAACAACAATGCTCTTATAAAAATGGGTAACTCCTTCACCTCAATGGGTGCCTACTGCTTTCCCTTCCTCACCAAACCTGACACGTTAACACCTAGGTATTACCCAGTATTCAGTTTAAATGTTTGCAACTGGGCCAAAGGATCTATGTAGTGTTGCTGGAAAACTGGTATGATAAACTGATTTATATTGTTGATTAGTGGAAAAGTTGCAAATCTGGTACCTTCTCTTACATTATATGTAATTATTTTAAGATGTTATGGCATGTGTGGTAATACTGTAATTTCTCTGTTTTAGAGCTCTAAAACCTAACTGTCTCATTATACTTGTCTAAGTCTGACAGGAAAGCCTGTTGAGACCTGTGACGAATGTAAATAATTCTTGTACCAGCTTCTGGACAATTTTTTTCAGGGTGAGACCCTTTGCTAGCTTGCCATTTTGGTAATGTAGACTGTAATTTAACTCTTGTTATTGGAATTCTGTAAGTCACTAATTCTGAATTAATTGGAACCTGAGGCACAGGTCCTTTTAAGACAACGTATTTTGTTGTTTAAAGTTTCTAATTTACTTATTGGTTATTTGAAACAATTCAGTAATTATCTTAATGACTGTTTAATTTAATTAATTTAATAATAAGTGTGCTAAGGTTACCAATGTGTGCCTAACGTAAAATTGTTGGTATAAAATAAACAGTGAAATTTTAAATAAACAGTGAAATTTGATTTAGCGGAGTGGGGGCTTAACTGCTTACCACTCCCGGATCCCCGCATTCTTACCAGTTTGAAAACCATACAGGATTTACTGGTACCATGTGCAGAAGAAGAGTTGCAGTCTTTTTTAGGTCTGACTAATTATTTTAGGAAGCTTATACCGAAATCTGTGGAAACACAATGGCTGCATACTCATCGACTGAAGAACGGAGTGAAGTTGCATTACTCAGCTGCATGACAAGTGCATTCAGTCAACTTTAAGAATTGCTACCTGCTGGACCAGTATTAGTTTCCACAAATTATGAGAAGGAATTTGTGCTGTCATGCAACACAAACAATTGAACACTCTGCTGTGTATTATGTCACAAAAGGGAGAGTACAGAACACCTGTTTACCTGTGCCTCACAGCAGCTGAATAGAGTAGGAAACAACTACTCTACAAAGGAGAAAGAGATACTGCATCTCATGTATGGCTAACACATTACTGACATTGTTTACATGTGAGGAAATTTCGAGCCATGTCAGATAATGAAGCATTGCAATGGCTATTTGGTTTGAGGGATGCAATGAATAGGTTATTGCACTGGGCACTAAAACTCATTGAACTTGTTTCTGATGTGATTCACTGACCTGACAAATCACACAGAACCACCAAAGGGCTGACCCGGAAAGTGCATGCATGGAAAGAACACCACAAGATGGCGGCGTGTGTAGATATCCGCGATTTTAGTCCAAAAATAAGTTACAGTGAAGCCGTTAAAAATTCGTGTGTAAGTTGCAAAAGTGAATTATTAAAGTATAATGAGCGTATTGCTAGTTTACAATGTGTAATCAGCAGTCTAAGAATAGAAATCGACAGCCTGAAGTCCGAAAATATGGAACTGAAGTCGAAGCGAAACATGGATCCATTGCTTCAAGACAGACAGAAGGACAAAAACTTTCGCGAGAACATGGCTACATTGGTGCAAAATGACGCTGATAAATCATCAGAATGGAAGGTAGTACACAACAAGCGTCAAACAATCGGCACTAAAAATTCGTGTACAGCAAATGTTTCGAGGTTCGAGAATGTAAACAATTTTGATGTACTTTGTTCTAGTAATAGTCTCACTGAAAGTGAAAACAATCGTAAGAAGAGTGTGCCAATAAACTATCGGAAAAAGGTTAGGTTTGATCTTCCAAAGCCACAACGTTCAGTTAACAGCAATGAAAGTGGCAGTGGTGTGATCCAGTCTGCTGTGAGTGAAACATCAACAAATCGTTTTCGCATTTTCGCTGATAGTCATGGTAGAGGCATGGCTGATATAGTGAAAAGCAGTTTTAATGCTGCCGATGTTTGTGGAATTGTGAAGCCAGGTGCTAAACTTCAAGAAGTTGTAGCGGGGTGTGATCCTGAAAAAGTAAAAAACGAGTGTGTGATCTTAATAGGTGGCTCAAACAACGTTGCCTGCAACGAAGGGAATGATGCCATACAGTCGCTCAGGAAGAAAATATCGGCACTTCATCAGTCTAAGGTATTTGTTGTGAACATTCCAAAGAGACATGACTTAATTCCACAGTCCTGTGTAAATGAGGCTATCTCACAAACGAACTCTAAGTTAACAAAGTTGTGTAAGCATTTTAAAAATACTTGTGTTGTAGATGTAAGCAGTTTTGGACGGGAATTATTTACAAGACACGGTATGCACCTGAACAGATCAGGAAAAAAAGCATTAGGTACCCTCTTAAAAACAAAAATATTGGAAGAAGTCCACAAATGTACCCCAAAGTTGGAACCAATCGCACTTGAATGGCTCCAACCATCAAGTCAGACTCGGTTTCAAACTCAAATGTTTCAGGAAATTGTTAGTAATGAACGTACTGTGTCTGTAGCTACCGATAATTTTTTAGGCAAAAGTTTAGATCTGTCTCTAATTCCAAAGAAATGACGATTTTTCACCAAAATGTGGGAGGACTTGGTAATAAAGTAAATGACATTACTGTTCTGTTAGAGGAACCACAAGGAATAAAAGATACTGATGTATTATGTTTTAATGAACACCATGTGAAAGATATTGAAAGGTTACAGCTAAGTGGTTACTGTCAGGCAGCGCATTACTCTAGAACCATCATGGAAAAAGGTGGAGTGGTAATTTATGTAAAAAACAACATATCTTACAATGCATTAGATTTAAAGAGCCATTGTATAGAGCAACAAATTGAAGTATGTGGTGTTGAGATTACTGTAAATGACTTCACGGCTGTAGTGTTAGCACTGTATAGATCTCCCTCAGGGAATTTGAATGTATTTCTTAAGCACTTAGATTCTTTATTATCCATACTGTACTCAAAGTCCAAGAACTTGATAATTACTGGTGACTTTAATGTTGATTTCCTAAATGAGAGCAATAGTAAAGCTGATTTAGTACATTTAATGGAGTCTTATAATCTGATGGCAATAGTAGATTTCCCAACTAGGATTACTGTTAACAGTACAAGTCTGATAGATAATATATTTACAGATAAGTCTAAATACAATGAGATCACTGTACATCCAATCCTTGGCCTTTCTGATCATGGTGGTCAATTGCTTAGGCTCAATTACATCAGTGTGTGCAACAGTTCCGAGCATTCTTGGAAATCTTTTAGGATAATAAATGAACAGGGCCTTAAAAAATTTAATGATAGCCTAAAAGAGATAGACTGGAGCTGAGTTTATAGGGAAACAGATGTAAACAAAAAGTACAATTCATTTTTAAATGAATTCATGTCTGTATTTGAGTCCATCTTTCCCAAAAAAGTAGTTAGAAATAGTCATATAGGCAATGCCAAGAAGTCTTGGATCACTACAGGGATAATAACATCTTGTAGAACAAAGAGGATGTTATACAGTTCTCTCAGGACTTGTAATGATCCAAAGAAATGACAACACTACAAACTTTACTGTAGCATTCTCAAGAAGGTTATAAATAAATCTAAAAGTATGTGCATAAAATCAGAAATTGAAAGCTCAGAAAATAAAATTAAAACTATATGGAATGTAATAAAGAGGGAAACTGGCAGGACAACAGGGAACATGTCTCAGGTAGAGATTAATACAGGGGACAGTATCATAAAGAAACCTGAGTTGGTTGCAGAAATATTTAATAACCACTTTTTGAGAGCAGCAGAGAAGACAGGCTGTAATGGTTCTATGGAAGAATCATTGTCCCTCCTACAGAAAGCTATTAGCAACAGAATCCCACAGTTATCCTTACCTCCAGTTACTGTAAGCGAAGTCATAAGAGTAATTAGATCATTAAAAAATAAAAATTCTGGTGGTGTGGACAATATTTCCAGTAAAATACTGAAACACTGTTATAAATTTGTTAGTCCCGTCTTATGCAACATATACAATGCATCCCTACAAGATGGGATTGTCCCTGACAGACTTAAGTTGGCTGTAGTGATTCCTCTCTTTAAAAAAGGGGATAAAAGCATTGTTACAAACTATCGCCCAATATCCCTATTAACTACCTTCTCGAAAATTCTAGAAAAACTCATGCACAGGAGGATTGTAGACCATCTCAACTTCCACAGTATCTTAAGCAAAAATCAGTTTGGTTTTCGTGCCGGTCTTTGTACTGAACAGGCAATATTCTCTTTCAGCAACCAAGTTTTGGAAGCCATTAACAAAAAAATGTCTCCAGTGGGTATTTTTTGTGATCTTACGAAAGCCTTTGACTGTGTAAACCACCAAATTCTTTGGAAAAAGGCAGAATACTATGGTTTAGGTGGTATTGTTGGCTTGTGGCTACAATCATATCTACAGGATCGGAAGCAGACTGTAATGCTAAATGGCTCTTCTGGAGAACCTGCCTCGTCTGAATGGGGCACGATAACGTGTGGTGTGCCTCAAGGCTCCGTTTTGGGCCCACTGCTTTTCCTCATCTTTATTAATTATCTTCCTCTTTGTTCTGAGACAAACAGCAAATTTACCCTGTTTGCCGATGATACCACAATTCTAATTGACGATTTGATTGATCATGATCTTGAAAAAACTACAAATACTGTTTTTAATGACATCTTAAATTGGTTCTCCTCAAATGGTCTCTCGCTCAATGCAGATAAAACTCATTATACGAGGTTCCATACACCACAAAGTAATCCCGATGAAATTAACATAAAATGTAGAGATCAACCAATACAGAAAGTTGAAGACACAAAATTCCTGGGTGCTTACATAGACAGTAAATGTAATTGGTCAGTTCACATTCTTCATCTATGTAAAAAACTTAGCTCAGCAACATTTGCACTACGGGTAATTTCTTCAGTGGCTGAAGTTGACACTATTAAGGTTGCCTACTTTGGCTACTTCCACTCATTGATGTCATATGCTATCATATTCTGGGGGAACCAACCACTTGCAAAAAAAGTTTTCACCATCCAAAAAAAAGCAATCAGAATAATGTGTGGGGTCCATCAAAGACACTCTTGCAGGCACTTGTTTCGGAAGATAGGTATCCTAACAACTGCCTCACAGTATATTTTTTCCTTGCTCACCTTTGTGTGCAAAAATTATTCCATCTACCAAGACAACAGTAAATTCCATGGTTATAACACGAGAAACAAAAACAATCTACATTTAGAAATGAAACGTCTCACTCTGGTACAAAAAGGAGTTTACTACTCCAGCATTAAGCTGTTCAATGCTCTACCACTACATATCAAATGTGTTCATACAGAACTGCCAAAATTTAAACAAGTTCTCAAAGATTACCTGACAGAGAAATCTTATTATACTGTGGATGAATACCTGAAAGAAAATGTATACCATCACTAAACTTATTGTGTCTAGAAGTAGTTCAATTGATTTTATTGTGCATTTGGGCATTAGCGCACTTTTTGTAACAACAGATTGGCTGTACATGTATTTACTCTTGTAGGCCTAATATCTGATTTAACTTTGTGCTCTTATCTTTAACCTTTATTTGAAACTCCTTTTTCTGTCAAATGGTAATTATGTTATCTAGCTGACATTGTATCTGTTACTGTATTTATAGTATGTCTTACTTAAACTATGTACAATTTGCCATTGAATTGTCCTTGTATTTATTGTAAGTTTAAATTGAAACCTGTACAATTTGACACGTTCCATATCCTTGTGATTGACTCACTAACTGGATCTACGGAACAAGAAATAAATAAATAAATAAATAAAAATAAATGAATGGGTGCCCCAAATGCAGAGTGGCAGAGGACTCAAGAAGCTGATGAAAATCACAATTTATTTGCAGTGCAATCATTATTTGTTGTGTGTGACTGAATGTTATGTAAACAAAGAAATCTCAGAGCTCATTTTGTTGTACAAGCTACACTGTGAAATGAAGTATTAAAACAGGCGCATGATTGTGTGTTAGCAAGCTGTGAGGGTCATAGAACACTGGAATGACATGTGATTGAACAATACTGGTGGTGAACACATAAGCAACATGTAAGGACCCGAGTATCATGCATTCAATGAGCCAAATTAAGTCATTAGTGTATTCTGTTGCAGAGATTACCACAGGCCAGCAAACAATTTGATTTGATATTATCGGCTTGGGCATCTTAGGTCCCTTGGGCAGACACTGATGGGAAATTGTTATGTGATAATGACAACAGACCATTTTTTGCTCTATGTAAAGATTATGGCTATTCTGGATCAATAAGGCAACAGAGTGGTGCAAGTCATGGTTAGTAATTGGTTATTAAAGTTGGGTACTCCAGATGTGTTGCTTATGGACCATGGTACTAACTTTGTGTCAGAACTGATAAAGCAACATTCTTGTTTGTTATGAATTCATAAATTAAGAATGAGCACATTACACTAGCAACCAACTGGAAGAACAAAACAGATTCACAGAATGACAGGGAAGATGTTGAGTCACTACATCAAGACACCATAATGATTATTGACTTACATGGTCGCTGCTTAAAATTTGAAAAAAGATTATGGGTCTATCATCAGGCAGAAGATGCCATCACCATTTGAGATACTGAAACCCCAAGCGGGAGGAAATGGCACACCACAGATGGTATGGAGCTGAGTGTGGAAGTGAATATGAAGGCCCTAGAATGGCAGGATCAAATGGGACATCAAATGTCATGTTGCCTATAAATCATATAATGGCAACAGACAATGTCCACAAACACTTACACCCTGAAGGGAAAATTTAATAATTATTTTGATCATTATCAAAATTTATACCAATTGGTCAAGACCTTACTGATAAATGTGAAATTAGAATGTCCTCCTCAAACAACAGAAGAACAGTTGCCCAGCTGGACACATTAGAACCTTTCAGGTCAGGACTGTAGATTTATCACCATTAGCAGCAACAGCCCCCCCCCCCCCCCAAGAAGAAAAAAAAAGTTGGGGTGGGACCGGGGCAGGGAGTACGCAAGGACAAGTGTTGTGACAAAGTGAGCAAGCTGTATGTTCCTTGCCATATGCACTAAAATTGAGAAATAAATCAGTATAGAGAAGTGAGTGTGATTGTAGTAACAAGCACTAATGGCAGATACAAATGCTTTGCAGTATGTCCACATTATTACCCCCTTGCATTGTCAAACTGTATGTACAATATATGTGCATAATAGGCATCAAAATACTTGTCAGGGAGTTCTTTATTATCTGATAAAGGCTTATTATCTAATAAAAACCACTGATGTAACTGGAACTGGTAACAGTCTGGGAAGTTGAAATGTTTGACTCAATTATATACATCATAATCTATGTTATTGGAAAGCCTGAAGTTGTCATTCATTATTTAAATAATGAACCACTGCAACAGTTACGCACTTTTTTATGCTTAGAACGATGTGTTTAAAGAATTTTTCCTTGTTGTCAAGTGCAAATACTGCGTAAGTATTTCATGTGGTGTTTTCTTAACATGTTGCTCTGCATCTCTTCCACTGTAGTCATCCTTTTGAGGTTATCAGGTAATGTGACTCCTCAGTTATGTATAAAACTGCATACATGCAAACTATCACTCACATTGTCCATTTGTGTAACATCACATTAAATATATTCGTAAATAATGTGCTTGTAAAAGAGAAAAAATTCTCAAAACAAATTTTGCTAAGCATGAAAACATAAGTAACTGGCACTGTATTTCAACCAAAAATATTTGAGCAACAGAAAGAGAGAGAAGCTGTCAAATAGTGCTGCAACTGGTCAAACGATGGAACATGCAAAATATAGTTTGACAAAGGTGTCACAACAATTACAACAATCATGAAACTGTGCATGTGCAATAGAGACAGTTTGGAAATGGTTGTGACTGGTCATGACATTCTTTTTCAAACAAACCTAGACATCAGCCACCATACCGAGAAGAGTTTGGCAGCAGCAGGAGATATGGCACAAATTGTTCCATCTTTTACCTGTTTATCAGTTTAGTCTGCTGAATAGAGCGCCCTGGCATCAAAAACTTAACCACATAATGTCTGTAAACACTGCTTGATGGCCAATGCCAAGTCACTGCCATTTTATGTCAGTTTTCTCTCCACAAACATTTTTTTATAAAGTGTAAATCGTGGGAAAATTATAAATATGTTGACGCAAAGTCGGGTGCCAATTAACATTCTGAAAATAGGAAATTTGATGGGAGCAATAAAACATTTCATAAACGACAGGAAAACATTAATTCTGGGAAGGTAAAAGTGGGCTTATACTAATAAATTTTCTTGAGTCTGACAAACTTATGCCCTCAAATCAGCAGGGTTTTAGAGAGCACTGCTTGTGCAAAACTCAGCTTGTCCTTTTCTCGCATGTTATATTGTGAATTATGGATGATGGCAACTGGCAGATTTCATATTTCTAGATTCCAAGAAAGTGTTCAAAATGTTGCCCCGTTGCAGACTGTTAAAGAAGGAACAGGTTCACAGGTATGTCAGTGCCTCAAAGATGGCGTATGTTCATTGGAAACAAGGTTGTCATCAGAATTGCCCCAGACAAGTATAACAGCAAAGCTATTATTCTCTACACAAATATAAATGATTGGGCAGACAGGGTGGAGAAAATTTGCAGTTATTTGCTGATGACGCTGAGGTGTATGGTAAGGTGTTAAAGGTGAGTGACTGTAGGAGCAAACAAGATGACTCAGACATAACTTCTAGTTGTACAGAAAGTTCTCATTGAGAATAACATATTATTTAGGAATAAAGGAGATGACCCACCTAAATGCAGAAGTGCTGTGTTGTCAACAAATACACTCGCAAAAGGTAGACAGCTTTACTTTGCTAGCTTTCAGAATGGAATTCCTTTCTCAAGCTGTAGGAGAAACAGGAACACACACACACACACACACACACACACACACACACACACACCTGACTCCCTACATTGTGCTCATTTGACTGTCATTTTCTTTCCTGGCCCATGGCAAGTGTACTGGAGTACTGGGTTGAGGTGCAGTGTGGGAAGGGGGTGAGGGCTGGAGAGAAGGCAGGAGGCAGGGAGCAGGTTGGGGGGAAGTGTCTAGCAGCTCGTGGGAGAGTGGGGAGCTGTCTGTGGGCTAGCTAGGGGTGCAGGTAGAGGGGGCGTGTGGCAGGTGGATGAGCTCTAGATTTCACAGATTAAGGAATGAGATGACAGCACACAGCTAGTTGATATGTATTGGGTGGGGGTAATGAGAAAGAGGTTAGTGTACACACACACACACACACACACACTCTATTGGGGGAGAGGGGGCGATAGTACCCATATGTGCAGTTCAGAAAAGGTGGGGGTGGAGATGGGGGTGGGGGTGGGGATGGGGGTGGGGGTAGTGGAGGTGGTGGTGGTGGTGGTGGTGGTGGTGGTGGTGGTGGTGGCGGTGGGGAGGATCCAGATGGCATGGGTCATGAAGCAGCCACTGAATCTCACATGTCGTACTCTGCTGCATGTTGTGCCACTAGGTGGTCCACCTTGTTTTTGGCAACAGTTTGAAGGTGACCACTCATTCTGGGATGTTGTGAAGGTTGTCTAGGTGATGGAACACAACTTTGGGAGGGGATGGAACTATGTAGGATGTCACTCATTTCAGGGCACGATGGTAGATAATCAAAGCCCTGATGAAGGACATGATTAAGTTGTTCCAATCCCAGATGGTATTGGGTGACAAGGGAGGTTTTTCTTTGTGGTTGGTATAAGAATGGATGTGAGGATCAGATGTGTGTGGGGGAGGATATGGCATGAGAGATCTTTTTGTGTATTAGGTCTGTCTGCAATGACCTTTTTGAGGTCTTCAGCATACTGTGTGAGGGAGTTCTCATCACTGCAGATGCATCTGCCATGGGTGGCCGGGCTACATGGATTTTTGGTGTGGAAGGAGTGGCAGCTGTCAATGTGCAGTTACTGTTTGTGATTGGTGGGTTTGATGTTGACTGAGGTGTGGATGGAGCCATCTCAGAGGAGGAGATTAGCATCTATGAAGGCACGATGGGTGGAGGACCAGGTGAAATGGATGGGAGAGAAGGTGTTGGGATTGTGGAGGAATGAAGATAAAGTGTCCTGGCCTTGGGTCCACATTACAAAGACATCATCAATAAACTGGAACCAGACCAGGGGTTTGGGATTCTGGGACGCTAGGAACGTTTCCTATAGGTGGCCCATGAAGTGGTTGGCATATGGGTGCCCATGGCTGTGCCATGAATTTGTTTGCATATCTTCCCTTCAAAGGAGAAATAGTTATGCGTTAGGATGTATTTGGTTAGGTGTACGAGGAATGAAGTGGTGGGTTTGGAATCCGCAGGACATTTGGAGAGGCCATGAGCATGAGGGATGTTGGTGTATAAGGAGATTGCATCTACACTGACGAATAGGGACCTGGAGGGTAAGGGTGCAGGGATGATGGAAAGTCAGTGCAGGAACCAACAGTCCAAAACCTAGCCTCCCACATTAAAGATACCAATCACTTCCTGCACCACAGAGAGACAGGCATGTGCATGTGCGTGTGCATGAGAAAGGAATTCCATTCCAAATGGTAGCAAAGTAAAGCTCTGTACCTTTTGTGTGCGTATCTGTTGAGGACACAGCGCTTCTGCCTTTAGTTGAGTCATTTCCTTTATTCCCAAATAATTCAAAATTTCTGGTTGGTGTGATGAAGGGGAGCTAGCTCTAAATGTAGAAAACTATAAGTTAATGCAGATGAGTATGACAAACAAACCCATAATGTTCAGATACAGCATTGGTAGTGTCCTGCTTGACACAGTCATTTCATTTAAATATCTGGGCATACTGTTGCAAAGTGATATGAAATGGAATGAGCATGTGAGGATTGTGGTAGGAAAGGCAAATGGTCAACTTCAGTTTATTGGGAGAATTCTAGGAAAGTGTGGTTCATCTGTAAAGGAGAGCGCATATACCCTGAAGTGCCAAACAAACTGGTATGGGCACACATATTCAAATACAGAGATATGTAAACAGGCAGAATATGGTGCTGCAGCTGTCAATACCTATATAAGACAATGAGCAGCTTGTGCAGTTGTCAGGTCGGTTACTGCTACTGCAATAGCAGGTTACAAGATTTAACTGAATTTGAACGTGGTGTTACAGTTGGCGCACAAGCGGTGGGACACAGTATCTCTGAGGTAGCAATGAAATGGGGATTTTACCGTATGACCATTTCATGAGTGTACCATCTACATCAGGAATCTGGTAAAAAATCAAATCTCCAACTTCGCAGTGGCCAGAAAAAGATCCTGCAAGGATGGGATGAATGACAGCTGAAAAGAACCGTTCAATGTGATGGAAGTGCAGCCCTTATGCAAATTGTTGCAGATTTCAATGTTGGGCCATCAACAAGAGTCAGTGTGCGAACTGTTCAACAAAACGTCATCAATATGGGATTTGGAGCTGAAGGCCCACTTGTGTACCCTTGATGACTGCACAGCACAAAGCTTTACATCTTGCCTGGGTCCATCAACACTGAAACATGTTGCCTGGTCAGATGAGTCTCGTTTTAAATTGTACTGAGCAGATGGAAATGTGTGAGTATGGAGACAACCTCATGATCCATGAACCCTGCATGTCAACAGGGAACTGTTCAAGTTGGTGGAGACTCTAGAATGGTGTGGGGTGTGTGCAGTTGGAGTGATATGGGAATCCTGATACACTATGTGATCAAAAGTATCCAGACACCAGGCTAAAATGAATTACAAGTTCGTGGCACCCTCCATCAGTAATGCTGGAATTCATTATGTTGTAGGCCCACCCTTAGCTTTGATGGCAGCTTCCACTCTCGCAGGCATACGTTCAATCAGGTGCTGGAAGGTTTCTTGGGGAATGGCAGCCCATTCCTCACGGAACGCTGCACTGAGGAGAGGTATTGATGTTGGTTGATGATGCCTGGCATGAAGTTGGCATTCCAAAACATCCCAAAGGTGTTCTATAGGATTCGGGTCAGGACTCTGTGCAGGCCAGTCCATTACAGAGATGATATTGTCATGTAACCATTCCACTACAGGCCATGCATTATGAACAGGTGCTCGATCGTGTTGAAAGATGCAATTGCCATCCCTGTGGAAAGCAAGAAGGTGCTCAAAACATCAATGAAGGCCTGTGCTGTGACAATGCCATGCAAAACAACAAGGGGTGCTAGCCCCCTCCATGAAAAACATGACCACACCATAACACCACCACCTCTGAATTTTGCTGTTGGCACTACATACAATGGCAGGGGACGTTCACCGGGCATTCGTCATACCCACACCCTGCTATCAGATCACCACATTGTGTACTGTGATTTGTCACTCCACACAATGTTTTTCCATTGTACAATCGTACACTATTTATGCTCCTTACAACAAGCGAGGTGTCGTTTGGCATTTGCTGACGTGATGTGTGACTTATGAGCAGCCACTCAACCATGAAATCCAAGTTTTCTCACCTCCTACCTAACTGTAAGAGTACTTGCAGGGAATCCTGATGCAATTTGGAATTCCTGTGTGATGCTCTGGATAGATGTCTGCCTACTACACTTTACGACCCCTCTTCAACTGTCGGCGGTCTCTGCCAGTCAACAGATGAGGTCGGCCTGTACAGTTTTGTGCTGTATGTGTCCCTTCGTGTATCCACTTCACTATCATATTGGAAACAGTGTACCTGGGGATGTTTAAGAGCATGGAAATCTTGTGTACAGATGTATGATGCAAGTGACACCCAATCACCTGACCATGTTCAGAGTCCATGAGTTCCGTGGAGTGTCCCATTCTGTTCCCTCATGATGGCTTAGGACTACCAAGGTCACTGATATGGGGTACCTGGCAGTAGGTGACAGCACAATGCACCTAATATGAAAAACGTATGTTTTTGGGGGTGTCCGGATACCTTTGATCACATAGTGTATGTCTAGATATGACTCTGAAAGGTGACAGTACATAAATATCACATCTGATCACCTGCATCCACTAATGTCCATTGTGCATTCTCAGAATAGGTCAATTCCAGCAGAACAATACGACACCCCCCCCCCCCCCCCCCCCCCACCATTCAGAATTGCTGCAGAGTGGCTCCAGGAACATTTTTCTCAGTTTAAACATTTCCAGTGGCTACCAAACTCCCCAGACATGAACATTACTGAGCATCTCTGTGAACCCTTGCAACATGTTGTTCAGAAGAGATCTCCATCTCCTCGTACTCTTATGGATTTATGGACAGACCTGCAGGATGCATGGTGTCAATTCTCTCCGGTGCTACTTCAGACATCAGTTGATGTCCACCACGTTGTGTTGTGGCACTTCTGCGTGCTCACAGGGGCTCTACACGATATTAGGCATGTATATCAGTTTCTTTAGCTCTTCAGTATAAGATGGTAGCACAACCTATTCTTAGGTACTGCTTGAGTGTTTGGGATCTGTACCAGGTTGGACTAAAGAAAGACATCGAAGTAATTCAGAGGTGGGCTGCTAGATTTGTTATTATTGGTAGGTTTGAACAACACATAAGTGTTACAGCAATGCTTTGAGAACTCAACCAGGACTCTCTGGAGGGAAGGCAACATTCTTTTCGAGTAACACTATTGAGAAAACTTACAGAACCAGCATTTGAAACTGACTGCAGAAGAATTCTGTTGCCTCCAACACACACTGCGTATAAGGACCAGGAAGATAATAAATGAGGAATTAGGGCTCATGCAGAGGCATACAGACAGTCATTTTTCCCTCATTCTGTTTGTGAATGGAACAGGAAAGGAAATGACTAGTAGTGGTACAGGGTGCCTTCTGCCACGCGCCGTAAGGGGGATTGTGGAGTATCTATAAAGATGTAGTAGTTTTGCTGACTTTATAAGACTCCAAAATGAATATTGTGCATGTCTTCAAAAATGTTCACCAATTTTAATAGATTCCACTCTTATTCACATTATTTTTATTTCCTGTTTGTTCCCTTTACTGTTTCTCTTGTATTTATAATAAAACAATATACATGTGCTCTTACCTGATACAAGTAATGATGGCAAATGCAAATAATGCCCTTTGGGTCCGTTATGACTTGCAGGTCTAGGGAACAATCATGAATTCGCAATGGAATTGGGTCATCTTCATAGAAGTCACATGGCAAATCCACACTCTTCGGAAGCTGAGGTAGATTCAGTGGAATATTTAGCTGCAATTATTACCACAGTTTTTTGTTAATTTAAATAATATTTTTCAACCACAAAAGTTTTAACAGGACACATAATTAAAGAAAATGTTTGGAAGTTGAAAACACACACACAAACAGTGGCCTACCAAAACAAAAAACAAAAAGAATACTTAAAACAGTAGGTAGCAATACACAAAGAACAACACAACAAAATGATTTATTTGATAAGTTTTACTATAAAATGGTATTCATAATTTAGATACTACACATTTCTCATTGGTGAATAGATGACCAAGTGCCTCTTTTGTTTGAAGCTATTTAAATGTAGTGACTGACTTAATAAATTCAATATTATGACTCAGTTCTGTATTTGAACTACATTAACATTCCCTTTTTTCATTTTTCTTTTCTTTTCTTTTTTCAAATCATGCAATGGACCTATTGCAGTTGCACTCCATAGGTTTAGTATAAAGCAGAAAATTAAATCCATTACTTTTAACATTGCAACTGGTTACCAATAATACATGGCAAAAAATAATATCATATACAGAAGAAAAGACCATCTGCTAGCTACACAAGTTATAGTTTGAGAGACACAGCCATCAGTTATAACCAGTAATGACTGACATACAGTGGTAAGGAGACAGTTTCCAATATAATAATACTACTAATAATAATAAAGCTAGATTTAAAGCTGTTCTCAATCTGAACTGTAATGTATGCAATGCATAGTCTAATGGCAGATGTTATGCCTTTGTCTTCCTCCATGCTTTGAACTGATTTACACAATAATTTATAGGACCTACAGATTAAAGTGGACTTTGCATGACAGTGCAGTGTAGCAGTTTTCATATTAACAACTCACTGCCAGAGGTGAAAGAAGTGATAAGTGACAGAAAAAAATTCTAGAACCAACTGGGTACTGGATCTAGACCTTTGGATTTGTAGTCTGCCACGTGCCCACTACACCGCCAAGTCACTACAATGAATCACAGAAAAAATAAAATGGGAAGAGACAAATACACAGAAAGTGGCACTGTATCTCCGGCAGGAAAGAAAGGTCTTGTTTCATAATTTTATAAACAAAGCACAGACTCCATGATGCATTATAAAGCCTACGATCAGTTTCAGCCAAATTATGCAATTTTCAGATCTAAAATATGGAGTTTACGATGACTATCATCAACAGCAGTTGATATCAGTAACAGGGATCATTACACCCATATTTTTAGATCTGATGATAGCTAATTTGGGTGAAACTATTCATTGCAATGACAGAAAATCCTAAGAAATTTTGGTCTTATGTCAAAGCGGTAGATGTCCAGACACTCTGTGACCAAAATGGTACTGAAACACAGAATGACAGACTAAAGGCCAAAATACCAAATGTCTTTTTCCAAAGCTGTTTCACAGAGGAAGACTGCACTGTAGTTCCTTCTCTAGATTGTCACATAGATGACAAAATGCTACATATCAAAATACATGACAGAGGGATAGAAAAACAATTCAAATCGCACAAAAGATGAAAGGCCGCTGGACCTGATGGGATACCAGTTTGATTTTCTACATCTACATGGATACTCTGCAAATCACATTTAAGTGCCTGGCAGTGGGTTCATTGAACCATCTTCACAATTCTCTATTATTCCAATCTCGTATAGCGCGCAGAAAGAATGAACACCTATATCTTTCCGTACGAGCTCTGATTTCCCTTATTTTATCATGGTGATTGTTCCTCCCTATGTAGTTCGGTGTCAACAAAATATTTTTGCATTCGGAGGAGAAAGTTGGTGATTGGAATTTCGTGAGAAGATTCGGTCGCAACAAAAAATGCCTTTCTTTTAATGATTTCCAGCCCAAATCCTGTATCATTTCTGTGACACTCCCTCCCATATTTCACGATAATACAAAATGTGCTGCCTTTCTTTGAAATTTTTCAATGTACTCTGTCAGTCCTATCAAGTAAGGATCTCACACCACGCAGCAGTATTCTAAAGGAGGACGGACAAGCATAGTGTAGGCAGTCTCCTTAGTAGGTCTGTTACATTTTCTAAGTGTCCTGCCAATAAAACGCAGCCTTTGGTTAGCCTTCCCCACAACATTTTCTATGTGTTCTTCCCAATTCAAGTTGTTCATAATTGTAATATCTAGGTATTTAGTTGAATTTACACAGAGTACATGAAGGAACTTGCCCCCCTTCTTGCAGCAGTGTACCGCAGGTCTCTAGAAGAGCGTAGCATTCCAAAAGATTGGAAAAGGGCACAGGTCATCCCCGTTTTCAACAAGGGATGTCGAATAGATGTGCAGAACTATAGACCTATATCTCTCTAACATCGATCAGTTGTAGAATTTTGGAACATGTATTATGTTCAAGTATAATGACCTTTCTGGAGACTAGAAATCTACTCTGTAGGAATCAGCATGGGTTTCAAAAAAGATGATCATGTGAAACCCAGCTCGCGCTATTCGTCCACAGACTCAGAGGGCCATAGACACGGGTTCCTAGTTAGATGCCGTGTTTCTTGACTTTCTCAAGGCATTTGATACAGTTCCCCATAGTCATTTACTGAACAAAGTAAGAGCATATGGACTATCAGACCAATTGTGTGATTGGATTGAAGAGTTCCTAGATAAAAGAACACAGCATGTCATTCTCAATAGAGAGAAGTCTTCCGAAGTAAGAGAGATTGCAGGTGTGCCACAGGGTACTATCATAGGACCATTGCTATTCACAATATATATAAATGACCTTGTGGATAACATCAGAAGTTCACTGAGGCTTTTTGCAGATGATGCTGTAGTATATCAAGAGGTTGTAACAATGGAAAATTGTACTGAAATGCAGGAGGATCTACAACGAATTGACGAATGGTGCAGGGAATGGCAATTGAATCTCAATGTAGACAAGTGGAACGTGCTGCGAATACACATAAAGAAAGATCCTTTATCATTTAGCTACAATATAGCAGGTCAGCAGTTAGAAGCAGTTAATTCCGTAAATTATCTGGGAGTAGGCATTAGAAGTGATTTAAAATGGAATGACCATATAAAATTAATCGTCGGTAAAGCAGATGCCAGACTGAGATTCATTGGAAGAATCCTAAGGAAATGCAGTCTGAAAACAAAGGAAGTAGGTTACAGTACACTTGTTTGTCCCCTGCTTGAATACTGCTCACCGGTGTGGGATCCGAACCAGATAGGGTTGATAGAAGAGATGGAGAGCAGAACGCTTTGTTACAGGATCATTTAGTAATTTCAAAAGCATTGCGGAGATGATAGATAGACTCCAGTGGATGACTCTGCAAGAGAGGTGCTCAGGAGCTCGGTACGGGCTTTTGTTGAAGTTTCGGGAACATACCTTCACTGAGGAGTCAAGCAGTCTATTGCTCCCTCCTACGTATATCTCGCGAAGAGACCATGAAGATAAAATCGGAGAGATTAGAGCCCACACAGAGGCATACCGACAATCTTTCTTTCCACGAACAATACGAGACTGAAATAGAAGGAAGAACCGATAGAGGTAATCAAGGTACCCTCCTCCACACACCGTCAGCTGGCTTGCGGAGTATGGATGTAGATGTAGATGTAGATGCAATAAAAACATGTAATCAAGACTGGGCTTTGTTTGTGAAAGAACTGCCGGAGTTGGCGATCGTGAGTGTGTGAGGTGTTCTTCCTTGTGTGAATAAATGATGTGTATTTCTCACTCTTTTCTGACAAAGGCTGTAGCTTATGTGTAAGTGTCTTTTAATTGGGCCTGCCTGCAACTTAATGTATCTTCTACATGTTAAGTAGCATGTCGTAAATAGCATGTAGAAATTTATTAAGGATAGTATATGTGCTACTATTTAAAATTTTGAGTAAGTGAGGAGATCTACTATACAGTTATCTCTGGTCATAAATGCAAGAGAGCTGCCTTCAGTTACCACTATTTTTCTAGGGTACAATATATTAAAGCTTACTGCATTGTGAAAAGTAAAAGTGCCCTCTGAAATTCACAGGGAACATGCATGCCAATTTATTTTTCCAAACAAATATTTTTAAACTTGAAAACTTACAACCTTAAAACACAGTTTTCGAGGTGAATGTGTGACATTTCTCTTCACAGTTTTTTGCATTTTAGGAAGTGGAGTCATTTGGCACTGATAACTTATGGCATTTCTCTGGGACAAGCCATTTGTCACCTTGATATGTCACTTCATAATGACAATAAAGCTCAAATCCAAAAACAGGGTCATCAATGTGGTACGCCACTTAGCACTGAAAGCATGTTTATAACAAACACCAGCATACAGGTAGAACAGAACTCAACTCCTGGACATCGAATATTCCAGAATATTCAAACATTATGCACATAAGAAATTTCAGGAACCTTCCAGAAATGATAAGTACTAAATAACTGTAGGTGGTTAGGCTTAAACTGGTGACTTGCAGCACATCAGCCAATGACACTAACCATTACGTCCACTGCATGCAGCACAGCTCATGGCATTGCTGTCTCTCCTGGAGAAACAATGATTCACTGTTTCAAAAGTTCTCATTGGAGCTGACTACAGCAACCTTGACCTAGATCTTGTCAGTGGTCATATGGCAGCACTTGTGGATCCACATGTTCTTCAGTCACATACTCTTCACTATGATGAGCATGGAACACAGCCTCTCTGTTGTTATGGGCACAGCCAATGATTTGTCATTTTAACAGAATGTAGTCATAATGTTATTCTCGGATGCATCACAAGACGTCACAGACTGTGGAAAAACAGAGCTCCAGATTGACAAAGCTACCCCAACAAGCACATTAACAAAGATTCCTCTATGGGGTTGTTTCTGTTGAAGATACTGTTATTCCACTATCATAAATAAATTCCCATCAGCTATCTAGATACTCAGTTAAACTATGAAGCTTTCTGTCAATTGCAAAAAGCTACTCAGGCTCACAAAAGGGATTTATATACCAAAGATGATCATAAGAATTACATACTCAGAAAATTTTGGATCATTAACTTTCATGAGCAGCCAGAACTCATCTCTAAAGATATTTGCTTAGGAACAGCTGAACTAGTCTAGCATGGGCAGTTCAGTTCTATATATAAAGAATCATGCTCCACAACCAATACAGGTAATACAGTGGGCAAATAGGCTCCGGACTGACTGAGAAACAACATCGACTAGTGTCAATGTTTGGATGTGTTCAAATCCAGAGTGACAAAGAGACAGACCATGTGGCCAATGGCAAAATACCATATCAACACTGGGCATCATCCACCAATTACCCAGCACTGATATAGAGCGTCACTGGCTGAATGGCACATAATTCAGGACGAGGTGGAGAAGATGCTGCAGGATGACAAAATTGAACCTTCAGAGAGTCTTTGAGCCCTTCTTGTGATCCTCATAAAGAACAACAACATCACTTCTGATGACTGGACAAAATCACAACGAAAAATGTCTACCCATTGACACTCATTTATGAGACCTTACACTACTTGAAAGGAGCAACTTATAATTTCTCAAATATGCACATGCAGACAGGAACTAGTAAATGAAGGTTTATGAGACTGACAATGAAAAGACTGCCTTCATAACTTCTGATGGGGTCTATGAGTTCAAATCTATGTCACTTTGACTATGTAATGCTCCAGCCACCTTCAAGCATATGATGGACAACTTGCTTCAATACCTTAAATGGGTGACAGCACCATTTTCTTGAATACATTTGAAGAACATCTAAGCTGCCTGACAATCATATTGAAGTGTATTTGGCCTGCAGGCCTCCACTTGAACCCGAAAAAGTGCTTCTTCATTGGGCATGTATATTGGTTTGCACATAAGAATACAGCAGGGAGACACATAATGCACAGAGAGAGATGAAGAATACTTTGCAGCATTACCAGCGTGCAAGTGTCTGTCCCATGCTTCACATTCTAGACATAACCTATCCTGGAGACTGACAGTGCCGGGATCAGCACTATACTGGGCCACTGTTTCTGTTTCTGACTCTTCCAAGTAGAACTTACATGCCATTTTGATACATGTCATGTGTTTTATGCAACCCATAATGAACACTACAGTGGTTAAGTAACCTCACCATACCTAAATTAACATGAAAATTAATGCCAAATTTCTATGTGCACCCTGAAGTACATTCTACAGGCACATGCGCTAGAATGGCCTGAGCATAACATGGTACACTGCTCCTTGCCACTCGCCCCACACCCATCTATTCAAGTACACAATACTATAGTTAAGGGTGCTGATTTCCATCTTGATCTAGAGCGAATAAGAGAAACCAGAGTTTTTACAATTCCTCAGCACATTCTTAATGTAAGAAGTTTCCTCAAAAGGTGCCCGTACTATAGGTTATCCATAAAAAACTTTTGTACCAAGTCACATCCCCTGCAAGAACTACTGCAGGGAGAGGCCAAATTTTCTGGAACAAGGTGCAAGAATGACATTTCCTTGTCCTTAAGGAGGCGCTATTGTCATCTCCAGAACTGGCATTAAATGGTGAGAATGTCAAGACAGAACTTCACACTGACACTACCGATTATGGCATAAATGCAGCTCTATTACAAAATTAGAAAGGTATTGGAAAGGTGATAGCTTGTGCTTCCACAGTACTCTCTGTTTGTGAGATGAACTACTCTACAACTGAAAAAGGATGCCTTGCAGTTGTTTGGGTCATCAGCATGTTCTGGCTGTATTTATCTGGCAAACCATTCACCACCGAGATGGACCATCAATCTCTATGCTCGCTGACTAGTTTGAAGGATCTGTCAGGTCAAATGGCATGTTGGGTACTGAGGCTTCAGGAATAAGACACCACAGTGGTATACAAGAAAAGGCACTACATTAGAGTATCCACTGCCTTCCAATGCATCCTTTGGAAAACACAGTGGCATGGATAAAATCTCAGTCATTGCTGTATTAAACAACATTGCTGCTGAACAGGAGGAAGATCCAGCATTGTTGAAATTGATAGATTGATGATGGCTAATGCCTGGAGTAACAGTAGTTGTCAAACAATCACCTTCTTTCTCTGCAGTAGGGAAAAACATATCCATGGCATCCACAATGGAAACATACCAGAATGTTGTCCTCTGTCTACCAAGTGCCAGTTCTCTGTAAGGCATTATACATGGCAGAGGAGCTGGTTGTACCTGTGTTGGTCGTATGTTGGGATGTTGTTTGGTGGTTGTGTCATAAGTCAGAGTTGACCAAGTCAATTCTTCCTGGTGTGTTTGAATGGTGGTGGAGATTGGTGCTAAAGATCAGTACAACTCTTCTATATAACTCTCTATTAGATCTCAACATATGGAGTTGATGTTCATGGCTGCTATTTCTACTCTTACTACCTGGCATATGAGAGGCTAGGTCATGGTGGTCTTCCAAAACTGCCACAGGGACCTCATTCAGGAGTCAACCAACCATATTTCTTTCATCTGACTCTTTTTTGGTTGCTTTTCCTCAATGCACTGGCAGCACTTGATGAATTCCTGTGGTTTTGTGACATCCTTTAGCACAAGATCAAGGTACATGTCTTCAGCAACACCTTTGTTGGCTTCTGTCATACTTGGATTCACTAAGTAGCATGGGGCCAAAACATTCTTATGTAGCACAGTGTCATTTCTCCATGTTGTTAGGCCCTGTTCTTCATTTGTTGTTCTGCTTTTGGCCTGGAATTTATTTCTGTTACTGAGCTTCTCTCCATTGTTCTGAAACCACTGCTGGGCTGACCCATCCATGTAAAAGTACACATTTGCCACACACATCATGTCATGCCACCTGCAGTATCTGGCAACTTGGACAAATCCTTTCAGCCATTTTGTACAATCCTAACCAACGTCTCTAGAACTCAGTGATGGATGCCTGATGTGTAGCTGGCTTCTTGGTGTTTTGGAATGCAATAATTTCCTGAATATATGGGCCTTGGGAAAAACATACTGCTTGTATTCCAGTTCTTGCCAGTGTAGGATATAGCTTTTATGTTGCCTAATTGGAACCATGGTGATGCAGTAGTTTTGAAGTACCTGGTGTCTCCACCATATTATGTCACATCAAAACCACACTTAGGTCCAAATCCGATAGCACGTTCATCAATGAAGTACAATACTTCACACTGAAAGCACATTTCTTATGAATACCAATGTACAGATAGAGCAGAACTTAATTCCTGGCTGCTATTTACTCGAACAACAGACATGCCACAAGATACAAACATTACAAACATAAGCAATTTCAAGAACTTTACAGAAATTATAAATACTAAATAACAAGTAATTTATGGTCATCAAGTTTGAACCAATGACCTGCAGCACACCAGCCAATGGTGCTAACAGCTATGACACACTGAATGCAGCACAGCTTGTGGCAATAGTCAGGAACTGGGATATTTTGAATGGTGTAGTGAATTAAGTTAGCTAAAGTGTTAATGAATAGTTATAAAAAAATGATCCTCTACTAGGACTGAGGGTGATGCTTAACTTAATGTTGTTGGTTTTAATTACTTGAAATAGTAATAATAATAATAATAATAATAATAATAATAATAGATATACCAATATTGACCTACTCATTTGGAGTAGTGAAATGGAGTAACACAGACCTAGAAGCACTCAATACACTTACACGATCACAATGCCACAAATACAGAATACATCACATACATTCAGCAACAGAAAGATTCACATTAAGCAGAAAGGATGGAGGAAGGGGCTTTATTGACATAAAAAACCTACATTATGGACAGGTAGACAATTTAAGAAAATTCTTTCTAGAACGAGCAGAAACTAGCAAAATACACAAAGCAATCACTCATATAAATACATCGGCTACACCACTGCAATTTCATAACCACTTCTACAACCCTCTAGATCACATAAAATCAACCAATACGAAGAAAATAAATTGGAAAAAGAAAACACTACATGGCAAGCACCCATATCATCTAACACAGCCACACATCGATGAAGACGCATCCAACACATGGCTAAGAAAAGGCAATATATACAGTGAGACGGAAGGATTCATGATTGCAGTACAGGATCAAACAATAAACACCAGATATTACAGCAAGCATATTATTAAAGATCCCAATACCACAACAGATAAACGCAGACTTTGCAAACAACAAATAGAAACAGTATATCACATCACAAGCGGATGTACAATACTAGCAAATATAGAATACCTCAGAAGACATGGCAATGTAGCAAAAATAATACATCAACAGCTTGCCTTACAACATAAACTTATAAAACAACACGTTCCCACATACAAGTATGCACCACAAAATGTACTGGAGAATGATGAATAAAAATTATACTGGAACAGAACCATTATAACAGATAAAACAACACCACATAACAAACCTGACATCATACTCACCAATAAAAAGAAGAAATTAACACAACTAATCGAAATATCCATACCGAATACAACAAATATACAAAAGAAAACAGGAGAAAAAATTGAAAAATACATCCAACTGGCTGAGGAAGTCAAGGACATGTGGCATCAGGATAAAGTTAACATTATACCAATTATACTATCAACTACAGGAGTCATACCACACAATATCCACCAGTACATCAATGCAATACAGCTACATCCAAACTTATATATACAACTACAGAAATCCGCTATTATTGATACATGTTCAATCACCCGAAAGTTCCTAAATGCAATATAACATATACCATACAGTTAAAAGAAAGTCACGCTTGGTCAAGGTCTGCGTCACTTTCCATTTTTGACCAGACATAACGTCTGAGAAAAGAAAGAAAGAAAGAATAATAATAATAATAATACAATTAACTAAAGAAAATATAGGAGACACTGATTTCACAGGTAATTGAGCAATAGCAATCAAGGAGAGCAGGAGATCAGAGCAAAGTTAATGGTCACTGAATGATTTTGCAATAACTTTATTCTACCGCACTGCAAAGAATGAGACTCACTTTACAGTTTCATTCTTTATTTGGCAAACATATCATGGCTGCTTTTGTGTTCATGATAACGTGTGTAGGCCTTCTGGCTATTCTTTAATGTGACCCCACAAGATGGCGGCCAAGTTGAAAGTGTATATGTGTCTCCACGAAAAAACGTAAATTTTGGTAGGAAAGGAAAATGTGTGCAAGTTGTAAGAATGAAATACTGAGGCTGAACGAATGTATGTCCAGTCTACAGTTTACAATCGATACTCGAAAGGTGGAAATAAGTAAACTACAATCTGTAAAACGCGAGATTCTAATGAAGAAAGAAGACTCGGTCTCGGGAAAATGGAAGATAATGACTGAAGGAAGTTGTACTCAGAAGGCTAAAGATCTAAAAGACAGTCAAAATTTAATGCAAAAAAACTCTTTTGAAGTGCTTTCTGCCATGGACTCAGTGAACACGTCAGAAAGTGTTGAAAAGTTGGAAAAAAAAAAAAAGGCGAACCGTTGCTGGTTGTAATTAGGTCAAACAGGGAAAATACTGCATCAGGAGATATTCTAAAAACTCCGAAAATAAGTGCGCACACCTACACTACCACAGACTTCAACGCAACAAAGGAAACTACGTTAAAAAATGTATCTTCAGCAAAACTGCTAACTGAAGAACATTTAGAATACATGCTGCAAAGAAATAACACTAGTCAGGTGAGAAGAAGAACCTTAAATCCTTCAGTTACAAAAAGTGTGAAATAGAAAAAATTTGTGGGTTAGGTGATAGTCACGGCCATGAAATTTCTGCAATGTTGATGAGAACATGTAGTTTCAAGGCATCTGGTTTCATAAAGCCAGGGGCTCCACTGAGTGAAATAACAGACCTAACAACATCAACTGACATGGCTAGTTTGAATAAAGACGATTTCGCTGTGTTAATAGGAGGATCAAACAACGTCTATAGAAATGAGACATACAAGTTTATTACAGAAATGAGGAAATGTTTAAATAATTTAACCCACACAAATGTACTCATTGTGAGCATACCACATCATGATTTACCACCCTGGTCATGTGTGAACCATGAAATTAATGTTGCAAAAGAATGTATCACTGAAATATGCACTAACTTTAAGAATGTCGATATTGTAGATATAGACAGATTGGAGCGAAGGTTTCATACAGTCCATGGACTTCATTTAAATATGTCAGGAAAGAAGTTACTAGCCAAAAAAATATGCACTCGCATTTTGAAGAAGAGGGAAGAAGAAAGTATAAGTGACACACAAACAGAGATTAAGAAGTGCTTTAGACGAGTTACAAGCTGTGCCATCAGCCAAACGCAAATTACCAAGTGGTTTAAACCGATTAGGTGAGAAACAAACAATCAAGTCGTTAGCCAAACGAAAATTACAAAATGGTTTAAACCAAAGAGGACAGATGTGGATGAAGCAAAACTTATACAAGCTCCAGAAGTTAACTCATCTGCTGATTGCCACCAGCAAACAGAAGCCACACACAAGAAAGATACCGAAAAAAAATTTAGGGTAAGTGCTGTATTACAAATGCCATTAGATAAAGAATCAGAAACCATTTCAACTAAAGTTACTAAATACCCAGATTTTGCTATGCTACGCCATAACATTCAGTCACTCACAAATAAAATTTCCATGTTGGAAGTACTACTCCAGTATGCACTAAATGTAGACATAATTCAAATTACTGAACATTGGCTACGAAATGACGAAGTAAAATTAACCTCACTTTCAGGATATAGATTAGCAAGTCATTTCAGCCTAGAGTTTTCCAAACATGGTGGCTCTGCTATCTTTGTGAAAGAACAAGTAAAGTTCTGTGATGTCAGTAAAAGTTATATTGACTCACTGGAAAAAGACTTTGAACTTTCCATTACTTAACTGCTAGAGCTTAATTTCATAGTTATTAACATACACTCCTGGAAATGGAAAAAAGAACACATTGACACCGGTGTGTCAGACCCACCATACTTGCTCCGGACACTGCGAGAGGGCTGTACAAGCAATGATCACACGCACGGCACAGCGGACGCACCAGGAACCGCGGTGTTGGCCGTCGAATGGCGCTAGCTGCGCAGCATTTGTGCACCGCCGCCGTCAGTGTCAGCCAGTTTGCCGTGGCATACGGAGCTCCATCGCAGTCTTTAACACTGGTAGCATGCCGCGACAGCGTGGACGTGAATCGTATGTGCAGTTGACGGACTTTGAGCGAGGGCGTATAGTGGGCATGCGGGAGGCCGGGTGGACGTACCGCCGAATTGCTCAACAGGTGGGGTGTGAGGTCTCCACAGTACATCGATGTTGTCGCCAGTGGTCGGCGGAAGGTGCACATGCCCGTCGACCTGGGACCGGACCGCAGCGACGCACGGATGCACGCAAAGACCGTAGGATCCTACGCAGTGCCGTAGGGGACCGCACCGCCACTTCCCAGCTGTTGCTCCTGGGGTATCGGCGAGGACGTTTCGCAACAGTCTCCATGAAGCTGGGCTACGGTCCCGCACACTGTTAGGCCGTCTTCCGCTCACGCCCCAACATCGTGCAGCCCGCCTCCAGCGGTGTCGCGACAGGCGTGAATGGAGGGACGAATGGAGACGTGTCGTCTTCAGCGATGAGAGTCGCTTCTGCCTTGGTGCCAATGATGGTCGTATGCATGTTTGGCGCCGTGCAGGTGAGCGCCACAATCAGGACTGCATACGACCGAGGCACACAGGGCCAACACCCGGCATCATGGTGTGGGGAGCGATCTCCTACACTGGCCGTACACCACTGGTGATCGTCGAGGGGACACTGAATAGTGCACGGTACATCCAAACCGTCATCGAACCCATCGTTCTACCATTCCTAGACCGGCAAGGGAACTTGCTGTTCCAACAGGACAATGCACGTCCGCATGTATCCCGTGCCACCCAACGTGCTCTAGAAGGTGTAAGTCAACTACCCTGGCCAGCAAGATCTCCGGATCTGTCCCCCATTGAGCATGTTTGGGACTGGATGAAGCGTCGTCTCACGCGGTCTGCACGTCCAGCACGAACGCTGGTCCAACTGAGGCGCCAGGTGGAAATGGCATGGCAAGCCGTTCCACAGGACTACATCCAGCATCTCTACGATCGTCTCCATGGGAGAATAGCAGCCTGCATTGCTGCGAAAGGTGGATATACACTGTACTAGTGCCGACATTGTGCATGCTCTGTTGCCTGTGTCTATGTGCCTGTGGTTCTGTCAGTGTGATCATGTGATGTATCTGACCCCAGGAATGTGTCAATAAAGTTTCCCCTTCCTGGGACAATGAATTCACGGTGTTCTTATTTCAATTTCCAGGAGTGTATATAGAGCACCAAGTGGAAACCTGCCAGTTCATGAATAAACTAGAGGTTCTTCTGAACAGGATCAGTACACTACATATGAAGACAGTGCTTTGTGGGGATTTCAATATTGATTTTTCAAAAGACAGCAGCACCAGAGATGCTTTGATAAATATGACCAACACATTCATTCAATATGATCCCCACAATACACTGCCCAACAAGATTAACAGAATGTACAAATTCCATTATTGACCAAATAGTCATCTCAGAAACAAATTACAGATTCACAAGCAAAGTACTGAGCATGGGTTATAGTGATCATTACGCACAGCTGCTGTGTATAGAAATGCCAACAAGTAGTAGCAGTTCCAAAAAAGTAGTTGAAAAAGAACCTTTTCTGAAGATAACATTAGAATTTTTAATCTCTTACTGGTGAAGGAAAACTGGGAAAGCATCGCCACTCAGTACAATGTTGATAGCATGTACATGAGTTTTCAGAGCATCTTTCTTCACTATTTTAATGTAGCATTTCCAAAAGTAGTAAAAGCAGTAAAACCTAACAATAATAAGCAATGGGTAACTAAAGGCATAAAAATTTCCAGTGAGAGCAACAGATTTCTGCAGTACTGTTGTAAGAAATATATAGTAACCCAAGAATTTGCAGATTATTCAAAAGCCTACAAAAGAATCTATGGTAGAGTAGTCAAAGAGGCAAAAATTATGTGGAATGACAATTTGATAAGAAACTCATCTAACAAAATGAGATTCACGGGGAGAGTTATAAAAAAAGAAACTTGTAGTTCAGTGCCACGAAAAAGAATGTATCATTAACAATAGAAGGCTCAAAAGTCACAGACCCAAATTCAGTTGTTGAAAGATTCAATGAATACTTCACTTCACTAGCTGAAGACCTCATTCAAGTACACTGTCAAGAACTAGTCCCAAGTTTCTCCAGCAAGTCAGTGATCTCGACTGCTTCTATGTATGTTTATGAAACAAACCCCAATGAAATTATAAGTAAAATTAAATCATTAAACAATAAAATTTCAGCTGGTCCTGATGATGTACCTGATTTCATATTAAAAGCATGTGCTCACCACATAGCAAACCCCTTAGCAAAAATTTTCAACCTCTCTTTGAAAACTGGTGTATTTCCTGATATTTTTAAAATAGCAAAAGTTTCACCACTGCAAAAAAAAGTTCTTCTGAAAAAATATCAAACTACTGACCCATGTCACAGTTAAGTTCCTTCTCAAAAATTCTAGAACAATTCTTCTATGACAGGCTTTTCTTACAGTACAACAACATGGTTTTAGAATGTCTAAATCTACACAGACAGCAATTTTCGAATTCTTAGACTGCATTTTAAAATCCCTTGATCAATATAAATTAGCTGCAGGTATTTTTCTAGATCTATCAAAAGCCTCTGACTTCCTGGACCATAACATTCTGCTCGAAAAATTAGAAAGATGAGGAGCAAGAGGTGTAGCACATAGCTGGTTGTGTTCATACATAAAAACTGCAGGCAGAAAATATCACTTGAGTATGAATTCAACAAAATGAATAAAACAAGAAACAACTACTTTCTTTCTAGCGAATTACCAATAGAATAGGGTGTACCATAGGGCTCAATCTTAAGTCCACTACTCTTTTTGATGTATGTGGATGACTTAGATGAATATATGAATCCCACAAAAACTAACCTGTTTGCCGATGACACCAGCATATTGCTCACTGGAACCAGTCCAGAAACTTTGCAGTCCACAGCAGAATGTTCTATGAAAAGACCTTCTGAGTGGTTCACAAAAACAAACTAATTATAAATACTGAAAAAACTGTGTGTGTTGATTTTCATTTAATTCCTCCAACTAATCAAATGTCTATTCAATCACAATTAAAAAATGATCCCCTAGAAAATGTAAGTGTCACAAAATTTTTGGGTCTATGTGTTCAGCAAGACTTAAAGTGGGACACACATATAAATAACTTGTCTAGAAAACTATCTTCTGTGTGCTATGGCCTAAGAATTTTAAAGGCTACAACAAGCAAAACAACAGTACTGCAGGCATACTATGCACAGTTCCACTCACTAGTCCGATATGGGATCGTTTTCTGGGGATACTCAACTCACAATGTAAAGGTTTTTAGAATGCAAAAAAAGAGCTCTAAGAATAATTTATGGCCTTAAAAACATGGAGTCCTGTAAATCCCATTTTACTGAGCTTGGTGTTCTAAATGATCCAAGTTTATTCATTTATGAACCTATCTTGTTCACTAGGGACTACCTCCTGAAAACAGGCAAACTGCTACAGGACCAAAATGTACACCACTATACTAGTGGAGGGAAATCAAATATACATCAAAAATATCACAGAACCACCACCTATCAGAGGAGCATAATTAACATTGGTGTAATACTACACAATAAGACACCAGAGGAAATAAAAAATTCTACTCATCCAATATTTAAAGCTAAACTAAAGGCATTTCTAATAACGCACTATTTCTATTCTGTCAGAGAATTTCTGAATACGTAACAAAGTTAATTGTAATAGGTACCTATTTTTAATTTGCCTGATATTTTGCTAATACTATGTATTATTGCAACTTATCTTTGACGCGTCCAATATCAATTGTACAATTTGTGCTGTATGATAAATATGGACCCATAAAAAATCAAATCAAATAAACCAAATAATGACAAATGTTTATTTCAGTTTAAAAAAGGGGAAAAAACTAGATATAAGTATCCAAATACGCCTAGGACATTGCAAGTACTTTCTGGACAGCTTCTATTATTGTTGTTGTTGTGGTCTTCAATCCTGAGACTGGTTTGATGCAGCTCTCCATGCTACCCTATCCTGTGCAAGTTTCTTCATCTCCCAGTACCTACTGCAACCTACATCCTTCTGAATCTGCTTAGTGTATTCATCTCTTGGTCTCCCTATATGATTTTTACCCTCCGCACTGCCCTCCAATGCTAAATTTGTGATTCCTTGATGTCTCAGAACATGTCCTACCAACTGGTCCCTTCTTCTCGTCAAGTTGTGCCACAAACTCCTCTTCTCCCCAATTCTATAAAATATCTCCTCATTAGTTATGTGATCTACCCATCTAATCTTCAGCATTCTTCTGAAGCTCCACATTTCGAAAGCTTCTACTCTCTTCCTGTCCAAACTATTTATTGTCCACGTTTCACTTCCATACATGGCTACACTCCATACAAATACTTTCAGAAACGACTTCCTGACACTTAAATCTTCTTCAGAAACGCTTTCCTTGCCATTGCCAGTCTACATTTGATATCCTCCCTACTTCGACCATCATCAGTTATTTTGCTCCCCAAATAGCAAAACTCCTTTACTACTTTAAGTGTCTCATTTCCTAATCTAATTCCCTCAGCATCACCCGACTTAATTCGACTACATTCCATTATCCTCGTTATGCTTTTGTTGATGTTCATCTTATATCCTCCTTTCAAGACAATGTCCATTCCGTTCAACTGCTCTTCCAAGTCCTTTGCTGTCTCCGACAGAATTACAATGTCATCGGCGAACCTCAAACTTTTTATTTCTTCTCCATGGATTTTAATACCTACTCCAAATTTTTCTTTTGTTTCATTTACTGCTTGCTCAATATACAGATTGAATAACATTGGGGAGAGGCTACAACCCTGCCTTGCTCCCTTCCCAACCACTGCTTCCCTTTCATGTCCCTCGACTCTTGTAACTGCCATTTGGTTTCTGTACAAATTGTAAATAGCCTTTCGTTCCCTGTATTTTACCCCTGCCACTATTACTCCATATTTCCATATTTTATTGTTGTAAGTTAGGTTTTTCATTGCTTTGGGAGTGACATGGTCCAATTTCTTTATTATTAGATTCGTCACATTCCATTTGATTCTTTCTATTTTAGTTTGTTTGCAGCTTCTTTAACTTGAAGGATGCATTTACAGTGCACAATTTTTCTTTCCTCTTACAAATTCTATCCTGTCTATCCACTACTTCCTACAGATATTTTACAAACTATTAGTTTAATGCCTATAATGATTACCTTGTAGTACAGTTTACTTTTATTAGTAATTTTTAATACTGTAAAATCATATTATTTATGATTCAATTTATTTCTATTTCCAGTTACATTTAAACAATGGAAAATCCAGAATGCATGATGTGAGAGGCAACCAGGTGGTGTGGTTAAAGAGGAGGCTGGGTTGGGAGGGGTAAGGATAGCAGGGTAGCAGTGGGGGATGTAAAGTGCTGCTTGTGAGAGCATAGAGGGACGAGGTGGAGAGAGGGTAGGGCAGCTAGGTGTAGTCGGGAGGTTAGAAGGAGGGTGAGGTAGGCGTGGTAATCAAAAGGGAGAAAATAAAAAAGACCAAGGTTGCATTGGTGGAACAGAGGGCTGCACAGTGCTGGAATTGGAACAGGGAAGGGGCTGGATGGGTAAAGACAATGACTAACGAAGGTTGAGGCCAGGAGGGTTACGGAAACATATTATATATAATGCACGGAGAGTTTCCACCTACACAGTTCAGGGTTTCAACTATCTCTGCCTCACACTAGTATTCCACTGCCCTCCAAATATACACAATATTCTCATCCATCCCTACACAACCCCTGCTCAAAACCCCTTGCCTCATTGCTCATATATCTGTAACAGTCCAAGATATAAGACTTGTCCCGTACATACTCCCACCATCAACTACTCCAGTCCGGTCACAAGCATCACCTATTCCATCAATACAAGCTAAGATGCAACCATTGTGCTGCATTCTACGTGAGCATGACAACCAACAAGCTATATGTCCACATGAATGGCCAGCAACGAGTTGTGGTCAGGAAACAGCTGGACCATCTCGTTGCTAAGCATGCCACCGAATACAATGCTCTTCGTTTCAATGACTGCTTCACAGCCTGTGCATCTGCATCCTTCCCACCAACACTAGATTTTCTGAATTGTGCAGAGGGAACTGTCTCTAGCAGTACATCTTACATTCTCATAACCCTTCTGGCCTCAAACTTCGTTAGTCATTGTCCTTACCCATCTTGCCCCTTCCCTCTTCCCATTCCAGCACTGTACAGCTCTTTATTCCACCAATGCACCCTCTGGCTTTTTACTTCTCATCCGTCCCTCTACCCCCTCCCCCCCTCACCCTCCTTCTCCTTCTACCCTCCAGACTGCACCTAACTCCTCTACCCTCTCTCCGCCTCGTCCCTTTATGCTCCCATAGCAACACTTTGCATTTCCCGCCAACTACCCAGCTATCCCTCCCCCTTCCACCCCAGCCTCCTCTTTACCCCCAACACCTGGTTGTCTCTCTCATCATGCCTTGCTCCTCTCAGTCTGGCTACAGCAGCCAAATATGGTGGTCATGTGTGTGAGAGTTGTGTTCGCATAAAAGTGTGTGTGTGTGTGTGTGTGTGTGTGTGTGTGTGTGTGTGTGTGTGTGTCAATGAAGGCCTTGTTGGCCAAAAGCTCACTCTCTGAGAGTATTTTTGTTGTGCCTATCTGTGACTCAGCATCTCCGCTATATGGTGAGCAGGAACTATCCTTTTCATAATGTTGTTATGAAAAGGATAGATTGATCAAATTGTAGTAGAATATAGATCTTTGACAAAACAAGCATTACCATTTTGTAGCACTGATATTTCTGTATCTAAAAATACAAAATTTTACTGAGAAAACATGTTAGTTAATGAATTATCTTAAATATAATATTTTGGGTGCTAGAATAATCTCAGTGGGCTTTCATAGAAAATGAGAGTAAAATTTGTGCACCAAATAATCTGCTTGTAAAAACACAACTAATTACCAGATTCCTTTGAAGAATAATTTTAATGAAGGGAAATAAAATCGAGAAAACTAATAAGCTATGAGAGATTTGCTGTTAGTATGTGCCTTCAGACAGCAAAACGTGTAGTACATTCCATAGGCACACACAAAAGTAACACACTATCTAGTTTTCCGAATTAATAGTTTCTTCATTGAAGAGAGGAGACAGATAGGTCAATGAACATTAAAAAAGGGAGTGCAAGTCAGTCAGACCCCAGAAAGAGACATACCCAGCTGCAGTGAGAACAAGGGATAAGGATTGATAAAGATAAAGGTGGAGGAACCACACCGAGTTGGTCCTCCTTTCTCTAAAGTCTCCCCCTTCATATTTGTCCACCCTCATCTGTCATCGTCACTACAAGTGATAGTGTGTCACTTTTACTTTCATCTGTGTTCCTTGGCAGTACTGTACATTTCATCTCTAGGAGACAAGTATAGGCCACTTAAGGAATACCTGGCCAAAAGTTAAATAAAATAATTTCACTTCCAAATGTGTGTAAGTGTTGTCTAAAATTCTTGCCTTTTATATTATTAGTAAATATATTGCTGATCTGTATTTAACATTTTGTTAAGACTTTTCTACATTAGTTTTTAATTTGCACAATATTTCAGTCTGTCAAGACCAAGCCACAGTAGAGCCAGTCAGATGTGCTGAATCAATGCTAGGACAGAGTTGAAGTAAGTCACCAACAAGCAATTTCATTTAGGATCAAATATTGACAGCCAGTCATCACTAAAACATAATCATAATCTGACGGATATCATGAAATTGCCATATTAGTGTTATTATAAAGTGCCGCACATATAAATATGAAGATTCTGTGGAGACTATGTAGGTTAGTGACCTAATTTTGTCAAGAGCAACAAAAAATGTATACTGCAGTCTGATCAACATCTGTATGCATGTGAAAAAAAAATGTACATCAATAGTAATTTAAATATAGGCAATGTCAGCTTGTTTATACAAAATTTTGCCAGCCTTTTCATTCATCAAATGAAATGCAATGAAGACATTGTACAAAATAAACAAGTCAATAACCTTTCAATTAGATCAGGAAAGGCAACAGAAAGTGCAAAAGGGAAGAATAGGAAATGGAGAGGGAAAAGGGCAAGAATTAGCATTAACAGCATGAAACTATTGATAACTCTCTCTCCTTGCAAAAACAATGGTGTGTGGAACAATCTTTCAGTAGTCTGCGAGCAGGCACTGAAAACTAGTTCATTATTAAATTTTAAAAAATTGTTTTGAGCTTGGTACATTACTGTAAGGCAGTGAGCACAAAAGTACTGACAGTTAGCCACGTTTCAGTAATTCCTCTTATCCACACTTCTACTTTTACTGAAACACTTACCACAGTCTCATGTGGCATTTCATCATGGAACTGCAAGCATGACAGAGTGGGCGACATCTCTTCCTCTTGATTTTCTTCTTTTTCTTCCCCTTCAACACTGATTTGTGGTTTTCGGTAGTGAATGTAATAAAGTGACTGGTGTACACAGTCCCACTGAGCCCAACAGAATGTTTTTACTATAGACTCATAAGGTGGATCTCCATTTAATGTCTGTGAAAAAATATGATCATAACAGTATGTAATAGAA
Organism: Schistocerca cancellata; assembly: GCF_023864275.1. Lineage (NCBI taxonomy): Eukaryota > Metazoa > Arthropoda > Insecta > Orthoptera > Acrididae > Schistocerca > Schistocerca cancellata. The sequence continues at coordinate 212,818,559 of NC_064628.1, forward strand.
GTTGAAACATGAAGGAGGACTACAATATTTAATAGTGAAGTTTTTCAACGAAATTATATATAAATATGCACTTCTAGATATTAGTTATATGACATACAAACAAATTATTTTAATTTACTCAGTAAGGGAGCTAGTGCATCTCCCCCCCCCCCCCCCCCCCCCCTCTCTGTCTCTCTCTCTCTCTCTGCATACTTTTTCTCTCATACTGCTGTTAACACTGTCTCTACATAATATGACACTTGTGAGGATGGGTAACACAACAGATCCATCAGGTGTGTCAAATACTGCTTTAGAGAAAGTATTTTTTTCATTTCACCAGTTCAGTACTTTTATCTCGAGGCTTGATGTAAGCAAGTCAGAAATACCACATACAACAGTGGCACATGGTGGTGGCTGATTTATGCATTAGCTTTATAGTGTTGAGGGGCTGATGGCAAGTATTGTGATCTGTAATCAGATACCAATACTTGAGCCCTCTTTATGGCTGCTGGCACAGGTGCAAGTGATAAATAGGAGGCTGTAGTTAGAAAGATTGAAGAATTTGTCAATTGCCTCACTAACAAAGCATACAGAGATGTTACTTCACTAACCAATTCATCTATCCCTGTACTTAGATATTTTGAGTATAATTTACATTCCCGTGATCTCACAAGTTGTTCTTCAACTTTACATGCACCTGTAGTTTCTCTACATTTTTCTCTCAGTTACATTTATTACTTGTTCCTTTTAATTATGTTGTCTGTAAAAACAAAAAAATGGACTGTTCTGATGCTGTCCTCCATGACTTGGCATTCTATATTGTTATAACTTCTTCTGTATGTCAGGGTTATGTGCTACATGCCCCGTAACTTATATCGTATATCGTAGTCTTTGTCTACCTCGATAATTTGTTATTCTCCACTGATCCTTCCAGTACCAATTTTATTTCCAAAAACTGGCCCTTCTTCTGGTAAGGGTTTCCCACAGACTCATTTTTAGCCTATTCCATTTTAGTAGCTCTTCATTTGGTTCATCTGCCCACTTAATTTTCAACAGTTTTCAATAGCAGCCCATTTCCAGTTTCTTCTTCTCTGAATTTTCCAAGAACAATATTTCAGCTAAATTCAATTCTGTGCTTCAGATACACACATTGAAAAATTATTTAGCCCATTCCACATCAACATTTGCTATCACTAGTGATCTTTTATGAAAGAAAGATTTTTCCACTACACCAGTCTATTTCTGATATCTTCGTTGCTTCAGCCACACTGTTTAATCTTACTGCCTAGGTAGGAGAGTTCTTTCACTTGTTGGACTAGTGTGTTATGACCAATTTTAAAATTAAGCAAATGACAGTTTACCTTCCCACTACTCAGCACCATCTTTTTCTTAGCTTTTTTATCCTAGCTCTTATTCTACATAAATATACAGATCAATCCTTTCACCAGGTCTTCTAAGTGACTTCTTTTACCCAGATGGCAAGGTCACTCCCCAAGCTGTCAGAGAGAGAGAGAGGAAAAAAAAGTGTAATCAAGTGTTTTTCTTCCAATAATGTGTATTCTTTTTTAAAAAGTATGCCTACTGTGGCCTAGTATTTTAGTAAAAGGATGACAGGGTCTGAACTGGACCTTTTTTTTGCAGCTATCTACAACTCGCCATTTGTCTTCCACAATGAAATGAAATGACTGTATGGCACTGACAGCTGGGAATTCCCACATGAGCAAGATCGGCCACCAAGTTGCCAGTCTTTTCAGCTGATGTCACACACTGGGCAACTTATATTAAAAAGACTCCATTCCCATCGGTCTACCCCCCCCCCTCCCCCCCCCCCCCCCCCCGACTATCATACAGGAGCTCTTGTCAGAAGGGCTACATCATTTGCAAACCTTGGCATATCTGTCTGTTGCTCCTGTATTTTTACCACTTCTCTGAGATTTTATTTCCCATCTCTCACTGCTTTTCAATGTACAAGTTAAAATAACAATGATAATATATAAAAACCCTGTTTTTTATGATTCTTAACAAAAATATGTGTTTCTTGATATCCATCTTTCATTACACATTTTCATATTTGTAGATTATCACTTTTTTATAATCTACCTCTCATTTTATAACTGATAATATGTTGTTCCACCTTACATCACTGAAAGCTTTCTTTAGGTCTAAAAACATTAGGAATGATTCCTTATTGATTTTATCATTTCTTTCCTTGATAAGCACAAAGCCTGAATTAATTCACAGACACATTTTGTTTTTCTGAAACAATTAATCTTCATCCACGACCTCTTCAAATTTTTTTTTATGTTCTTCTGTATATTATTCTTACACTTTACAAGCACCATCAGATGGGTTAATCATTCAATAATTTTCACATTTATCTTTGTTAATAAAAATATAGTGCTTTTCTGGAACCCTAATGGTAATTCATCAATATTATAGATTTTTTATGCCAGCTGAAACACCCTCCTAGTTTCTATTTATCCTACAGATTTTGGTTGTAGCAAAATATATTTCATTGATGCCTTTCAGGGTATATACGTGGATTGGGGGGGAGGGGGGGGGGGAACAAAAAACTGGATTTTTCCTGGATTTCCCTGTTAAAACTACTCTTTTTTTCCAGGTGAACATACATTATACCCTGGTGAAAGCACATTTTTCTCCTTGTTAAGTGACGATATACTTTCCCTCCGAGCTGTAAAACAGCAATTCTTTGCATGGTGAAGGTTATATATACTAACGTGGAACATCCTGCCACTTTAGCAAATGAAATACACCAAAAAAAAAACAATGCTTTTTGAAAAGATCTTTGATGTGTGACAACATTTACACAGTGTATTTTTGTATCACAAAAGTGTAAACAGGAATGCCACCAAATACAGCACAGTAGCTTCCAGAGCACTGAAATCAAGATTGTGGTGCACATTCATCAGCAAATTTGAGCTCATGTCATGTGATCTCACCAGGCAATGCCAGCAGATATCCAGAGCATAGGACACATGATGTAATCAACCAATAGCAACATCATTGATAAGCAGCGTGAAGACACAAATAGGAAAAGTTAATGGTTTAAATTAATACACATACAGTACAGCTACAAGAAAAGCTAAGATTTCACATATAATACTGGTCCTCAAAAATTTTTGGTCTTCTTTCTGAGGGTGTGGTTAGGCAGGGTCCTAAGAGCACAGCTTAAATCACAGCAGTTGAATATTTCTAACAAGCATGATTATAAATTTCACTGCTGTGCACCAAACATTTCATGGGTGCCTGGCTGAATATGTGTTCCATCAAGCACTTGGGCTTTTCTATAGAAAAGCCAATTACTTGTTACACTGCTCAAGAACTCACTTTGGATTTTATTTTTAAGGATAATTATACTTCTTGTCATTGTTATTGCATAATTTGTGATGTGTGGAAGAACTAAAATAAATATGAAAAACTTACATTGAGACTTGGTCTTTTTTAGCCTGTATTAGCCTTTAAGACATATCAAACACAAATGTGGAAGTAAAATTTTAAATAATGTCACAAATAGCTGGTCTCCTGGGCCCATTTTTTTTTTTTTTTTTTTTTTTTTTTTTTTTTTTTTTTTTAAGTGGCTTGTTCTCCACGTTAAGTTTTGAATAAAAGACTAACATTTTGTGATTTAAGAAATTCATCACACATTCTCTCACGCAACATAATTAAGCTTTCTTAAATGGAAATTTACATTGGGAGTAACGCTTCTCAAACCACCATTCACAATATTTTCCTGCGGTCTGTTAGAAATGTAAACAGTTGTGATGTCATACACATCAAAAGCAGTTTGTTGTTACGAAGTATTGCATAGTCCTGGTACTAAAGCCTTCGCACATTTTGCTGTCAACAGGCACTTGTGTGTGCACTGTGTTTTGCTGTTTTAAATGGCATATTTTATTTGCAACTAAAGTTTTATTTTGGTGTTATTCTCTCAGTTATATTTTATCCCTGCAGTAGTGGACTAAAGCAAAATCTTTGTTAGAGTGTCAGTTCTTACCAGTCAAAATTACAAAAATTTAACTGAAAACTAAAACAATGTAAATTCCCAGAATTCTAAAAATTTCCCAGGTTTTACCTGGACTTCTCCCAGATGAAAAAATTCCTGGGTTTTCCCCATTCTCCTGAGGGATATACACCCTGCCCATATTGATTGTTTGGACTCACAATCAGTCAGTACTCAGTCAAACTCTAATCACATAATTGGTCCTCTTGTTACTCTCATATTAACTTACTCCTTATGCATCTCCTCCGTCATATCATTTAACAGCTTTTTGCCAATGTACATGTATTCGGTGTGCACATGCCCACTCACCTGTTCTTTTCTCTACACTGAACAGATGTTTCTCAACTGCTTCTCATAGTTCAACACTTCTATATGTAAGTTATATGACGTTATGTTTAATCTTCTTATTCACCATTTCACTGTATTCTACAAACATCTCATTACCAATCTTTTACATGTCTTGCTAACCCATTATGATAAGTCTGTTTGCAAATTTATTTCATTCCTAAGCAACTTGTACATCTAATTTCCTACCTTTCTCCTAGCATTTTCATATTTTCTTCTTTGGTCAACAAGCTGGAGTATTTTATGCATCATTAATGGCTTTTGTGTGTTTGCTACTTTACTGAAACCACGTGAGATACCCTGACTTAATTATTTCTGTTCTGACTATATCCTGCCAATCTACTGAACTACTCTTTAAAACTGTACTCAGAATTCTGGCCTCTAATTCAGAGAATTTATGCTTTATTTCATTACGTTTTAAATTTTCGGTATTCCACTTCATTAGTTCACCATATTCTTTAGTTTCTTGAATAAGCCTACATCACCTTACATCACTGAAAGCTTTATTTAGGTCTAAAAACATTAGGAATGATTCCTTATTGATTTTATCTTTTCTTTCCTTGATAAGCACAAAGCCTGAATTAATTCACAGACACATTTTGTTTTTCTGAAACAATTAATCTTCATCCACGACCTCTTCAAATTTTTTTTTATGTTCTTCTGTATATTATTCTTACACTTTACAAGCACCATCAGATGGGTTAATCATTCAATAATTTTCACATTTATCTTTGTTAATAAAAATATAGTGCTTTTCTGGAACCCTAATGGTAATTCATCAATATTATAGATTTTTTATGCCAGCTGAAACACCCTCCTAGTTTCTATTTATCCTACAGATTTTGGTTGTAGCAAAATATATTTCATTGATGCCTTTCAGGGTATATACGTGGATTGGGGGGGGGGGGGGACAAAAAACTGGATTTTTCCTGGATTTCCCTGTTAAAACTACTCTTTTTTTCCAGGTGAACATACATTATACCCTGGTGAAAGCACATTTTTCTCCTTGTTAAGTGACGATATACTTTCCCTCCGAGCTGTAAAACAGCAATTCTTTGCATGGTGAAGGTTATATATACTAACGTGGAACATCCTGCCACTTTAGCAAATGAAATACACCAAAAAAAAAAAAACAATGCTTTTTGAAAAGATCTTTGATGTGTGACAACATTTACACAGTGTATTTTTGTATCACAAAAGTGTAAACAGGAATGCCACCAAATACAGCACAGTAGCTTCCAGAGCACTGAAATCAAGATTGTGGTGCACATTCATCAGCAAATTTGAGCTCATGTCATGTGATCTCACCAGGCAATGCCAGCAGATATCCAGAGCATAGGACACATGATGTAATCAACCAATAGCAACATCATTGATAAGCAGCGTGAAGACACAAATAGGAAAAGTTAATGGTTTAAATTAATACACATACAGTACAGCTACAAGAAAAGCTAAGATTTCACATATAATACTGGTCCTCAAAAATTTTTGGTCTTCTTTCTGAGGGTGTGGTTAGGCAGGGTCCTAAGAGCACAGCTTAAATCACAGCAGTTGAATATTTCTAACAAGCATGATTATAAATTTCACTGCTGTGCACCAAACATTTCATGGGTCCCTGGCTGAATACGTGTTCCATCAAGCACTTGGGCTTTTCTATAGAAAAGCCAATTACTTGTTACACTGCTCAAGAACTCACTTTGGATTTTATTTTTAAGGATAATTATACTTCTTGTCATTGTTATTGCATAATTTGTGATGTGTGGAAGAATTAAAATAAATATGAAAAACTTACATTGAGACTTGGTCTTTTTTAGCCTGTATTAGCCTTTAAGACATGTTGTTGTTGTTGTTGTGGTCTTCAGTCCTGAGACTGGTTTGATGCAGCTCTCCATGCTACTCTATCCTGTGCAAGCTTCTTCATCTCCCAGTACCTTCTGCAACCTACATCCTTCTGAATCTGCTTAGTATATTCATCTCTTGGTCTCCCCCTACGATTTTTACCCTCCACACTGCCCTCCAATACTAAATTGGTGATCCCTTGATGCCTCAGAACATGTCCTACCAACCGATCCCTTCTTCTGGTCAAGTTGTGCCACAAACTTCTCTTCTCCCCAATCCTATTCAATACTTCCTCATTAGTTATGTGATCTACCCATCTAATCTTCAGCATTCTTCTGTAGCACCACATTTCAAAAGCTTCTATTCTCTTCTTGTCTAAGCTATTTATCATCCACGTTCTTCTGTAGCACCACATTTCAAAAGCTTCTATTCTCTTCTTGTCTAAGCTATTTATCATCCACGTTTCACTTCCATACATGGCTACACTCCATACAAATACTTTCAGAAATGACTTCCTGACACTTAAATCTATACTCGATGTTAACAAATTTCTCTTCTTCAGAAACGCTTTCCTTGCCATTGCCAGTCTACATTTAATATCCTCTCTACTTCGACCATCATCAGTTATTTTGCTCCCCAAATAGCAAAACTCCTTTACTACTTTAAGTGTCTCATTTCCTAATCTAATTCCCTCAGCATCACCCGACTTAATTAGACTACATTCCATTATCCTTGTTTTGCTTTTGTTGATGTTCATCTTATATCCTCCCTTCAAGACACTATCCATTCCATTCAACTGCTCTTCCAAGTCCTTTGCTGTCTCTGACAGAATTACAATGTCATCGGCGAACCTCCAAGTTTTTATTTCTTCTCCATGGATTTTAATACCTACTCCAAATTTTTCTTTTGTTTCCTTTACTGCTTGCTCAATATACAGATTGAATAACATCGGGGAGAGGCTACAACCCTGTCTTACTCCCTTCCCAACCACTGCTTCCCTTTCATGTCCCTCGACTCTTATAACTGCCATCTGGTTTCTGTACAAACTGTATATAGCCTTGCGCTCCCTGTATTTTACCCTTGCCACCTTTAGAATTTGAAAGAGAGGATTCCAGTCAACATTGTCAAAAGCTTTCTCTAAGTCTACAAATGCTAGAAACGTAGGTTTGCCTTTCCTTAACCTTTCTTCTAAGATAAGTCGTAAGGTCAGTATTGCCTCACGTGTTCCAGTATTTCTACGGAATCCGAACTGATCTTCCCCGAGGTCGGCTTCTACCAGTTTTTCCATTCGTCTGTAAAGAATTCGCGTTAGTATTTTGCAGCCGTGACTTATTAGACTGATAGTTCGGTAATTTTCACATCTGTCAACACCTGCTTTCTTTGGGACTGGAATTATTATATTCTTCTTGAAGTCTGAGGGTATTTCGCCTGTTTCATACATTTTGCTCACCAGATGGTAGAGTTTTGTCAGGACTGGCTCTCCCAAGGCCGTCAGTAGTTCCAATGTAATGTTGTCTACTCCGGGGGCCTTATTTCGACTCAGGTCTTTCAGTGCTCTGTCAAACTCTTCACGCAGTATCGTATCTCCCATTTCATCTTCATCTACATCCTCTTCCATTTCCATAATATTGTCCTCAAGTGCATCGCCCTTGTATAGACCCTCTATATACTCCTTCCACCTTTCTGCTTTTCCTTCTTTGCTTAGAACTGGGTTTCCATCTGAGCTCTTGATGTTCATACAAGTGTTTCTCTTATCTCCAAAGGTCTCTTTAATTTTCCTGTAGGCAGTATCTATCTTACCCCTAGTGAGATAAGCCTCTACATCCTTACATTTGTCCTCTAGCCATCCCTGCTTAGCCATTTTACACTTCCTGTCGATCTCATTTTTGAGACGTTTGTATTCTTTTTTGCCTGCTTCATTTACTGCATTTTTATATTTTCTCCTTTCATCAATTAAATTCAATATTTCTTCTGTTACCCAAGGATTTCTACTAGCCCTCGTCTTTTTACCTACTTGATCCTCTGCTGCCTTCACTAATTCATCCCTCAAAGCTACCCATTCTTCTTCTACTGTATTTCTTTCCCCCATTCCTGTCAATTGTTCCCTAATGCTCTCCCTGAAACTCTGTACAACCTCTGGTTCTTTCAGTTTATCCAGGTCCCATCTCCTTAAATTCCCACCTTTTTGCAGTTTCTTCAGTTTTAATCTACAGGTCATAACCAATAGATTGTGGTCAGAGTCCACATCTGCCCCTGGAAATGTCTTACAATTTAAAACCTGGTTCCTAAATCTCTGTCTTACCATTATATAATCTATCTGATACCGTTTAGTATCTCCAGGGTTCTTCCATGTATACAACCTTCTATCATGATTCTTAAACCAAGTGTTAGCTATGATTAAGTTGTGCTCTGTGCAAAATTCTATCAGGCGGCTTCTTATTTCATTTCTTAGCCCCAATCCATATTCACCTACTACGTTTCCTTCTCTCCCTTTTCCTACACTCGAATTCCAGTCACCCATGACTATTAAATTTTTGTCTCCCTTCACTATCTGAATAATTTCTTTTATTTCATCATACATTTCTTCAATTTCTTCGTCATCTGCAGAGCTAGTTGGCATATAAACTTGTACTACTGTAGTAGGTGTGGGCTTCGTATCTATCTTGGCCACAATAATGCGTTCACTATGCTGTTTGTAGTAGCTTACCCGCATTCCTATTTTCCTATTCATTATTAAGCCTACTCCTGCATTACCCCTATTTGATTTTGTATTTATAACCCTATATTCACCTGACCAAAAGTCTTGTTCCTCCTGCCACCGAACTTCACTAATTCCCACTATATCTAACTTTAACCTATCCATTTCCCTTTTTAAATTTTCTAACCTACCTGCCCGATTAAGGGATCTGACATTCCACGCTCCGATCCATAGAATGCCAGTTTTCTTTCTCCTGATAATGACATCCTCTTGAGTAGTCCCCACCCGGAGATCCGAATGGGGGACTATTTTACCTCCGGAATATTTTACCCAAGAGGACGCCATCATCATTTAATCATACAGTAAAGCTTTAAGACATATCAAACACAAATGTGGAAGTAAAATTTTAAATAATGTCACAAATAGCTGGTCTCCTGGGCCCATTTTTTTTTTTTTTTTTTTTAAGTGGCTTGTTCTCCACGTTAAGTTTTGAATAAAAGACTAACATTTTGTGATTTAAGAAATTCATCACACATTCTCTCACGCAACATAATTAAGCTTTCTTAAAAGGAAATTTACATTGGGAGTAACGCTTCTCAAACCACCATTCACAATATTTTCCTGCGGTCTGTTAGAAATGTAAACAGTTGTGATGTCATACACATCAAAAGCAGTTTGTTGTTACGAAGTATTGCATAGTCCTGGTACTAAAGCCTTCGCACATTTTGCTGTCAACAGGCACTTGTGTGTGCACTGTGTTTTGCTGTTTTAAATGGCATATTTTATTTGCAACTAAAGTTTTATTTTGGTGTTATTCTCTCAGTTATATTTTATCCCTGCAGTAGTGGACTAAAGCAAAATCTTTGTTAGAGTGTCAGTTCTTACCAGTCAAAATTACAAAAATTTAACTGAAAACTAAAACAATGTAAATTCCCAGAATTCTAAAAATTTCCCAGGTTTTACCTGGACTTCTCCCAGATGAAAAAATTCCTGGGTTTTCCCCATTCTCCTGAGGGATATACACCCTGCCCATATTGATTGTTTGGACTCACAATCAGTCAGTACTCAGTCAAACTCTAATCACATAATTGGTCCTCTTGTTACTCTCATATTAACTTACTCCTTATGCATCTCCTCCGTCATATCATTTAACAGCTTTTTGCCAATGTACATGTATTCGGTGTGCACATGCCCACTCACCTGTTCTTTTCTCTACACTGAACAGATGTTTCTCAACTGCTTCTCATAGTTCAACACTTCTATATGTAAGTTATATGACGTTATGTTTAATCTTCTTATTCACCATTTCACTGTATTCTACAAACATCTCATTACCAATCTTTTACATGTCTTGCTAACCCATTATGATAAGTCTGTTTGCAAATTTATTTCATTCCTAAGCAACTTGTACATCTAATTTCCTACCTTTCTCCTAGCATTTTCATATTTTCTTCTTTGGTCAACAAGCTGGAGTATTTTATGCATCATTAATGGCTTTTGTGTGTTTGCTACTTTACTGAAACCACGTGAGATACCCTGACTTAATTATTTCTGTTCTGACTATATCCTGCCAATCTACTGAACTACTCTTTAAAACTGTACTCAGAATTCTGGCCTCTAATTCAGAGAATTTATGCTTTATTTCATTACGTTTTAAATTTTCGGTATTCCACTTCATTAGTTCACCATATTCTTTAGTTTCTTGAATAAGCCTAGGTAATGATTTAAATCTTACGTATGCACCTAGGTTGATCTACAGTCAATTTTTTTATATCTACATCTTTACCACTCAGTACCCATGCAGTGACTAGCTTACTCGTATACTGGAACTTTTAAGAAGGTTGTAGGCATCATTACAGTACTTTAGAAGATTTTTGTGTCTTCAGTGCAGTGCTTTCTATGGCCCTCTGCATCCTTTTTGTTTATTTTTATTTATTTATTTATTTGAGATACCTAATGATTATGCATGGATGTGGAATGAGTCAAAGCAGATACAATATAGATATCATACAATACAATAGATACTGGTATATTACACATGGTAGATAAATGATTCAAAACTAGTACAATACAATAATATAATAGAGGTAATAAACAATACAATACAAAAATACAATAGTGATAAAAAACAATACAGGTACAATGCCAAGAAAATAATCTGAATTACATGAAGAATTCATCTAAAGAGTACAAACATTTTTCCAGTAGGAATCCCTTTAGCTTTTTTTGAATAGCGTTTCATTTTCTTTTAGACACTTTATATTACTCGGGAGTGCGTAAAAGATTTTTGTACTTGTGTACTTTACCCCTTTTTGTACCAGAGAGAGATTTTTCCGTTCACAGTGCATATCACCTTTCCATCTTGTGTTATAATGATGGTATGACTCATTTGTTTCATATTCAGAGGAATTGAGAAGCGTGAAAGCCATGAGTGAGAGAAGATATTGTGAGGTAGTGGTTAATATACCTAACTGTTTGTAGCCAAAATATGCGGACTTTGATATGTTGATGTCTCCAATTTTGGAGATTATTCAGATGGCAAATGTTGCTGAGCTAAGCTTTTTTAGTGTTTGCTGTATGTGGAATTCCCAGTTGAGCCAATTATCTATGTGAACGCCTAGGAACTTTGTGCACTGAACACTCTGTAACTGTTGGCTCTCGTGTGCAATGTTAATCTCTTCTGGGCTTATGTAACTGGATTGGAACTGCATGTAATTTGTTTTACTTAGGTTTATTTCTAGAGAATTTGCTGTGAACCAGTTCAGAGCATTTGCAAGTGCTTGGTTGGCATTGGTCACTGCTACTCCTCACACTTTTCGTGGTAGTTCCAAATTCAAGGACAATACGGAGTTCTGAGTCACAACCAACTACTTATCCCATCCTTGTCAACTAGACCCGTATGTATGTAAATGCCATCATATAATGACCACTTCTTTTTCTTACACTATAATACCATGGTATGTCCAAAATCCTTGTAAACTGAACAACAAATGAATAAAATTACTACTAATCAAATTTTAATTCAAAATCTAGGTTTGTCTGGAATCACACACAGAACCTTTGGATTTGAAGTCATTGATCAAGTAAGGCAGGCTTTCATGGCTGAGATTTACTTCAGTTAAAACTTCCAGACTGAGAAGCTGTCATCAATATATAAAACAATTCCCAGACATTTTGTTTCTGGCTATGGAAGACATCTTCAGACGTAAATCGGCAACTGCATCAAGGATTAGAGGGACCCCAAATTTTTAAAACTGTATCGAGGACACTGCCATTTGTCATGTAACGTCAGTTGTTTGATTATATCTGCTGGTATCATCATTCTCGATTACAAGTATCAATTATCATCTCATTGGGAAAAGTCTGCATTTATGTTTCATTTAACTTAACTCATTCTTATTTTCTGTTAAAATTATTATAGTGTTTTGTGAGGGTACAAGAGCATTTTATGAAATAAATGAGTGGTGAGTGGCATTAGTACTCTCAATGGCTTTTATAATTGAGCAATCATGATCAGTTCAAACTGTAACTCATCAAAAACAAAGTTAGTGTTTATCAGTTGAAATAGTAGCACAATTCTGGTTTTAGATGCTCCTATTTTTATATTTTAAGTAGTCTTTGGGGGTTGTGTGGTGATACAAGGTCTCCATTCTATGCACTTGCATCACACCAGTATTTCCTTGGCGTCTGCAATGCCATGCACCATGCCATGGAGCCCCTCCTAGTGAAGTTCCATGATTTTGGTTTCCCATCAATAATCAACATCTCTGTAATGTACAGGATATGAGACAATTTGCTTAATAACTCTACACAAATGTAAATGATTGTAAAGTCTAATGTATTACTGTTAATGAGTTATTCTACAGATAGTAAATCAAGTCATTATTCAGCATTTGAGTCTTCACTTCCTAATATGAGTTTTAATCTATGAAGATTTTCTGGTATTTGTGGAGGTATTGCCAGACTCACACAAGGGTAAACTTCAAGAAAAATTAAGATGGGATCCCTTATTGCAAGTGACAACCCTGCTTTCAAACAGGAAGAATTTACAACTGCTGTCAACCAAGGCTAAACACGCAATGTTACACCATAATTATGTATCAGTTGAAATACATCAAAGAGAAGATAATAAATCACACAGTGGCAGCCTTGCAAGTAGCAACTGCTATACATGAAAAATATTTACAAATTATTTAGAAGAGGAACCAAACATAACAATGAGAAAAATTAATTATGAATGGTCGTGCAAAAGGTGTGGCATTATTAAACATGTATAATATTAGAACCTGTATAGCATTAAACTATTATTTTGTAGCTTCATCATCACATCAAATAGTAAATAGTGTTGTTATTTAACAAGATTCCTAGGTATATTTTCACCAATTGCAAATAATTTATTACAAAATACAAGTGATATGAGCTCGGCAATACCGATAAATAACTGGTTACCAAGTTTATCAACAAGCAACCTACACAAAAATGTATCAGGGGTAATTATTTGACATTAAATGCAGCAGTTGTTAATATACCTAATTAATACACACAAAATGGTTTTGCACTATAACATCAAGATTGGTTTTTATTAAGAAAATTCGGTAGCTTTGGGTACATCAGCCTGCTACTGCCATCAGTGAGCATCTCACCTAAAGTTGGCAATGTTCCACAAGTTCCTTCACCTGACACGACACTGCCACAGCGTTCTTATCAGTTACGACAACCAGAATAATTCACATAAAACTATCAGGTGTGTCAATATATTGCATTGTAAACAGCAACATCTAGTACAGTGCACTGGGTTATTTGACTAGTTACATCTTCAGCAGACACTTGATGAAGAAAGCAGGCATTAATGATAACATATATTGGCTGATAGATAATATAAATAATTTTATATTACTACTAGCAGACAAAACGGGCATTGCCAGGGTATTCATATTGTCAAATTTCTATTAGAAATTAAAACAAATCAGAACTGTGTTTATAGGGTAATATCCTGGACAGTTCCCATACACAGAATTCTTAAATTTCTATCATAGATACAAAAAGATCTATAAGAAGGTGCTGATTGCTGCAAAAATGTCATTTAATGACAAAATAATATATAATGCAGAGAATAAAAGCAAAGCAGTCCTGGATGTTATAAAAAAGGAAACGGGGAGAATCAAACAAATGCAGAATAACATACCACTAAGGGAGGGGGATACGGTAATAAATGATCCACAACACTTAGCAAACTATGTAAATGAGCATTTTTCAAGTATTGCAGAGAAATTACAGCAAAAATTCCCCAAAACAAATATAACACCCATAAATATTGTTGCACTAACTACAATTATGTTACTTCCAAACACAGAGAATGAAGTTGAAAAACTAAAAAATAAAAAGTCAGTAGGCATAGGTGAAGTACCAATGTGTGTACTAATAATACGGCTCTGAGCACTATGGGACTTAACTTCTGAGGTCATCAGTCTCCTATAACTTAGAACTACTTAAACCTAACTAACCTAAGGACATCACACACATCCATGCCCGAAACAGGATTCGAACCTGCGACTGTAGTGGTCGCGTGGTTCCAGACAGTAGCGCCTAGAACCGCAATGTGTGTACTGAAACGATGCATAGGGATTATACAGGGACCCTTAACAAATATAATAAATTAATCCTTCACATCAGGAACATTTCCAGAGCAGTTAAAACAGGCAAGAGTTGTACCATTGCTTAAGAAAGGTAATGGGGAAGACATAGAAACTTACCGGCCCATTTCCCTGCTGTCAGCATTCTCAAAAATAATAGAAGCAATTATGAAAGACAGATTAATCAATTACCTGAATAAATACAATCTTTTAAGCGAATCACAGTTTGGTTTCTGAAGTGGCAAAAAATACAGAGTCAAGTGTGTCACGGGCATATTTTTGTATCTTTCTAAGGCATTTGATACAGTCAACCACAAGATTCTATTAAATAAATTAGAAGCATTAGGAATAAGAGGGGTAGCTAATAATTGGTTTCAATCATACCTAACAGATAAGGTACAAAGAGTAGAGATAGCACATACTTCAAATAGATCTAAACTTTTAGTAAAACACTTATCAGTACCAAAACACATTAACATAGGGGTTCCCCAAGGGAGCATATTAGGATCAGTACTGTTCCTGATATACATTAATGACTTTCCCAGTACTGTTACTCATGGTGAAAAAATTCTCTTCGCTGATGACAGCAATATTATAGTCACTGAGAAAACAAGAGAACTCCTTGCAAGAAAGCAAATGAAACTCTCAAGGAAGTTTATGATTGGTCAATAAGCAATAAAGTGACATTGAAAGTAAAGAAAACCAATGCCACGAATTTCAGTTTGAAGAGGAAAAATGACAATGTTAAATTAAATGTAGATGGCACCTCTACAGACTGTGTAACAAACGTAAAACTTCCAGGAATGAATATTGATTCTCTGTTGAAGTAGTGTGAACACACAAAGGTACTTGGAAACAGAATGTCATCGGCATGTTATGCCCTTAGAATCCTATCATCAATGTGTAACATGCAGTGTCTTGTAGTTACATATTATTCATACGAGTATGTATATACACTCAATTCTTAGTTGTGACATTCTTTTTTGGGAAACAAACGCACAAAATATGAACACAATTTTCAAACTCCAGAAAAGAGCCATAAGAATAATAACCAAAAATACTAGTCGAACTCATTGTAAAGATCTGTTCAAAACACTGGGGATTTTAACTGCTCCATGTGAATACATTTACCAGTCAGTTGTACACATCAAAAATAACATTGGTAATTACTGCACAAACAGCTCTGTCCATGACCAAGCAACAAGATAGAGACTCAACTTACATTTACATAGGAAAAATAAACATAAAACTCAAAACAGCATTTTCTACCAAGGAATAAAACTGTACAATAAATTACCAAAAGTAATTAAAGAAATTACACTTATTTAAACAGGCAGCTAAAAAGTACCTGTTATGCAATACATTTTATACATTGAAGGATTACTTAGATAAAACAGAGTAGGGGTTTGATAAAAAAAGTTGTACAGATAAATAATAATAATAATGATTATGAAACATCCAACATTCCACATAATACCTTTACTTTATGTTTTTTTCCTTTCTAGAACTACTTACCCCCAAGCTATGCATAGCACAATACTGACACCTGTTCCTCTTTCTGAGCTCAACATCTCACCTCATTATGGAGGGATGCTGAGTCAGTTTTTCAGGATAGCAAATGGGAAGTTGTGGTACAGAAAATGGCCCAAAGATCACCAGTGTGTGTGTGTGTGTGTGTGTGTGTGTGTGTGTGTGTGTGTGAGAGAGAGAGAGAGAGAGAGAGAGAGAGAGAGAGAGAGAGAGTGAAGTATTATGAAACAATGTGTGTATAATGGGTGCAGTGACTGATAGTGAGATATGAGTGAACAGTGTGGCATTACATTATTTAACAAGTTATTTGTAAAATAAAGTATCGTATACCAGGAGTAAATCTAATGATTGTCTCTAACTAGAAGTCTGTAAATATATGTGTATACAAATTAGCTAATTTTAAATTGATCTAAACTCGTAAATACTTTGACATGTCCTATATCCTTGTAAAAAGAGATCAACAGATGAATAAAGCTGCTGCTGCTGCTACTACTACTACTACTACTACTACTACACTGGGTGCAGCTGCTTCATGTGTCTACAATGCAACTTCATAAACATCACTATGACAATGTTCCTTCATTCCTCTAGAGATGGCAATTGTTTTCACTCGCAACCATTTGCATTATGCAACTGAAAGCTATGAAAAGTGCTGCCAGGTGTCAGGGATTCCCTTAAGTTGACACAACTGTCTTAGTAGTAAAGAATAAATATATTAAAACTTCATGCATGATGTGACATTTTTTCACATATCTCAATGTTTATGACATCATATCTCTTGAACTGCAATTCGTACAATGATATATTTCCATAGGTACACTCAGTGGCATAAGTGGATACTGGCTGCAAAATGTGTTGTGAATAGTATTAGTAGCAAATAAGTAATAAATTTAATCATCATGCACAATGTGGCAGTTTTTCATGCATCTCAGAATTTATATCATCATATCTCCTGAACTACTACACGTAGGTGGTTCTAACCTCCCACAATGATCGTTGCATGAAAATAAGATATATGTTTACCATGTTTGAGTGAAATTGGTCACAGGGTTTAGGAGGAGATGCAGGAAGTAAATGCACACATACATCCATTTTTATAATATGTATTATAATACTTTGTTCCGGTTCGGAGTTAATCATTAAAAATGTCCTGTCCTGTCACATGCTTATCCCACCCCATCAGGGGGCCTGCCTGTGAAAGCAGCCATGTCATTTACCAGTTCTGCTGCAATCACTGCTCAGCTTTTTACACTGGTATGACTACTGTCCAGCTGTCCACCAGAATGAACAGTGACTGCCAAATTGTGGCCAAGAGCAAATTAAACAACCCTGTGGCACAACATGCAGCTGAATATACCATACTTGAATTCAATGGCAGCTTCATTACGTGAGACATCTGGATCCTCCCATCTACCACCAGCTTTTCTTATGCACAGATGGGAGTTATCCTTACAACACTTTCTCCACTCCTGAAATTATACCAGTCTCAACCTACAGTAAGCTATTGTCCCCTCACCTTCCAGCCAACTGTTGCCATCTCATCTGTCCTATTACATCCTCCCTACTCTCTTCTCCTCACTTTCTTTGTGTTCTGTCTTCTGCCAATGTGCTTGCCGTCTTTCCCCTTCCCTGCTCCTCTCCTTCTTCACTCTTCACTCTCCATTCTCCCCCCCCCCCCCCCTCCCCTACCCTTCATCTCCTCACCTCACAGCCTACTGACAATGTGCCTGTTGGCAACCTAGTCCCTGCACTCTCTTCCAGATAGTGCTCCCCCCCCCCCCCCCCCCAAATCCATACCCAGCTATCCATTCCCCTTCCCCCCTCCATCCCGACTGCCGCTTCCATTCTACAAGACAGTTGCATTCTGGTCCAAGCTAGCAGAGACGGCAGTTGTGTGTGTCAGGTGTGCTTGCTTGTGTAATTGAATGTCCATGTGTGTTTCCTTTTCTGATGAAGGATTTGACCAAAAGCTAATGTATAAGTTTCTTTCATCTTTACAGTAAGTATATGTATAAAGTAAAGAATTTTATTTATGCTTAACATGTCATCTTTACAATAACTAGCAAAAAAAGTGTGTATATATATGTCAGAAAGAAAGCCTTATGCACATTGGGGTCAGTGACTCCAAAAGCTTGGAAATGTTCCCAAAGGCATTTTTCATGTGTGTGCCAATACTTGTAAGCTTTAGGCCAAAAGTCCAGCTTCCAAAACAGAAAACGCGCGCACACGCCCCCCCCCCCCCCCCCCCCCCACACTTTTATTGTAAAGGTGACAAGTTAAGCATAAAGAAAATTCTGTACTTTTTAAAACTTTTGATGAAATAACATATATATACTGATAGAATCCTCTTGAGGTTCCAGCTGTGTCAAGTGGTTTAAAATCCACCACCGCTTGACATGGCTGGAGCTTAAGATAATTTTATCAGCACATATCAGCACAAAACCATGCATTCATATACAACATATAAATAATTTCTAAATTTATGTTAACCTTAATATTTTAGAAATGCATTTTTCGGTAAGTTGTTGCCATAACGACACATGATATATCTAGACGATTAGAGGAAAATCTCATATAAAGATGTGAAACAAATACTAACAGAGAGATAGAGGGGCTGGCCAGTACTTACCTCAGCTCAGTACAGCCGATAGATACACATAAAACAGAACCGAAAATTTACATTCCTAGCTTTCGGAACAAATGTTCCTTCATCAGGGAGGAGAGAGGGGAAAGAAAGGGAAGAAGGGAAAGGACATTCAGTTACTCACAACCCAGGCTATGAAGCAACAAGGCTTCATAGCCTGGGTTGTGAGTAACTGAATGTCCTTTCCCTTCTTCCCTTTCTTTCCCCTCTCTCCTCCCTGATGAAGGAACATTTGTTCCGAAAGCTAGGAATGTAAATTTTCGGTTCTGTTTTATGTGTATCTATCGGCTGTACTGAGCTGAGGTAAGTACTGGCCAGCCCCTCTATCTCTCTGTTAGTATTTGTTTCACATGATATATCTAGTTATGACTAACATTCAGTTGTTTTGTTATTTTGTTAAAGGATCATTAATTACATTTTTTATGGTACAGGTTTCACTGTATGAGGATGAGATCAATGTTTGCCAGACAACACAAACAAATACACATTTCTAGGGGCATCAGTTAAACATTACAAGGGCTGATTCAGTTCAGTCAGTGTCTAGTCTCTTTTTACTGTACTGAGTTTAGTTCTGTGATATTAAATCATTAACAGAAATTTTTATCTAAACAGTGTCTGTCAATTACATGTGTAATTTGTATCTTTCTGGACAGTTACACATTTCCAGGTGATTCTGTAACATATTTTTAATACCGATGCATTGTCTAAGGTAATTCACCAAAAGTTGTCTCTTGAAAACCCATGTTGAACTGAAGGTGCATGTGTAACAACACAGTAAATTTGATTAAGTCACGCAATAGTTTTCTTCTTTTGTGTGTCAGTTTGTTAAGTAATTCATTTTGAAGTATGGTATAAACCCAGAAACAATGTTTTCCTGCCATTTGCAATATTTTTCACCACTCCCATCAAATTTCCTATGTCCAAAATGTTAATTCATATCCATTTTTGTATTAACGTATTTATAGTTTTGCCACAATTTATGTTTTATGAAATGGTATTAATGGAGAACAAACCAACATAACTGACATAAGGTGGCTCTGGTGTGGTGCTGACTTTCAAGTAGTGTTTACAAATATTGTGTGAATAACTTTCCTTAGTCCAGGGTTCTCTGCTCAGGAGAGCTGAATTGGTAAAATTCAGAACAATTTGTGGTAGCGGTGCTGCCAGTTCTACTTGGCTCGGTGTCTGACAGAAGTAACTGTTTCGATAGAAGTTGGAAGAATGTCTCACTTCAGATGAACAGTCACTCACTCCTTGTCACTATCAACCTTAGCTTTCAATACTGTGTGCTCTACAAAAAGTAGTATGCTAACATTATTGTAGCCATATTGTTTCTGTGTCAGTTTCTTCCTTTGATCAAGATCACATGCAGAGGAAATTCACTTCCCAGTATTTGTTGGTAACAATGTAGTTCCATTTATGGTTTCTTTGAGCACTAAACAAAGCATCGTTTGCAGCTCAGGTCGACTATGTTG